>NC_138771.1:404264523-404864523 GCF_965119305.1 Pelophylax lessonae | reverse complement strand
CAGATAAGTCAAATAAAAGATCTTTCTTGTACGTCTAAAAAATATCATAGATTGATTTTGATATAATACCCGTGATTCACGATGCTGCCAAGAATTTGTAAGGCATGCAAAATTTTGATTAAGCTTACTTACAATGGCTTTTAGCTGAATCCAAACTGCCAGCTTAATATATATATTTTAATTTTCCATAAATGAAAGGTAAACAATACATAGAGATCTTTTGCTCACAAACACTTTCCTTTTTTAAGTAAAATATCAAAACTGCTAATCTCAGATTTTGGTTACACCTCTGAATAGTGATTTCACTAAAAAGATACCCTATTGTTATGCTGAGAATGTTGCTGATTCCCCCCTGTGGATTTTTGCGGCAATGCCCTATTTACATTCTACCCACTGGAATGTGCTCCTCCCTCTGTATAACAAAAGAATACTTTATTGAATACTGATTGGATATTGGTGTATACTACCTGGTTTATGAAGGGTTTGAAGCAAGAGAGAAGTAATTAGATGATTAAACAGGATCTGAAGATTCATACCTGAGAACAATTGCTCCTTACTACTTAGAGGTAAGATGCTTCATACTTTTTAAATCAATTCTTGTTCTTCAGCCAAGAGAAAAATGATTGACACTTTTGTCCCATCTTACATGACCCAAATCAAAGCTCTCTCTTGTGTTCCATTGCTGGTGAGAAAGTGCTTCCTGTTTTGGGCAATGTGGGAACTGGGTTTAATCTTCAAGATGAAACGAAGAGCATTAGAGTGGCCCATCTTCTACTTTCAATGCTTTCAACTCAGTCAAACCAGAGAACTTTACTTTGTTTTTGAACATGTAAGTGCTTCCTAGTTTGACCAAGGTGAGGAGCAGACTATCTACAACCAAAACCACAAGGACTTTCCCTTTAATTATTTCAGAAAAATCAGTGAGCATAACTCCAAACTGAGCACTTTTTATTGAGTTGTGAGAACTAAAGGAACTGTGATTTTATCCTTGTGAATTTAATGTTCGCAGATAAGTCAAATAAAAGATCTGTCTTGTACGTCTAAAAAATACCATAGATTGATTTTGATATAATACCCGTGATTCATGATGCTGCCAAGAATTTTTAAGGCATGCAAAATTTTGATGATGCTTATTTACAATGGCTTTTAGCTGAATCCCAACTGCCAGCTTAATATATATTTTAATTTTCCATAAATGAAAGGAAAACAATATATAGAGATCTTTTGCTCACAAACACTTTCCTTTTTTAAGTAAAATATCAAAACTGCTAATCTCAGCTTTTGGTTACACCTCTGAATAGTGATTTCACTAAAAAGATACCCTATTGTTATGCTGAGAATGTTGCTGATTCCCCCCTGTGGATTTGTGCGGCAATGTCCTATTTTCATTCTACCCACTGGAATGTGCTCCTCCCTCTGTATAACAAAAGAATACTTTGTTGAATACTGATTGGATAATGGTGTATACCACCTGGTTTATGAAAGGTTTGAAGCAAGAGAGAAGTAAGTAGATGATTAAACAGGATCTGAAGATTCATACCTGAGAACTATTGCTGCTTACTACTTAGAGGTAAGATGCTTCATACTTTTTAAATCAATTCTTGTTCTTCAGCCAAGTGAAAAATGATTGACACTTTTGTCCCATCTTACATGACCCAAATCAAAGCTCTCTCTTGTGTTCCATTGCTGGTGAGAAAGTGCTTCCTGTTTTGGGCAATGTGGGAACTGGGTTTAATCTTCAAGATGAAACGAAGAGCATTAGAGTGGCCCATCTTCTACTTTCAATGCTTTCAACTCAGTCAAACCAGAGAACTTTACTTTGTTTTTGAACATGTAAGTGCTTCCTAGTTTGACCAAGGTGAGGAGCAGACTATCTACAACCAGAGCCACAAGGACTTTCCCTTTAATAATTTCAGAAAAATCAGTGTGCATAACTCCAAACTGAGCACTTTTTATTGAGTTGTGAGAACTAAAGGAACTGTGATTTTATCCTTGTGAAATTAATGTTCGCAGATAAGTCAAATAAAAGATCTTTCTTGTACGTCTAAAAAATATCATAGATTGATTTTGATATAATACCCGTGATTCATGATGCTGCCAAGAATTTGTAAGGCATGCAAAATTTTGATTAAGCTTACTTACAATGGCTTTTAGCTGAATCCAAACTGCCAGCTTAATATATATATTTTAATTTTCCATAAATGAAAGGTAAACAATACATAGAGATCTTTTGCTCACAAACACTTTCCTTTTTTAAGTAAAATATCAAAACTGCTAATCTCAGCTTTTGGTTACACCTCTGAATAGTGATTTCACTAAAAAGATACAATATTGTTATGCTGAGAATGTTCCTGATTCCCCCCTGTGGATTTGTGTGTTAATGCCCTATTTTCATTCTGCCCACTGGAATGTGCTCCTCCCTCTGTATAACAAAAGAATACTTTATTGAATACTGATTGGATAATGGTGTATACTACCTGGTTTATGAAGGGTTTGAAGCAAGAGAGAAGTAAGTAGATGATTAAACAGGATCTGAAGATTCATACCTGAGAACAATTGCTCCTTACTACTTAGAGGTAAGATGCTTCATACTTTTTAAATCAATTCTTGTTCTTCAGCCAAGAGAAAAATGATTGACACTTTTGTCCCATCTTACATGACCCAAATCAAAGCTCTCTCTTGTGTTCCATTGCTGGTGAGAAAGTGCTTCCTGTTTTGGGCAATGTGGGAACTGGGTTTAATCTTCAAGATGAAACGAAGAGCATTAGAGTGGCCCATCTTCTACTTTCAATGCTTTCAACTCAGTCAAACCAGAGAACTTTACTTTGTTTTTGAACATGTAAGTGCTTCCTAGTTTGACCAAGGTGAGGAGCAGACTATCTACAACCAAAACCACAAGGACTTTCCCTTTAATTATTTCAGAAAAATCAGTGAGCATAACTCCAAACTGAGCACTTTTTTTTGAGTTGTGAGAACTAAAGGAACTGTGATTTTATCCTTGTGAATTTAATGTTCGCAGATAAGTCAAATAAAAGATCTGTCTTGTACGTCTAAAAAATACCATAGATTGATTTTGATATAATACCCGTGATTCATGATGCTGCCAAGAATTTTTAAGGCATGCAAAATTTTGATGATGCTTATTTACAATGGCTTTTAGCTGAATCCCAACTGCCAGCTTAATATATATTTTAATTTTCCATAAATGAAAGGAAAACAATATATAGAGATCTTTTGCTCACAAACACTTTCCTTTTTTAAGTAAAATATCAAAACTGCTAATCTCAGCTTTTGGTTACACCTCTGAATAGTGATTTCACTAAAAAGATACCCTATTGTTATGCTGAGAATGTTGCTGATTCCCCCCTGTGGATTTGTGCGGCAATGCCCTATTTTCATTCTACCCACTGGAATGTGCTCCTCCCTCTGTATAACAAAAGAATACTTTATTGAATACTGATTGGATATTGGTGTATACTACCTGGTTTATGAAGGGTTTGAAGCAAGAGAGAAGTAATTAGATGATTAAACAGGATCTGAAGATTCATACCTGAGAACTATTGCTGCTTACTACTTAGAGGTAAGATGCTTCATACTTTTTAAATCAATTCTTGTTCTTCAGCCAAGAGAAAAATGATTGACACTTTTGTCCCATCTTACATGACCCAAATCAAAGCTCTCTCTTGTGTTCCATTGCTGGTGAGAAAGTGCTTCCTGTTTTGGGCAATGTGGGAACTGGGTTTAATCTTCAAGATGAAACGAAGAGCATTAGAGTGGCCCATCTTCTACTTTCAATGCTTTCAACTCAGTCAAACCAGAGAACTTTACTTTGTTTTTGAACATGTAAGTGCTTCCTAGTTTGACCAAGGTGAGGAGCAGACTATCTACAACCAGAGCCACAAGGACTTTCCCTTTAATTATTTCAGAAAAATCAGTGTGCATAACTCCAAACTGAGCACTTTTTATTGAGTTGTGAGAACTAAAGGAACTGTGATTTTATCCTTGTGAAATTAATGTTCGCAGATAAGTCAAATAAAAGATCTTTCTTGTACGTCTAAAAAATATCATAGATTGATTTTGATATAATACCCGTGATTCATGATGCTGCCAAGAATTTGTAAGGCATGCAAAATTTTGATTAAGCTTACTTACAATGGCTTTTAGCTGAATCCAAACTGCCAGCTTAATATATATATTTTAATTTTCCATAAATGAAAGGTAAACAATACATAGAGATCTTTTGCTCACAAACACTTTCCTTTTTTAAGTAAAATATCAAAACTGCTAATCTCAGCTTTTGGTTACACCTCTGAATAGTGATTTCACTAAAAAGATACCCTATTGTTATGCTGAGAATGTTCCTGATTCCCCCCTGTGGATTTGTGTGTTAATGCCCTATTTTCATTCTGCCCACTGGAATGTGCTCCTCCCTCTGTATAACAAAAGAATACTTTATTGAATACTGATTGGATAATGGTGTATACTACATGGTTTATGAAGGGTTTGAAGCAAGAGAGAAGTAAGTAGATGATTAAACAGGATCTGAAGATTCATACCTGAGAACAATTGCTCCTTACTACTTAGAGGTAAGATGCTTCATACTTTTTAAATCAATTCTTGTTCTTCAGCCAAGAGAAAAATGATTGACACTTTTGTCCCATCTTACATGACCCAAATCAAAGCTCTCTCTTGTGTTCCATTGCTGGTGAGAAAGTGCTTCCTGTTTTGGGCAATGTGGGAACTGGGTTTAATCTTCAAGATGAAACGAAGAGCATCAGAGTGGCCCATCTTCTACTTTCAATGCTTTCAACTCAGTCAAACCAGAGAACTTTACTTTGTTTTTGAACATGTAAGTGCTTCCTAGTTTGACCAAGGTGAGGAGCAGACTATCTACAACCAAAACCACAAGGACTTTCCCTTTAATTATTTCAGAAAAATCAGTGAGCATAACTCCAAACTGAGCACTTTTTATTGAGTTGTGAGAACTAAAGGAACTGTGATTTTATCCTTGTGAATTTAATGTTCGCAGATAAGTCAAATAAAAGATCTGTCTTGTATGTCTAAAAAATACCATAGATTGATTTTGATATAATACCCGTGATTCATGATGCTGCCAAGAATTTTTAAGGCATGCAAAATTTTGATGATGCTTATTTACAATGGCTTTTAGCTGAATCCCAACTGCCAGCTTAATATATATTTTAATTTTCCATAAATGAAAGGAAAACAATATATAGAGATCTTTTGCTCACAAACACTTTCCTTTTTTAAGTAAAATATCAAAACTGCTAATCTCAGCTTTTGGTTACACCTCTGAATAGTGATTTCACTAAAAAGATACCCTATTGTTATGCTGAGAATGTTGCTGATTCCCCCCTGTGGATTTGTGCGGCAATGCCCTATTTTCATTCTACCCACTGGAATGTGCTCCTCCCTCTGTATAACAAAAGAATACTTTGTTGAATACTGATTGGATAATGGTGTATACCACCTGGTTTATGAAAGGTTTGAAGCAAGAGAGAAGTAAGTAGATGATTAAACAGGATCTGAAGATTCATACCTGAGAACTATTGCTGCTTACTACTTAGAGGTAAGATGCTTCATACTTTTTAAATCAATTCTTGTTCTTCAGCCAAGTGAAAAATGATTGACACTTTTGTCCCATCTTACATGACCCAAATCAAAGCTCTCTCTTGTGTTCCATTGCTGGTGAGAAAGTGCTTCCTGTTTTGGGCAATGTGGGAACTGGGTTTAATCTTCAAGATGAAACGAAGAGCATCAGAGTGGCCAATCTTCTACTTTCAATGCTTTCAACTCAGTCAAACCAAAGAACTTTACTTTGTTTTTGAACATGTAAGTGCTACCTAGTTTGACCAAGGTGAGGAGCAGACTATCTACAACTAGAGCCACAAGGACTTTCCCTTTAATTATTTCAGAAAAATCAGTGAGCATAACTCCAAACTGAGCACTTTTTATTGAGTTGTGAGAACTAAAGGAACTGTGATTTTATCCTTGTGAATTTAATGTTCGCAGATAAGTCAAATAACATATCTGTCTTGTACGTCTAAAAAATACCATAGATTGATTTTGATATAATACCCGTGATTCACGATGCTGCCAAGAATTTTTAAGGCATGCAAAATTTTGATGATGCTTATTTACAATGGCTTTTAGCTGAATCCCAACTGCCAGCTTAATATATATTTTAATTTTCCGTTAATGAAAGGTAAACAATATATAGAGATCTTTTGCTCACAAACACTTTCCTTTTTTAAGTAAAATATCAAAACTGCTAATCTCAGATTTTGGTTACACCTCTGAATAGTGATTTCACTAAAAAGATACCCTATTGTTATGCTGAGAATGTTGCTGATTCCCCCCTGTGGATTTGTGCGGCAATGCCCTATTTACATTCTACCCACTGGAATGTGCTCCTCCCTCTGTATAACAAAAGAATACTTTATTGAATACTGATTGGATATTGGTGTATACTACCTGGTTTATGAAGGGTTTGAAGCAAGAGAGAAGTAATTAGATGATTAAACAGGATCTGAAGATTCATACCTGAGAACTATTGCTGCTTACTACTTAGAGGTAAGATGCTTCATACTTTTTAAATCAATTCTTGTTCTTCAGCCAAGTGAAAAATGATTGACACTTTTGTCCCATCTTACATGACCCAAATCAAAGCTCTCTCTTGTGTTCCATTGCTGGTGAGAAAGTGCTTCCTGTTTTGGGCAATGTGGGAACTGGGTTTAATCTTCAAGATGAAACGAAGAGCATCAGAGTGGCCCATCTTCTACTTTCAATGCTTTCAACTCAGTCAAACCAGAGAACTTTACTTTGTTTTTGAACATGTAAGTGCTTCCTAGTTTGACCAAGGTGAGGAGCAGACTATCTACAACTAGAGCCACAAGGACTTTCCCTTTAATTATTTCAGAAAAATCAGTGAGCATAACTCCAAACTGAGCACTTTTTATTGAGTTGTGAGAACTAAAGGAACTGTGATTTTATCCTTGTGAATTTAATGTTCGCAGATAAGTCAAATAAAAGATCTGTCTTGTACGTCTAAAAAATACCATAGATTGATTTTGATATAATACCCGTGATTCACGATGCTGCCAAGAATTTTTAAGGCATGCAAAATTTTGATGATGCTTATTTACAATGGCTTTTAGCTGAATCCCAACTGCCAGCTTAATATATATTTTAATTTTCCATAAATGAAAGGTAAACAATATATAGAGATATTTTGCTCACAAACACTTTCCTTTTTTAAGTAAAATATCAAAACTGCTAATCTCAGCTTTTGGTTACACCTCTGAATAGTGATTTCACTAAAAAGATACCCTATTGTTATGCTGAGAATGTTGCTGATTCCCCCCTGTGGATTTGTGCGGCAATGCCCTATTTACGTTCTACCCACTGGAATGTGCTCCTCCCTCTGTATAACAAAAGAATACTTTATTGAATACTGATTGGATAATGGTGTATACTACCTGGTTTATGAAGGGTTTGAAGCAAGAGAGAAGTAAGTAGATGATTAAACAGGATCTGAAGATTCATACCTGAGAACAATTGCTGCTTACTACTTAGAGGTAAGATGCTTCATACTTTTTAAATCAATTCTTGTTCTTCAGCCAAGAGAAAAATGATTGACACTTTTGTCCCATCTTACATGACCCAAATCAAAGCTCTCTCTTGTGTTTCATTGCTGGTGAGAAAGTGCTTCCTGTTTTGGGCAATGTGGGAACTGGGTTTAATCTTCAAGATGAAACGAAGAGCATTAGAGTGGCCCATCCTCTACTTTCAATGCTTTCAACTCAGTCAAACCAGAGAACTTTACTTTGTTTTTGAACATGTAAGTGCTTCCTAGTTTGACCAAGGTGAGGAGCAGACTATCTACAACCGGAGCCACAAGGACTTTCCCTTTTATTATTTCAGAAAAATCAGTGTGCATAACTCCAAACTGAGCACTTTTTATTGAGTTGTGAGAACTAAAGGAACTGTGATTTTATCCTTGTGAATTTAATGTTCGCAGATAAGTCAAATAAAAGATCTGTCTTGTACGTCTAAAAAATACCATAGATTGATTTTGATATAATACCCGTGATTCATGATGCTGCCAAGAATTTTTAAGGCATGCAAAATTTTGATGATGCTTATTTACAATGGCTTTTAGCTGAATCCCAACTGCCAGCTTAATATATATTTTAATTTTCCATAAATGAAAGGAAAACAATATATAGAGATCTTTTGCTCACAAACACTTTCCTTTTTTAAGTAAAATATCAAAACTGCTAATCTCAGCTTTTGGTTACACCTCTGAATAGTGATTTCACTAAAAAGATACCCTATTGTTATGCTGAGAATGTTGCTGATTCCCCCCTGTGGATTTGTGCGGCAATGCCCTATTTTCATTCTACCCACTGGAATGTGCTCCTCCCTCTGTATAACAAAAGAATGCTTTGTTGAATACTGATTGGATAATGGTGTATACCACCTGGTTTATGAAAGGTTTGAAGCAAGAGAGAAGTAAGTAGATGATTAAACAGGATCTGAAGATTCATACCTGAGAACTATTGCTGCTTACTACTTAGAGGTAAGATGCTTCATACTTTTTAAATCAATTCTTGTTCTTCAGCCAAGTGAAAAATGATTGACACTTTTGTCCCATCTTACATGACCCAAATCAAAGCTCTCTCTTGTGTTCCATTGCTGGTGAGAAAGTGCTTCCTGTTTTGGGCAATGTGGGAACTGGGTTTAATCTTCAAGATGAAACGAAGAGCATCAGAGTGGCCAATCTTCTACTTTCAATGCTTTCAACTCAGTCAAACCAAAGAACTTTACTTTGTTTTTGAACATGTAAGTGCTACCTAGTTTGACCAAGGTGAGGAGCAGACTATCTACAACTAGAGCCACAAGGACTTTCCCTTTAATTATTTCAGAAAAATCAGTGAGCATAACTCCAAACTGAGCACTTTTTATTGAGTTGTGAGAACTAAAGGAACTGTGATTTTATCCTTGTGAATTTAATGTTCGCAGATAAGTCAAATAAAATATCTGTCTTGTACGTCTAAAAAATACCATAGATTGATTTTGATATCATACCCGTGATTCACGATGCTGCCAAGAATTTTTAAGGCATGCAAAATTTTGATGATGCTTATTTACAATGGCTTTTAGCTGAATCCCAACTGCCAGCTTAATATATATTTTAATTTTCCATTAATGAAAGGTAAACAATATATAGAGATCTTTTGCTCACAAACACTTTCCTTTTTTAAGTAAAATATCAAAACTGCTAATCTCAGATTTTGGTTACACCTCTGAATAGTGATTTCACTAAAAAGATACCCTATTGTTATGCTGAGAATGTTGCTGATTCCCCCCTGTGGATTTGTGCGGCAATGCCCTATTTACATTCTACCCACTGGAATGTGCTCCTCCCTCTGTATAACAAAAGAATACTTTATTGAATACTGATTGGATATTGGTGTATACTACCTGGTTTATGAAGGGTTTGAAGCAAGAGAGAAGTAATTAGATGATTAAACAGGATCTGAAGATTCATACCTGAGAACTATTGCTGCTTACTACTTAGAGGTAAGATGCTTCATACTTTTTAAATCAATTCTTGTTCTTCAGCCAAGTGAAAAATGATTGACACTTTTGTCCCATCTTACATGACCCAAATCAAAGCTCTCTCTTGTGTTCCATTGCTGGTGAGAAAGTGCTTCCTGTTTTGGGCAATGTGGGAACTGGGTTTAATCTTCAAGATGAAACGAAGAGCATCAGAGTGGCCCATCTTCTACTTTCAATGCTTTCAACTCAGTCAAACCAGAGAACTTTACTTTGTTTTTGAACATGTAAGTGCTTCCTAGTTTGACCAAGGTGAGGAGCAGACTATCTACAACTAGAGCCACAAGGACTTTCCCTTTAATTATTTCAGAAAAATCAGTGAGCATAACTCCAAACTGAGCACTTTTTATTGAGTTGTGAGAACTAAAGGAACTGTGATTTTATCCTTGTGAATTTAATGTTCGCAGATAAGTCAAATAAAAGATCTGTCTTGTACGTCTAAAAAATACCATAGATTGATTTTGATATAATACCCGTGATTCACGATGCTGCCAAGAATTTTTAAGGCATGCAAAATTTTGATGATGCTTATTTACAATGGCTTTTAGCTGAATCCCAACTGCCAGCTTAATATATATTTTAATTTTCCATAAATGAAAGGTAAACAATATATAGAGATCTTTTGCTCACAAACACTTTCCTTTTTTAAGTAAAATATCAAAACTGCTAATCTCAGCTTTTGGTTACACCTCTGAATAGTGATTTCACTAAAAAGATACCCTATTGTTATGCTGAGAATGTTGCTGATTCCCCCCTGTGGATTTGTGCGGCAATGCCCTATTTACGTTCTACCCACTGGAATGTGCTCCTCCCTCTGTATAACAAAAGAATACTTTATTGAATACTGATTGGATAATGGTGTATACTACCTGGTTTATGAAGGGTTTGAAGCAAGAGAGAAGTAAGTAGATGATTAAACAGGATCTGAAGATTCATACCTGAGAACAATTGCTGCTTACTACTTAGAGGTAAGATGCTTCATACTTTTTAAATCAATTCTTGTTCTTCAGCCAAGAGAAAAATGATTGACACTTTTGTCCCATCTTACATGACCCAAATCAAAGCTCTCTCTTGTGTTCCATTGCTGGTGAGAAAGTGCTTCCTGTTTTGGGCAATGTGGGAACTGGGTTTAATCTTCAAGATGAAACGAAGAGCATTAGAGTGGCCCATCCTCTACTTTCAATGCTTTCAACTCAGTCAAACCAGAGAACTTTACTTTGTTTTTGAACATGTAAGTGCTTCCTAGTTTGACCAAGGTGAGGAGCAGACTATCTACAACCGGAGCCACAAGGACTTTCCCTTTTATTATTTCAGAAAAATCAGTGTGCATAACTCCAAACTGAGCACTTTTTATTGAGTTGTGAGAACTAAAGGAACTGTGATTTTATCCTTGTGAATTTAATGTTCGCAGATAAGTCAAACAAAAGATCTGTCTTGTACGTCTAAAAAATACCATAGATTGATTTTGATATAATACCCGTGATTCATGATGCTGCCAAGAATTTTTAAGGCATGCAAAATTTTGATGATGCTTACTTACAATGGCTTTTAGCTGAATCCCAACTGCCCGCTTAATATATATTTTAATTTTCCATAAGTGAAATGTAAACAATACATAGAGATCTTTTGCTCACAAACCATTTCCTTTTTTAAGTAAAATATCAAAGCTGCAAATCTCAGCTTTTGGTTACACCTCTGAATTGTGATTTCACTAAAAAGATACCCTATTGTTATACTGAGAAAGTTGCTGATTCCCCCCTGTGGATTTGTGCGACAATGCCCTATTTTCATTCTACCCACTGGAATGTGCTCCTCCCTCTGTATAACAAAAGAATACTTTATTGAATACTGATTGGATAATGGTGTATACCACCTGGTTTATGAAGGGTTTGAAGCAAGAGAGAAGTAAGTAGATGATTAAACAGGATCTGAAGATTCATACCTGAGAACTATTGCTGCTTACTACTTAGAGGTAAGATGCTTCATACTTTTTAAATCAATTCTTGTTCTTCAGCCAAGTGAAAAATGATTGACACTTTTGTCCCATCTTACATGACCCAAATCAAAGCTCTCTCTTGTGTTCCATTGCTGGTGAGAAAGTGCTTCCTGTTTTGGGCAATGTGGGAACTGGGTTTAATCTTCAAGATGAAACGAAGAGCATCAGAGTTGCCCGTCTTCTACTTTCAATGCTTTCAACTCAGTCAAAGCAGAGAACTTTACTTTGTTTTTGAACATGTAAGTGCTTCCTAGTTTGACCAAGGTGAAAGCAGACTATCTACAACCAGAGCCACAAGGACTTTCCCTCTAATTATTTCAGAAAAGTCAGTGCGCATAACTCCAACCTGAGCACTTTTTATTGAGTTTTGAGAACTAAAGGAACTGTGATTTTATCCTTGTGAATTTAATGTTCGCAGATAAGTCAAATGAAAGATCTGTCTTGTACGTCTAAAAAATACCATAGATTGATATTGATATAATACCCGTGATTCATGATGCTGCCAAGAATTTTTAAGGCATACAAAATTTTGACGATGCTTACTTACAATGGCTTTTAGCTGAATCCAAACTGCCAGCTTAATATATATTTTAATTTTCCATAAATGAAAGGTAAACAATACATAGAGATCTTTTGCTCACAAACACTTTCCTTTTTTAAGTAAAATATCAAAACTGCTAATCTCAGATTTTGGTTACACCTCTGAATAGTGATTTCACTAAAAAGATACCCTATTGTTATGCTGAGAATGTTGCTGATTCCCCCTGTGGATTTGTGCGGCAATGCCCTATTTACATTCTACCCACTGGAATGTGCTCCTCCCTCTGTATAACAAAAGAATACTTTATTGAATACTGATTGGATAATGGTGTATACCACCTGGTTTATGAAGGGTTTGAAGCAAGAGAGAAGTAAGTAGATGATTAAACAGGATCTGAAGATTCATACCCGAGAACAATTGCTCCTTACTACTTAGAGGTAAGATGCTTCATACTTTTTAAATCAATTCTTGTTCTTCAGCCAAGAGAAAAATGATTGACACTTTTGTCCCATCTTACATGACCCAAATCAAAGCTCTCTCTTGTGTTCCATTGCTGGTGAGAAAGTGCTTCCTGTTTTGGGCAATGTGGGAACTGGGTTTAATCTTCAAGATGAAACGAAGAGCATTAGAGTGGCCCATCTTCTACTTTCAATGCTTTCAACTCAGTCAAACCAGAGAACTTTACTTTGTTTTTGAACATGTAAGTGCTTCCTAGTTTGACCAAGGTGAGGAGCAGACTATCTACAACCAGAGCCACAAGGACTTTCCCTTTAATTATTTCAGAAAAATTAGTGTGCATAACTCCAAACTGAGCACTTTTTAATGAGTTGTGAGAACTAAAGGAACTGTGATTTTATCCTTGTGAAATTAATGTTCGCAGATAAGTCAAATAAAAGATCTTTCTTGTACGTCTAAAAAATATCATAGATTGATTTTGATATAATTCCCGTGATTCATGATGCTGCCAAGAATTTGTAAGGCATGCAAAATTTTGATTAAGCTTACTTACAATGGCTTTTAGCTGAATCCAAACTGCCAGCTTAATATATATATTTTAATTTTCCATAAATGAAAGGTAAACAATACATAGAGATCTTTTGCTCACAAACACTTTCCTTTTTTAAGTAAAATATCAAAACTGCTAATCTCAGCTTTTGGTTACACCTCTGAATAGTGATTTCACTAAAAAGATACCCTATTGTTATGCTGAGAATGTTCCTGATTCCCCCCTGTGGATTTGTGTGTTAATGCCCTATTTTCATTCTGCCCACTGGAATGTGCTCCTCCCTCTGTATAACAAAAGAATACTTTATTGAATACTGATTGGATAATGGTGTATACTACCTGGTTTATGAAGGGTTTGAAGCAAGAGAGAAGTAAGTAGATGATTAAACAGGATCTGAAGATTCATACCTGAGAACAATTGCTCCTTACTACTTAGAGGTAAGATGCTTCATACTTTTTAAATCAATTCTTGTTCTTCAGCCAAGAGAAAAATGATTGACACTTTTGTCCCATCTTACATGACCCAAATCAAAGCTCTCTCTTGTGTTCCATTGCTGGTGAGAAAGTGCTTCCTGTTTTGGGCAATGTGGGAACTGGGTTTAATCTTCAAGATGAAACGAAGAGCATTAGAGTGGCCCATCTTCTACTTTCAATGCTTTCAACTCAGTCAAACCAGAGAACTTTACTTTGTTTTTGAACATGTAAGTGCTTCCTAGTTTGACCAAGGTGAGGAGCAGACTATCTACAACCAGAGCCACAAGGACTTTCCCTTTAATTATTTCAGAAAAATCAGTGTGCATAACTCCAAACTGAGCACTTTTTATTGAGTTGTGAGAACTAAAGGAACTGTGATTTTATCCTTGTGAATTTAATGTTCGCAGATAAGTCAAACAAAAGATCTGTCTTGTACATCTAAAAAATACCATAGATTGATTTTGATATAATACCCGTGATTCATGATGCTGCCAAGAATTTTTAAGGCATGCAAAATTTTGATGATGCTTATTTACAATGGCTTTTAGCTGAATCCCAACTGCCAGCTTAATATATATTTTAATTTTCCATAAATGAAAGGTAAACAATACATAGAGATCTTTTGCTCACAAACACTTTCCTTTTTTAAGTAAAATATCAAAACTGCTAATCTCAGATTTTGGTTACACCTCTGAATAGTGATTTCACTAAAAAGATACCCTATTGTTATGCTGAGAATGTTGCTGATTCCCCCTGTGGATTTGTGTGGCAATGCCCTATTTACATTCTACCCACTGGAATGTGCTCCTCCCTCTGTATAACAAAAGAATACTTTATTGAATACTGATTGGATAATGGTGTATACCACCTGGTTTATGAAGGGTTTGAAGCAAGAGAGAAGTAAGTAGATGATTAAACAGGATCTGAAGATTCATACCTGAGAACTATTGCTGCTTACTACTTAGAGGTAAGATGCTTCATACTTTTTAAATCAATTCTTGTTCTTCAGCCAAGTGAAAAATGATTGACACTTTTGTCCCATCTTACATGACCCAAATCAAAGCTCTCTCTTGTGTTCCATTGCTGGTGAGCAAGTGCTTCCTGTTTTGGGCAATGTGGGAACTGGGTTTAATCTTCAAGATGAAACGAAGAGCATCAGAGTTGCCCGTCTTCTACTTTCAATGCTTTCAACTCAGTCAAACCAGAGAACTTTACTTTGTTTTTGAACATGTAAGTGCTTCCTAGTTTGACCAAGGTGAGGAGCAGACTATCTACAACCAGAGCCACAAGGACTTTCCCTTTAATTATTTCAGAAAAATCAGTGCGCATAACTCCAAACTGAGCACTTTTTATTGAGTTGTGAGAACTAAAGGAAATGTGATTTTATCCTTGTGAATTTTATGTTCGCAGATAAGTCAAATAAAAGATCTGTCTTGTACGTCTAAAAAATACCATAGATTGATTTTGATATAATACCCGTGATTCATGATGCTGCCAAGAATTTTTAAGGCATGCAAAATTTTGATGATGCTTACTTACAATGGCTTTTAGCTGAATCCCAACTGCCCGCTTAATATATATTTTAATTTTCCATAAGTGAAATGTAAACAATACATAGAGATCTTTTGCTCACAAACCCTTTCCTTTTTTAAGTAAAATATCAAAACTGCTAATCTCAGCTTTTGGTTACACCTCTGAATTGTGATTTCACTAAAAAGATACCCTATTGTTATACTGAGAAAGTTGCTTATTCCCCCCTGTGGATTTGTGCGACAATGCCCTATTTTCATTCTACCCACTGGAATGTGCTCCTCCCTCTGTATAACAAAAGAATACTTTATTGAATACTGATTGGATAATGGTTTATACCACCTGGTTTATGAAGGGTTTGAAGCAAGAGAGAAGTAAGTAGATGATTAAACAGGATCTGAAGATTCATACCTGAGAACAATTGCTCCTTACTACTTAGAGGTAAGATGCTTCATACTTTTTAAATCAATTCTTGTTCTTCAGCCAAGAGAAAAATGATTGACACTTTTGTCCCATCTTACATGACCCAAATCAAAGCTCTCTCTTGTGTTCCATTGCTGGTGAGAAAGTGCTTCCTGTTTTGGGCAATGTGGGAACTGGGTTTAATCTTCAAGATGAAACGAAGAGCGTTAGAGTGGCCCATCTTCTACTTTCAATGCTTTCAACTCAGTCAAACCAGAGAACTTTACTTTGTTTTTGAACATGTAAGTGCTTCCTAGTTTGACCAAGGTGAGGAGCAGACTATCTACCACCAGAGCCACAAGGACTTTCCCTTTAATTATTTCAGAAAAATCAGTGTGCATAACTCCAAACTGAGCACTTTTTATTGAGTTGTGAGAACTAAAGGAACTGTGATTTTATCCTTGTGAATTTAATGTTCGCAGATAAGTCAAACAAAAGATCTGTCTTGTACATCTAAAAAATACCATAGATTGATTTTGATATAATACCCGTGATTCATGATGCTGCCAAGAATTTTTAAGGCATGCAAAATTTTGATGATGCTTACTTACAATGGCTTTTAGCTGAATCCCAACTGCCCGCTTAATATATATTTTAATTTTCCATAAGTGAAATGTAAACAATACATAGAGATCTTTTGCTCACAAACCCTTTCCTTTTTTAAGTAAAATATCAAAACTGCTAATCTCAGCTTTTGGTTACACCTCTGAATTGTGATTTCACTAAAAAGATACCCTATTGTTATACTGAGAAAGTTGCTGATTCCCCCCTGTGGATTTGTGCGACAATGCCCTATTTTCATTCTACCCACTGGAATGTGCTCCTCCCTCTGTATAACAAAAGAATACTTTATTGAATACTGATTGGATAATGGTGTATACCACCTGGTTTATGAAGGGTTTGAAGCAAGAGAGAAGTAAGTAGATGATTAAACAGGATCTGAAGATTCATACCTGAGAACTATTGCTGCTTACTACTTAGAGGTAAGATGCTTCATACTTTTTAAATCAATTCTTGTTCTTCAGCCAAGTGAAAAATGATTGACACTTTTGTCCCATCTTACATGACCCAAATCAAAGCTCTCTCTTGTGTTCCATTGCTGGTGAGAAAGTGCTTCCTGTTTTGGGCAATGTGGGAACTGGGTTTAATCTTCAAGATGAAACGAAGAGCATCAGAGTTGCCCGTCTTCTACTTTCAATGCTTTCAACTCAGTCAAAGCAGAGAACTTTACTTTGTTTTTGAACATGTAAGTGCTTCCTAGTTTGACCAAGGTGACAGGCAGACTATCTACAACCAGAGCCACAAGGACTTTCCCTCTAATTATTTCAGAAAAGTCAGTGCGCATAACTCCAACCTGAGCACTTTTTATTGAGTTTTGAGAACTAAAGGAACTGTGATTTTATCCTTGTGAATTTAATGTTCGCAGATAAGTCAAATGAAAGATCTGTCTTGTACGTCTAAAAAATACCATAGATTGATATTGATATAATACCAGTGATTCATGATGCTGCCAAGAATTTTTAAGGCATACAAAATTTTGATGATGCTTACTTACAATGGCTTTTAGCTGAATCCAAACTGCCAGCTTAATATATATTTTAATTTTCCATAAATGAAAGGTAAACAATACATAGAGATCTTTTGCTCACAAACCCTTTCCTTTTTTAAGTAAAATATCAAAACTGCTAATCTCAGATTTTGGTTACACCTCTGAATAGTGATTTCACTAAAAAGATACCCTATTGTTATGCTGAGAATGTTGCTGATTCCCCCTGTGGATTTGTGCGGCAATGCCCTATTTACATTCTACCCACTGGAATGTGCTCCTCCCTCTGTATAACAAAAGAATACTTTATTGAATACTGATTGGATAATGGTGTATACTACCTGGTTTATGAAGGGTTTGAAGCAAGAGAGAAGTAAGTAGATGATTAAACAGGATCTGAAGATTCATACCTGAGAACAATTGCTGCTTACTATTTAGAGGTAAGATGCTTCATACTTTTTGAAGCAAGAGAGAAGTAAGTAGATGATTAAACAGGATCTGAAGATTCATACCTGAGAACAATTGCTGCTTACTACTTAGAGGTAAGCTGCTTCATACTTTTTAAATCAATTCTTGTTCTTCAGCCAAGTAAAAATGATTGACACTTTTGTCCCATCTTACATGACCCAAATCAAAGCTCTCTCTTGTGTTCCATTGCTGGTGAGAAAGTGCTTCCTGTTTTGGGCAATGTGGGAACTGGGTTTAATCTTCAAGATGAAACGAAGAGCATCAGAGTGGTCCATCTTCTACTTTCAATGCTTTCAACTCAGTCAAACCAGAGAACTTTACTTTGTTTTTGAAAGTGTAAGTGCTTTCTAGTTTGACCAAGGTGAGGAGCAGACTATCTACAACCAGAGCCACAAGGACTTTCCCTTTAATTATTTCAGAAAAATCAGTGAGCAAAACTCCAAACTGAGCACTTTTTATTGAGTTGTGAGAACTAAAGGAACTGTGATTTTATCCTTGTGAATTTAATGTTCGCAGATAAGTCAAACAAAAGATCTGTCTTGTACGTCTAAAAAATACCATAGATTGATTTTGATATAATACCCGTGATTCATGATGCTGCCAATAATTTTTAAGGCATGCAAAATTTTGATGATGCTTATTTACAATGGCTTTTAGCTGAATCCCAACTGCCAGCTTAATATATATTTTAATTTTCCATAAATGAAAGGTAAAAAATATATTGAGATCTTTTAATCACAAACACTTTCCTTTTTTAAGTAAAATATCAAAACTGCTAATCTCAGCTTTTGGTTACACCTCTGAATAGTGATTTCACTAAAAAGATACCCTATTGTTATGCTGAGAATGTTGCTGATTCCCCCCTGTGGATTTGTGCGGCAATGCCCTATTTTCATTCTACCCACTGGAATGTGCTCCTCCCTCTGTTTAACAAAAGAATACTTTGTTGAATACTGATTGGATAATGGTGTATACCACCTGGTTTATGAAGGGTTTGAAACAAGAGAGAAGTAAGTAGATGATTAAATAGGATCTGAAGATTCATACCTGAGAACTATTGCTGCTTACTACTTAGAGGTAAGATGCTTCATACTTTTTAAATCAATTCTTGTTCTTCAGCCAATTGAAAAATGATTGACCCTTTTGTCCCCTCTTACATGACCCAAATCAAAGCTCTCTCTTGTGTTCCATTGTTGGTGAGAAAGTGCTTCCTGTTTTGGGCAATGTGGGACCTGGGTTTAATCTTCAAGATGAAACGAAGAGCATCAGAGTGGCCCATCTTCTACTTTCAATGCTTTCAACTCAGTCAAACCAGAGAACTTTACTTTGTTTTTGAACATGTAAGTGCTTCCTAGTTTGACCAAGGTGAGGAGCAGACTATCTACAACTAGAACCACAATGACTTTCCCTTTAATTATTTCAGAAAAATTAGTGAGCATAACTCCAAACTGAGCACTTTTTATTGAGTTGTGAGAACTAAAGGAACTGTGATTTTATCCTTGTGAATTTAATGTTCGCAGATAAGTCAAATAAAAGATCTGTCTTGTACGTCTAAAAAATACCATAGATTGATTTTGATATAATACCCGTGATTCACGATGCTGCCAAGAATTTTTAAGGCATGCAAAATTTTGATGATGCTTATTTACAATGACTTTTAGCTGAATCCCAACTGCCAGCTTAATATATATTTTAATTTTCCATAAATGAAAGGTAAACAATACATAGAGATCTTTTGCTCACAAACACTTTTCTTTTTTAAGTAAAATATCAAAACTGCTAATCTCAGCTTTTGGTTACACCTCTGAATAGTGATTTCACTAAAAATATACCCTATTGTTATGCTGAGAATGTTGCTGATTCCCCCTGTGGATTTGTGCGGCAATGCCCTATTTACATTCTACCCACTGGAATGTGCTCCTCCCTCTGTATAACAAAAGAATACTTTATTGAATACTGATTGGATAATGGTGTATACCACCTGGTTTATGAAGGGTTTGAAGCAAGAGAGAAGTAAGTAGATGATTAAACAGGATCTGAAGATTCATACCTGAGAACAATTGCTGCTTACTATTTAGAGGTAAGATGCTTCATACTTTTTGAAGCAAAAGAGAAGTAGATGATTAAACAGGATCTGAAGATTCATACCTGAGAACAATTGCTGCTTACTACTTAGAGGTAAGATGCTTCATACGTTTTAAATCAATTCTTGTTCTTCAGCCAAGTAAAAATGATTGACACTTCTGTCCCATCTTACATGACCCAAATCAAAGCTCTCTCTTGTGTTCCATTGCTGGTGAGAAAGTGCTTCCTGTTTTGGGCAATGTGGGAACTGGGTTTAATCTTCAAGATGAAACGAAGAGCATCAGAGTGGCCCATCTTCTACTTTCAATGCTTTCAACTCAGTCAAACCAGAGAACTTTACTTTGTTTTTGAACATGTAAGTGCTTCCTAGTTTGACCAAGTTGAGGAGGAGACTATCTACAACCAGAGCCACAAGGACTTTTCTTTTAATTATTTCAGAAAAATCAGTGAGCATAACTCCAAACTGAGCACTTTTTTTTGAGCTGTGAGAACTAAAGGAACTGTAATTTTATCCTTGTGAATTTAATGTTCGCAGATAAGTCAAATAAAAGATCTGTCTTGTACATCTAAAAAATACCATAGATTGATTTTGATATAATACCCGTGATTCATGATGCTGCCAAGAATTTTTAAGGCATGCAAAATTTTGGTGATGCTTACTTACAATGGCTTTTAACTGAATCCCAACTGCCAGCTTAATATATATTTTAATTTTCCATTAATGAAAGGTAAACAATATATAGAGATCTTTTGCTCACAAACACTTTCCTTTTTTAAGTAAAATATCAAAACTGCTAATCTCAGCTTTTGGTTACACCTCTGAATAGTGATTTCACTAAAAAGATACCCTATTGTTATGCTGAGAATGTTGCTGATTCCCCCCTGTGGATTTGTGCGGCAATGCCCTATTTACGTTCTACCCACTGGAATGTGCTCCTCCCTCTGTATAACAAAAGAATACTTTATTGAATACTGATTGGATAATGGTGTATACTACCTGGTTTATGAAGGGTTTGAAGCAAGAGAGAAGTAAGTAGATGATTAAACAGGATCTGAAGATTCATACCTGAGAACAATTGCTGCTTACTACTTAGAGGTAAGATGCTTCATACTTTTTAAATCAATTCTTGTTCTTCAGCCAAGAGAAAAATGATTGACACTTTTGTCCTATCTTACATGACCCAAATCAAAGCTCTCTCTTGTGTTCCATTGCTGGTGAGAAAGTGCTTCCTGTTTTGGGCAATGTGGGAACTGGGTTTAATCTTCAAGATGAAACGAAGAGCATTAGAGTGGCCCATCTTCTACTTTCAATGCTTTCAACTCAGTCAAACCAGAGAACTTTACTTTGTTTTTGAACATGTAAGTGCTTCCTAGTTTGACCAAGGTGAGGAGCAGACTATCTACAACCGGAGCCACAAGGACTTTCCCTTTAATTATTTCAGAAAAATCAGTGTGCATATCTCCAAACTGAGCACTTTTTATTGAGTTGTGAGAACTAAAGGAACTGTGATTTTATCCTTGTGAATTTAATGTTCGCAGATAAGTCAAACAAAAGATCTGTCTTGTACGTCTAAAAAATACCATAGATTGATTTTGATATAATACCCGTGATTCATGATGCTGCCAAGAATTTTTAAGGCATGCAAAATTTTGATGATGCTTACTTACAATGGCTTTTAGCTGAATCCCAACTGCCCGCTTAATATATATTTTAATTTTCCATAAGTGAAATGTAAACAATACATAGAGATCTTTTGCTCACAAACCATTTCCTTTTTTAAGTAAAATATCAAAGCTGCAAATCTCAGCTTTTGGTTACACCTCTGAATTGTGATTTCACTAAAAAGATACCCTATTGTTATACTGAGAAAGTTGCTGATTCCCCCCTGTGGATTTGTGCGACAATGCCCTATTTTCATTCTACCCACTGGAATGTGCTCCTCCCTCTGTATAACAAAAGAATACTTTATTGAATACTGATTGGATAATGGTGTATACCACCTGGTTTATGAAGGGTTTGAAGCAAGAGAGAAGTAAGTAGATGATTAAACAGGATCTGAAGATTCATACCTGAGAACTATTGCTGCTTACTACTTAGAGGTAAGATGCTTCATACTTTTTAAATCAATTCTTGTTCTTCAGCCAAGTGAAAAATGATTGACACTTTTGTCCCATCTTACATGACCCAAATCAAAGCTCTCTCTTGTGTTCCATTGCTGGTGAGAAAGTGCTTCCTGTTTTGGGCAATGTGGGAACTGGGTTTAATCTTCAAGATGAAACGAAGAGCATCAGAGTTGCCCGTCTTCTACTTTCAATGCTTTCAACTCAGTCAAAGCAGAGAACTTTACTTTGTTTTTGAACATGTAAGTGCTTCCTAGTTTGACCAAGGTGAGAGCAGACTATCTACAACCAGAGCCACAAGGACTTTCCCCCTAATTATTTCAGAAAAGTCAGTGCGCATAACTCCAACCTGAGCACTTTTTATTGAGTTTTGAGAACTAAAGGAACTGTGATTTTATCCTTGTGAATTTAATGTTCGCAGATAAGTCAAATGAAAGATCTGTCTTGTACGTCTAAAAAATACCATAGATTGATATTGATATAATACCCGTGATTCATGATGCTGCCAAGAATTTTTAAGGCATACAAAATTTTGACGATGCTTACTTACAATGGCTTTTAGCTGAATCCAAACTGCCAGCTTAATATATATTTTAATTTTACATAAATGAAAGGTAAACAATACATAGAGATCTTTTGCTCACAAACACTTTCCTTTTTTAAGTAAAATATCAAAACTGCTAATCTCAGATTTTGGTTACACCTCTGAATAGTGATTTCACTAAAAAGATACCCTTTTGTTATGCTGAGAATGTTGCTGATTCCCCCTGTGGATTTGTGCGGCAATGCCCTATTTACATTCTACCCACTGGAATGTGCTCCTCCCTCTGTATAACAAAAGAATACTTTATTGAATACTGATTGGATAATGGTGTATACCACCTGGTTTATGAAGGGTTTGAAGCAAGAGAGCAGTAAGTAGATGATTAAACAGGATCTGAAGATTCATACCCGAGAACAATTGCTCCTTACTACTTAGAGGTAAGATGCTTCATTCTTTTTAAATCAATTCTTGTTCTTCAGCCAAGAGAAAAATGATTGACACTTTTGTCCCATCTTACATGACCCAAATCAAAGCTCTCTCTTGTGTTCCATTGCTGGTGAGAAAGTGCTTCCTGTTTTGGGCAATGTGGGAACTGGGTTTAATCTTCAAGATGAAACGAAGAGCATTAGAGTGGCCCATCTTCTACTTTCAATGCTTTCAACTCAGTCAAACCAGAGAACTTTACTTTGTTTTTGAACATGTAAGTGCTTCCTAGTTTGACCAAGGTGAGGAGCAGACTATCTACAACCAGAGCCACAAGGACTTTCCCTTTAATTATTTCAGAAAAATCAGTGTGCATAACTCCAAACTGAGCACTTTTTATTGAGTTGTGAGAACTAAAGGAACTGTGATTTTATCCTTGTGAAATTAATGTTCGCAGATAAGTCAAATAAAAGATCTTTCTTGTACGTCTAAAAAATATCATAGATTGATTTTGATATAATACCCGTGATTCATGATGCTGCCAAGAATTTGTAAGGCATGCAAAATTTTGATTAAGCTTACTTACAATGGCTTTTAGCTGAATCCAAACTGCCAGCTTAATATATATATTTTAATTTTCCATAAATGAAAGGTAAACAATACATAGAGATCTTTTGCTCACAAACACTTTCCTTTTTTAAGTAAAATATCAAAACTGCTAATCTCAGATTTTGGTTACACCTCTGAATAGTGATTTCACTAAAAAGATACCCTATTGTTATGCTGAGAATGTTGCTGATTCCCCCTTTGGATTTGTGTGGCAATGCCCTATTTACATTCTACCCACTGGAATGTGCTCCTCCCTCTGTATAACAAAAGAATACTTTATTGAATACTGATTGGATAATGGTGTATACCACCTGGTTTATGAAGGGTTTGAAGCAAGAGAGAAGTAAGTAGATGATTAAACAGGATCTGAAGATTCATAACTGAGAACTATTGCTGCTTACTACTTAGAGGTAAGATGCTTCATACTTTTTAAATCAATTCTTGTTCTTCAGCCAAGTGAAAAATGATTGACACTTTTGTCCCATCTTACATGACCCAAATCAAAGCTCTCTCTTGTGTTCCATTGCTGGTGAGCAAGTGCTTCCTGTTTTGGGCAATGTGGGAACTGGGTTTAATCTTCAAGATGAAACGAAGAGCATCAGAGTTGCCCGTCTTCTACTTGCAATGCTTTCAACTCAGTCAAACCAGAGAACTTTACTTTGTTTTTGAACATGTAAGTGCTTCCTAGTTTGACCAAGGTGAGGAGCAGACTATCTACAACCAGAGCCACAAGGACTTTCCCTTTAATTATTTCAGAAAAATCAGTGCGCATAACTCCAAACTGAGCACTTTTTATTGAGTTGTGAGAACTAAAGGAAATGTGATTTTATCCTTGTGAATTTTATGTTCGCAGATAAGTCAAATAAAAGATCTGTCTTGTACGTCTAAAAAATACCATAGATTGATTTTGATATAATACCCGTGATTCATGATGCTGCCAAGAATTTTTAAGGCATGCAAAATTTTGATGATGCTTACTTACAATGGCTTTTAGCTGAATCCCAACTGCCCGCTTAATATATATTTTAATTTTCCATAAGTGAAATGTAAACAATACATAGAGATCTTTTGCTCACAAACTCTTTCCTTTTTTAAGTAAAATATCAAAACTGCTAATCTCAGCTTTTGGTTACACCTCTGAATTGTGATTTCACTAAAAAGATACCCTATTGTTATACTGAGAAAGTTGCTTATTCCCCCCTGTGGATTTGTGCGACAATGCCCTATTTTCATTCTACCCACTGGAATGTGCTCCTCCCTCTGTATAACAAAAGAATACTTTATTGAATACTGATTGGATAATGGTTTATACCACCTGGTTTATGAAGGGTTTGAAGCAAGAGAGAAGTAAGTAGATGATTAAACAGGATCTGAAGATTCATACCTGAGAACTATTGCTGCTTACTACTTAGAGGTAAGATGCTTCATACTTTTTAAATCAATTCTTGTTCTTCAGCCAAGTGAAAAATGATTGACACTTTTGTCCCATCTTACATGACCCAAATCAAAGCTCTCTCTTGTGTTCCATTGCTGGTGAGAAAGTGCTTCCTGTTTTGGGCAATGTGGGAACTGGGTTTAATCTTCAAGATGAAACGAAGAGCATCAGAGTTGCCCGTCTTCTACTTTCAATGCTTTCAACTCAGTCAAAGCAGAGAACTTTACTTTGTTTTTGAACATGTAAGTGCTTCCTAGTTTGACCAAGGTGAGAGCAGACTATCTACAACCAGAGCCACAAGGACTTTCCCTCTAATTATTTCAGAAAAGTCAGTGCGCATAACTCCAACCTGAGCACTTTTTATTGAGTTTTGAGAACTAAAGGAACTGTGATTTTATCCTTGTGAATTTAATGTTCGCAGATAAGTCAAATGAAAGATCTGTCTTGTACGTCTAAAAAATACCATAGATTGATATTGATATAATACCAGTGATTCATGATGCTGCCAAGAATTTTTAAGGCATACAAAATTTTGATGATGCTTATTTACAATGGCTTTTAGGTGAATCCCAACTGCCAGCTTAATATATATTTTAATTTTCCATAAATGAAAGGTAAAAAATATATTGAGATCTTTTGCTCACAAACACTTTCCTTTTTTAAGTAAAATATCAAAACTGCTAATCTCAGCTTTTGGTTACACCTCTGAATAGTGATTTCACTAAAAAGATACCCTATTGTTATGCTGAGAATGTTGCTGATTCCCCCCTGTGGATTTGTGCGGCAATGCCCTATTTTCATTCTACCCACTGGAATGTGCTCCTCCCTCTGTTTAACAAAAGAATACTTTGTTGAATACTGATTGGATAATGGTGTATACCACCTGGTTTATGAAGGGTTTGAAACAAGAGAGAAGTAAGTAGATGATTAAACAGGATCTGAAGATTCATACCTGAGAACTATTGCTGCTTACTACTTAGAGGTAAGATGCTTCATACTTTTTAAATCAATTCTTGTTCTTCAGCCAATTGAAAAATGATTGACACTTTTGTCCCCTCTTACATGACCCAAATCAAAGCTCTCTCTTGTGTTCCATTGTTGGTGAGAAAGTGCTTCCTGTTTTGGGCAATGTGGGAACTGGGTTTAATCTTCAAGATGAAACGAAGAGCATCAGAGTGGCCCATCTTCTACTTTCAATGCTTTCAACTCAGTCAAACCAGAGAACTTTACTTTGTTTTTGAACATGAAAGTGCTTCCTAGTTTGACCAAGGTGAGGAGCAGACTATCTACAACCAGAGCCACAAGGACTTTCCCTTTAATTATTTCAGAAAAATCAGTGTGCATAACTCCAAACTGAGCACTTTTTATTGAGTTGTGAGAACTAAAGGAACTGTGATTTTATCCTTGTGAATTTAATGTTCGCAGATAAGTCAAACAAAAGATCTGTCTTGTACATCTAAAAAATACCATAGATTGATTTTGATATAATACCCGTGATTCATGATGCTGCCAAGAATTTTTAAGGCATGCAAAATTTTGATGATGCTTATTTACAATGGCTTTTAGCTGAATCCCAACTGCCAGCTTAATATATATTTTAATTTTCCATAAATGAAAGGTAAACAATACATAGAGATCTTTTGCTCACAAACACTTTCCTGTTTTAAGTAAAATATCAAAACTGCTAATCTCAGATTTTGGTTACACCTCTGAATAGTGATTTCACTAAAAAGATACCCTATTGTTATGCTGAGAATGTTGCTGATTCCCCCTGTGGATTTGTGTGGCAATGCCCTATTTACATTCTACCCACTGGAATGTGCTCCTCCCTCTGTATAACAAAAGAATACTTTATTGAATACTGATTGGATAATGGTGTATACCACCTGGTTTATGAAGGGTTTGAAGCAAGAGAGAAGTAAGTAGATGATTAAACAGGATCTGAAGATTCATAACTGAGAACTATTGCTGCTTACTACTTAGAGGTAAGATGCTTCATACTTTTTAAATCAATTCTTGTTCTTCAGCCAAGTGAAAAATGATTGACACTTTTGTCCCATCTTACATGACCCAAATCAAAGCTCTCTCTTGTGTTCCATTGCTGGTGAGCAAGTGCTTCCTGTTTTGGGCAATGTGGGAACTGGGTTTAATCTTCAAGATGAAACGAAGAGCATCAGAGTTGCCCGTCTTCTACTTGCAATGCTTTCAACTCAGTCAAACCAGAGAACTTTACTTTGTTTTTGAACATGTAAGTGCTTCCTAGTTTGACCAAGGTGAGGAGCAGACTATCTACAACCAGAGCCACAAGGACTTTCCCTTTAATTATTTCAGAAAAATCAGTGCGCATAACTCCAAACTGAGCACTTTTTATTGAGTTGTGAGAACTAAAGGAAATGTGATTTTATCCTTGTGAATTTTATGTTCGCAGATAAGTCAAATAAAAGATCTGTCTTGTACGTCTAAAAAATACCATAGATTGATTTTGATATAATACCCGTGATTCATGATGCTGCCAAGAATTTTTAAGGCATGCAAAATTTTGATGATGCTTACTTACAATGGCTTTTAGCTGAATCCCAACTGCCCGCTTAATATATATTTTAATTTTCCATAAGTGAAATGTAAACAATACATAGAGATCTTTTGCTCACAAACTCTTTCCTTTTTTAAGTAAAATATCAAAACTGCTAATCTCAGCTTTTGGTTACACCTCTGAATTGTGATTTCACTAAAAAGATACCCTATTGTTATACTGAGAAAGTTGCTTATTCCCCCCTGTGGATTTGTGCGACAATGCCCTATTTTCATTCTACCCACTGGAATGTGCTCCTCCCTCTGTATAACAAAAGAATACTTTATTGAATACTGATTGGATAATGGTTTATACCACCTGGTTTATGAAGGGTTTGAAGCAAGAGAGAAGTAAGTAGATGATTAAACAGGATCTGAAGATTCATACCTGAGAACAATTGCTCCTTACTACTTAGAGGTAAGATGCTTCATACTTTTTAAATCAATTCTTGTTCTTCAGCCAAGAGAAAAATGATTGACACTTTTGTCCCATCTTACATGACCCAAATCAAAGCTCTCTCTTGTGTTCCATTGCTGGTGAGAAAGTGCTTCCTGTTTTGGGCAATGTGGGAACTGGGTTTAATCTTCAAGATGAAACGAAGAGCATCAGAGTTGCCCGTCTTCTACTTTCAATGCTTTCAACTCAGTCAAAGCAGAGAACTTTACTTTGTTTTTGAACATGTAAGTGCTTCCTAGTTTGACCAAGGTGAGAGCAGACTATCTACAACCAGAGCCACAAGGACTTTCCCTCTAATTATTTCAGAAAAGTCAGTGCGCATAACTCCAACCTGAGCACTTTTTATTGAGTTTTGAGAACTAAAGGAACTGTGATTTTATCCTTGTGAATTTAATGTTCGCAGATAAGTCAAATGAAAGATCTGTCTTGTACGTCTAAAAAATACCATAGATTGATATTGATATAATACCAGTGATTCATGATGCTGCCAAGAATTTTTAAGGCATACAAAATTTTGATGATGCTTACTTACAATGGCTTTTAGCTGAATCCAAACTGCCAGCTTAATATATATTTTAATTTTCCATAAATGAAAGGTAAACAATACATAGAGATCTTTTGCTCACAAACACTTTCCTTTTTTAAGTAAAATATCAAAACTGCTAGTCTCAGATTTTGGTTACACCTCTGAATAGTGATTTCACTAAAAAGATACCCTATTGTTATGCTGAGAATGTTGCTGATTCCCCCTGTGGATTTGTGCGGCAATGCCCTATTTACATTCTACCCACTGGAATGTGCTCCTCCCTCTGTATAACAAAAGAATACTTTATTGAATACTGATTGGATAATGGTGTATACCACCTGGTTTATGAAGGGTTTGAAGCAAGAGAGAAGTAAGTAGATGATAGAACAATTGCTCCTTACTACTTAGAGGTAAGATGCTTCATACTTTTTAAATCAATTCTAGTTCTTCAGCCAAGAGAAAAATGATTGACACTTTTGTCCCATCTTACATGACCCAAATCAAAGCTCTCTCTTGTGTTCCATTGCTGGTGAGAAAGTGCTTCCTGTTTTGGGCAATGTGGGAACTGGGTTTAATCTTCAAGATGAAACGAAGAGCATCAGAGTGGCCCATCTTCTACTTTCAATGCTTTCAACTCAGTCAAACCAGAGAACTTTACTTTGTTTTTGAACATGTAAGTGCTTCCTAGTTTGACCAAGGTGAGGAGCAGACTATCTACAACCAGAGCCACAAGGACTTTCCCTTTAATTATTTCAGAAAAATCAGTGTGCATAACTCCAAACTGAGCACTTTTTATTGAGTTGTGAGAACTAAAGGAACTGTGATTTTATCCTTGTGAATTTAATGTTCGCAGATAAGTCAAACAAAAGATCTGTCATGTACATCTAAAAAATACCATAGATTGATTTTGATATAATACCCGTGATTCATGATGCTGCCAAGAATTTTTAAGGCATGCAAAATTTTGATGATGCTTATTTACAATGGCTTTTAGCTGAATCCCAACTGCCAGCTTAATATATATTTTAATTTTCCATAAATGAAAGGTAAACAATACATAGAGATCTTTTGCTCACAAACACTTTCCTGTTTTAAGTAAAATATCAAAACTGCTAATCTCAGATTTTGGTTACACCTCTGAATAGTGATTTCACTAAAAAGATACCCTATTGTTATGCTGAGAATGTTGCTGATTCCCCCTGTGGATTTGTGTGGCAATGCCCTATTTACATTCTACCCACTGGAATGTGCTCCTCCCTCTGTATAACAAAAGAATACTTTATTGAATACTGATTGGATAATGGTGTATACCACCTGGTTTATGAAGGGTTTGAAGCAAGAGAGAAGTAAGTAGATGATTAAACAGGATCTGAAGATTCATAACTGAGAACTATTGCTGCTTACTACTTAGAGGTAAGATGCTTCATACTTTTTAAATCAATTCTTGTTCTTCAGCCAAGTGAAAAATGATTGACACTTTTGTCCCATCTTACATGACCCAAATCAAAGCTCTCTCTTGTGTTCCATTGCTGGTGAGCAAGTGCTTCCTGTTTTGGGCAATGTGGGAACTGGGTTTAATCTTCAAGATGAAACGAAGAGCATCAGAGTTGCCCGTCTTCTACTTGCAATGCTTTCAACTCAGTCAAACCAGAGAACTTTACTTTGTTTTTGAACATGTAAGTGCTTCCTAGTTTGACCAAGGTGAGGAGCAGACTATCTACAACCAGAGCCACAAGGACTTTCCCTTTAATTATTTCAGAAAAATCAGTGCGCATAACTCCAAACTGAGCACTTTTTATTGAGTTGTGAGAACTAAAGGAAATGTGATTTTATCCTTGTGAATTTTATGTTCGCAGATAAGTCAAATAAAAGATCTGTCTTGTACGTCTAAAAAATACCATAGATTGATTTTGATATAATACCCGTGATTCATGATGCTGCCAAGAATTTTTAAGGCATGCAAAATTTTGATGATGCTTACTTACAATGGCTTTTAGCTGAATCCCAACTGCCCGCTTAATATATATTTTAATTTTCCATAAGTGAAATGTAAACAATACATAGAGATCTTTTGCTCACAAACTCTTTCCTTTTTTAAGTAAAATATCAAAACTGCTAATCTCAGCTTTTGGTTACACCTCTGAATAGTGATTTCACTAAAAAGATACCCTATTGTTATGCTGAGAATGTTGCTGTTCCCCCCCTGTGGATTTGTGCGGCAATGCCCTATTTTCATTCTACCCACTGGAATGTGCTCCTCCCTCTGTTTAACAAAAGAATACTTTGTTGAATACTGATTGGATAATGGTGTATACCACCTGGTTTATGAAGGGTTTGAAACAAGAGAGAAGTAAGTAGATGATTAAACAGGATCTGAAGATTCATACCTGAGAACTATTGCTGCTTACTACTTAGAGGTAAGATGCTTCATACTTTTTAAATCAATTCTTGTTCTTCAGCCAATTGAAAAATGATTGACACTTTTGTCCCCTCTTACATGACCCAAATCAAAGCTCTCTCTTGTGTTCCATTGTTGGTGAGAAAGTGCTTCCTGTTTTGGGCAATGTGGGAACTGGGTTTAATCTTCAAGATGAAACGAAGAGCATCAGAGTGGCCCATCTTCTACTTTCAATGCTTTCAACTCAGTCAAACCAGAGAACTTTACTTTGTTTTTGAACATGAAAGTGCTTCCTAGTTTGACCAAGGTGAGGAGCAGACTATCTACAACCAGAGCCACAAGGACTTTCCCTTTAATTATTTCAGAAAAATCAGTGTGCATAACTCCAAACTGAGCACTTTTTATTGAGTTGTGAGAACTAAAGGAACTGTGATTTTATGCTTGTGAAATGAATGTTCGCAGATAAGTCAAATAAAAGATCTTTCTTGTACATCTAAAAAATATCATAGATTGATTTTGATATAATACCCGTGATTCATGACTGCTAATCTCAGCTTTTCAGCATAACTCCAAACTGAGCACTTTTTATTGAGTTGTGAGAACTAAAGGAACTGTGATTTTATCCTTGTGAATTTAATGTTTGCAGATAAGTTAAACAAAAGATCTGTCTTGTACGTCTAAAAAATACCATAGATTGATTTTGATATAATACCCCTGATTCATGATGCTGCCAAGAATTTTTAAGGCATGCAAAATTTTGATGATGCTTGTTTACAATGGCTTTTTGCTGAATCCCAACTGCCAGCTTAATATATATTTTAAGTTTCCATAAATGAAAGGTAAACAATATATAGAGATCTTTTGCTCACAAACACTTTCCTTTTTTAAGTAAAATATCAAAACTGCTAATCTCAGCTTTTGGTTACACCTCTGAATAGTGATTTCACTAAAAAGATACTCTATTGTTATGCTGAGAATGTTGCTGATTCCCCCCTGTGGATTTGTGCGGCAATGCCCAATTTTCATTCTACCCACTGGAATGTGCTCCTCCCTCTGTATAACAAAAGAATACTTTGTTGAATACTGATTGGATAATGGTGTATACCAACTGGTTTATGAAGGGTTTTGAAGCAAGAGAGAAGTAATTAGATGATTAAACAGGATCTGAAGATTCATACCTGAGAACTATTGCTGCTTACTACTTAGAGGTAAGATGCTTCATACTTTTTAAATCAATTCTTGTTCTTCAGCCAAGTGAAAAATGATTGACACTTTTGTCCCATCTTACATGACCCAAATCAAAGCTCTCTCTTGTGTTCCATTGCGGGTGAGAAAGTGCTTCCTGTTTTGGGCAATGTGGGAACTGGGTTTAATCTTCAAGATGAAACGAAGAGCATCAGAGTGGCCCATCTTCTACTTTCAATGCTTTCAACTCAGTCAGACCAGAGAACTGTACTTTGTTTTTGAACATGTAAGTGCTTCCTAGTTTGACCAAGGTGAGGAGAAGACTATCTACAACCAGAGCCACAAGGACTTTCCCTTTAATTATTTCAGAAAAATCAGTGAGCATAACTCCAAACTGAGCACTTTTTATTGAGTTGTGAGAACTAAAGGAACTGTGATTTTATCCTTGTGAATTTAATGTTCGCAGATAAGTCAAACAAAAGATCTGTCTTGTACGTCTAAAAAATACCATAGATTGATTTTGATATAATACCCGTGATTCATGATGCTGCCAAGAATTTTTAAGGCATGCAAAATTTTGATGATGCTTACTTACAATGGCTTTTAGCTGAATCCCAACTGCCAGCTTATTATATATTTTATTTTTCCATAAATGAAAGGTAAACAATATATAGAGATCTTTTGCTCACAAACACTTTCCTTTTTTAAGTAAAATATCAAAACTGCTGATCGGGCGCATGCGCGGCAGCTCCCGAGATGGCCGCTTAAGCCAGGAGCTCCGCGCCATCCCGGCTCACTCTCCCGCCCCGGGCAGCTAAACGGCCGAACACCGCTTTCACACCCTCCGCCGGTCACGCTACATAACGGCGGCTACCACCCTAGGAAAATGGAAGTGCCGTCCCGGATCGTTCCCCAGCCCCCAGCAGCCTAACGGCCACGAACGGCCTCCGGACCCGCCGCCGGTCACGCTACACATCAGCGGCACCCGTCCTGTGACCGCGAGTCGGTCAACCCGGATTACTCACCGGCCCTGAGCAGTTACACGGCCACGAGCGGCCTCCGGACCCGCCGCCAGCTACACGAAAGAGGCACCCGCCCTACGACCGAGAGTCGGTCATCCCGGCCCCTCCTTACACACTGATCAGTGGAACTGCCACATATTGCCCCCAGACCCGCAGCTGGACACGCTACATCGGAGGGGCACCCGTCCTATGACCGCAAACCGGGTCAGAAGGGACCTAAGGAGTCAATTTCAGGCATCTGTGGGGGAGATCGATACTTCCAAAATGGCGGACCCTGTGCCTCAGAGTGAGAACATGGAGGAGGGAGGACAGGCACTGACTCTGATAGCGCAGCAGATCGGGGGTCTGCAGGAAATGACCCCAAGGAACACAGTGAGTAACCCCCTTATGCTGACACCCTCCCCAGCCTCCACAGAATCCCTTCTCAGCAGAACTCTGGGGGCCTTCTCCCCTGACTATGTTTCTCCTCACATCACCTCAGGGATGCCTGCCATGGAGGGTGCAGGCAGACATGAATCACTACTATATAATGACCTGCTCATCAAAATGTCATCTCTATTAGACAGGGGCTTGAACCAAATAGCAGACAGAATTACAGCAGACATGAAAATGGACTTTCAAAATCTGGGACACAGGATGGAAGCAATAGAGGGCAAACTTGATGTGACTGTAGCTAAAACGAATCAGCACACAGGGCTCATACAGTCTCTACAGGAACAATTGGACTCTGCTTTACTTCAAGTTGAAGATCTGGAGAACAGGTCCCGCAGGTATAACTTTCGCCTGCGGGGCCTTCCTGACTCTGTCACGGACATTCCTACTGCTATTCAGGGGTTAATTAAGGACCTCATCCCAGACATTCCTGCGCATAAATTGGAGCTGGACAGGGCCCATAGAGCACTGGGGCCTCCCAGGAGAGATGGTAACCCTAAAGATGTTGTGGTTAAGCCCCACTTCTTCTCAGTAAAAGAAGAAATCATTCACAGAGCTAGAAATGCTAAGCAACTTACCTGTCAGGGTCACCCGGTTCAAATATTTACCGACCTGGCCCCGTCCACGATCCAACGTCGGAGGACCCTAAAACCGTTATTGTCCATTTTATCACAGAAAGAACTGAAATACTGGTGGTCATTCCCCTTTGCACTCAAGTTTACTTACAAGAACAAGACATACTCTTTTTCAAGCTTCTCAGACGGTGAAAAACTACTTCATCACCTTCATTTGCTTCCTCAAACATCGGACCCAATCCCCTCCACTTCGAGCTCTGGATCCGCCAAACGCCCTACTCCATCTAGCCCTATTGCTCCCCTCTGGCACAAGTCGAACTTCAAGCGCTCCAAGGACGGAAAGCCTCCCTGATCATCTCTAGCTGACTCTCCTACCATTTTCATACCTGGGGTATTTTTGCCCCCATTAGTGACTTCCTCCTCATGTCCTGGGTCTGGCGAGTTGCTAAGTTAATTTTGTTGTCAACCAACTGACTGCTCTACATTTACCTTTTGAACAACACCCCCCCCCCTTTTTTTTTTTTTTTTTTTTTTTTTTTTTCGGGTTTTGAATTATATCCCCTGGATTTGACTGTTTCCCATTCACCCGATCGATGCAAACATCATACGCTCGGGCTAGGTTACCTAGTATGGTCCAATGACTCCGGTCATTTGCTTTTCAATCTTTCATTGGGAAACGGGATGTGTTACGTTATATAATGTATATGGCTGTTCTTTCATTGTTATTCTTCATTTTTGATATATAGTATGGGCGGGAGCCCAGCCGGGGTGGCCGGATGGCGCCTCCTTTGATCACGAGAGAAAATCTCGGTTCTCTCTCGTGATCTTTTCCAGCCTCCCCAATTTGGGGGGCAGGAACTGTGCGATACCATTTGCCGGGTCGCAGCAGACCTCGACCCGGCAACTGTCATCCTTTTTGGATGTAGGTCTGCCTCCTCTTTACCTTTTCTGAGTTCTATTCACCCCTTCTCTTCTTACCCTTCTACAGTTGGTCTCCAGGATCAAGCTTTTCAGACATATATTTACACGCAAGCCCCCCCAAGCAGTCCGGTCTCCCTGCAGGAATCCTCACCACGGGTTCAGGTAAGTGACATGGTGTTCCAGATGCACTCACACTCTCTGCCCCATGGCTAGTTCTAAAAGTTCAGTACCATACCTCAGGATAGCGACTCATAATGTGCAGGGTCTAAACTCTCCCATGAAGCGAAGGAAGGCACTTCAGGACTTTCACCATAGGAGGGTGGAGGTCTTGATGCTTCAGGAAACTCATTTTCCGAAATCTTACAAACCTCGGTTTTTACATGCTAAATACCCCACGTTCTATTTGGCTAACGCGGATGACAAAAAACGCGGGGTGGCTATTTTGCTTGCCAAATCCTGCCAGTTTTCTCTTCACTCTGAGCTGGGGGATCCCGGGGGCAGATTCATCTTGGTTAAGGGCACTATTGATGAGCAACTATATTCCTTCGTCTCATACTATGCGCCTAATCAAAATCAAACCGCTTTCTTCCGTAAAATGTTTAAAAAGCTATTGCCACATTTGGAGGGCCATATTGTGTTTGGAGGAGATTCCAACACTGCTTTTGATTATGGATTGGACAAATCTAAACCACCGGGCTCCCGAGGGATTAAACCACCGAAACATAGCTCACAAATTGCTAAACTGATAAACCAGATGGGATTGGTAGATAGCTGGAGGGAATTGCACCCAACCGCAAAAGATTATACCCATTTTTCTCATCCTCACCAGACTTTCGCCCGCATCGATCATCTGTTAGTTTCCCAGGCTTTAATCCCATCCCTGACTTCAGCGGATATCAAGGATGTGGTCTGGTCAGACCACTCATTGGTGACCGTCAGGGTGTCTCGCTTCCACGCTCCTAGGGGACCTTTCCAGTGGAGACTGAACGAATCAATACTGAGTGACCCATGCAGGGTAACTGAGCTCGAAAGTGCAATCTCGGAATACTTTTCCCTGAACGATAAGGATGAGATATCTCCCACAACACTATGGGCGGCCCATAAAACGACAATCAGAGGGAAGCTTCTCCAAATTGCGTCAAACATTAAACGAGACAGGCAATCTCATATAGACCGCCTCGAAAAACAGTTTACCAACCTGTGCTCCTGTCACAAACAGAATCCTACTGCAAAGTCTGCGAGGACTCTTGATGCAGCCAGGGCCGAACTTAATCTGGCTCTGACCAACTCGGCGGAAAAGCACCTCCGCTGGCAAAGCGCCAGGTTCTACCACCTCAGGGACAAGACGGGCTCAATGCTGGCTCTCAACCTTAGACCTAGACCTAGACTCCAGGCTCTCCCTAAGATCTCAGTGCAAGGGGGTCGCAGGACCCAAAACCCACAACGTATTATGGAGGAGTTTTCAACTTATTTTGAAAGGCTATACAAGTCTGATTCTTCCGGGAATGCTCTTAATATGCATGACTTTTTACGGGAATTGCCCATACCTAGCATTTCCACAACACATAGGGATATCCTGGAAGCAAACTTCACTGTAGCAGAAATCAAAATGGTAATCAAGGACCTTAAGGTGGGTTCTTGCCCTGGCCCGGATGGCTTCTCTAATATTTACTATAAAACCTTCTCGGAGATGCTTTCCCCCTATCTAGCGAGGTTTTTTAATACTCTCAAAGGTGGGACTCCCATAGATAAGCAAAGCAACCTAGCCTTTATCTCCGCCATTCCAAAACCGGACAAGGACCCAGGTGAGGTGGGTAACTACAGACCTATCTCATTAATCAATAATGATTTAAAAATACTCACTAAAATTCTGGCCAATAGATTAGCGTCTTTCATCAACCATTATATTCATAAGGACCAAGTAGGCTTCATCCCGGGGAGGCAGGGTCCGGACCAGGTGCGACGCGCTATTGACATAATCTCCATATTGCGAACTGGGTGGGATGGTGGAGGTCCACAGGAAGGTATTCTTCTTTCTATAGATCTGCAAAAGGCCTTCGATTCGGTCGAATGGCCGTATTTATTCACGATCCTGGAACGCTGGGGCTTTGGGGATAACTTCATGGGAATAATTAGATCTCTATACTCCTACCCAACAGCACAAATCAGATACCAGGGCTTTTATTCGAGGGCATTCCCGATTTCGAAAGGAACAAGGCAGGGTTGTCCCCTATCCCCTCTTATATTCGCCATAGCGATAGAAACGCTGGCCCTTGCACTCCGCACCAACCCGGATATAAGAGGGGTGTTGTGCGGACCACAGGAACATAAATGTGCATTATTTGCGGATGATGTACTCATGTTTGTAACTTCCCCTTCCACCTCCCTGCCAAACATTTGCAAGGTGCTGGAAGACTTTGCGAAATTCTCTGGCCTTAAAGTTAACCTGGCAAAGTCATCGGTTCTGAATATCTCCGTTAATGCAGTGGAGGCTCAACGTTTAAAATCTTCATTTGCTTTTACCTGGAAAGACAAGCAAATTAAATACTTGGGGATTAACCTGACGGCCAAATTGGAAGATCTCCATAAAGCGAATTACACAAGTATCTACCAAGTTTTGGGTAAAGAAATGCAGGGTTGGTTACTTCATCATTTATCATGGTTGGGTAGAATCAATGCTATAAAGATGAATCTGCTCCCGAGACTCCTTTACCTGTTCAGAGCATTACCGATCCCCCTTCTCAAAGCCCCGTTACGCTCCTTCCAAAACTCTGTCATAAAATTTATCTGGGGCGGCAAGGGATACAGATTGTCTCGCAAGACTCTGTACTGCCCAAGGAAGCAAGGAGGGCTAGGAGTCCCCAATTTGTGGCTCTATTATCAAGCCGCCAGGTTGTCTCAACTATCCATAATATACTCCCGCTACGAAAAGCCGGATTGGGTTCAAATAGAAAAACAGGCAGTACCCTCTTACACACTGGATTTCCTTCTCTGGTGCCCCCCTAAAAACAGACCTCCCATTATGTCCCCTGTCCTGTCGTCCTCCTTCGCTTTATGGGACAAACTACGATGTCTGCCATCCCTCACCTCTAGCATGTGTCCATTATCTCATCTATTCCACAATCCGGCCTTTCACCCAGGAATGGACATCAAGGCGTTCCAGTGGTGGCTAGACAAGGGCCTCTATCGTATCGGACACTTTTTTACGCAAAGCGGACCCTTCTCTCTTGCACATTGTACTGACAAGCTTAAAATGCCAAAATCTGAAACATACCGTTTCTATCAAATCTCCCACTTCCTCTCATCAATCTCAGCGAAAGAGACTCCCCCCCTATCCTTTACGGAATACGAGGTATGGTGTTGCAACTCCAGGGAGCAGAGAGGGGGCATCTCTCTGATATACCTGTCACTTGCTTCCATAGGGGACAAATTGCCTTATATGAAGGCCTGGGAATTGGAGTTGGCGGAATCTTGGGATATGGAGGAATGGGGCAGGGCATGCTTTCGTTCTTTTCAAGGGATAGGCAGCGTATCTTTAATGGAAGCTAGCTTAAAAGTCATAACCCGCTGGTACTTGGTGCCAACGAGGTTGCACAGAATGTATCCTTCCTCCTCACCCCTGTGTTTCAGGGGATGTCAGCTCTCAGGGTCCATGATCCATGTATGGTGGGAATGTCCACGTATAAGAGGCACCTGGGATCGGATCTTTCATATGATCTACAAGGTCACTAACCACAGAATTCCTAAATCGGCCCAAATAGCCCTACTAAATACACTAATTCCTGGGGTGCCGAAACACACCCAAAAGCTGATTCTATACATTTTACTCGGTACTAGGCTCTCTATTGCAGGAGCTTGGAAGAAATCTACTGTCTCTATCCGGAAGATTCGCAATAAGATCACATGGGTTATGACCCAGGAGAGATTGGTGAGTGTGCTCACGGACACTGTGTCGAAATTTGAAAGAATCTGGGAACCTTGGGCCACATATGTGGGAATCTCATTGGTTCCCGGCGTGCACCCGAACTAAATGATAACCATCTGCGGCCCTGGAGACCGGCTGTTCTTTAGCGTTTCTACTGCTTTTCTTTTCCCCCTCTTCTCCTTTTCTCCATTTCCCCCTGGCCTCTTTATTTCTTCTCCTATTTTAGGCCAGTGGGCCTTTTTTGCCTGACTTTATTGAGATAACTTTCACTTTTCACGATGAACCACACGAGGAGGGGTTCTGTTTTTGTTGCTAGTGGAATTCCTTTTGGTATATGCTAAATACAGTTTATGGGGAAGATGGGTTTGAAGTTCCTCTCTCCCCGGGTTATCTAGTCGATATTATGTTGTGGCTGGTCCTGACCTCTCTGCCACCTAGATACTGTTAATACCTACCTTCCCAATAGGGCTATGGGGATCAGGACCAGGAAGTTATATGCCAATGAGGCTCTTTATACTGGGTTATGGACTTCACTACAGTACTCATGTTTAGTAAGGGATATGGAAACCATCTCCCTCTTCTCCTAAAGTATGCTTTAGTTCTGCAAATGGGAAGCATACGCTTCACAGCTGATTTGTACCATTCTCCCACTGTTGTAACATCCTTCATGCTAATGTATTAAACTCCTGAGGCAGTATCTTCTCTTCTCAATAACCATTCATTGTAAGTAGATTACCATTCCCCCCGGGATGCAGTTTTTGCTCCCACTGGGGTGTCCCGGGAGGGATGGGGGAATGTCGGATACCTGTCCTGTCGTTAATTCCATGAAATGCCTGAGACGTGGATCTGCCTTACTAATTCACTAAGTCTAATGACGCCTCTCCTTGTCATTTAATCTAAAAGTGGAATGTTAAAATTAATGCTGCACTGCTGTTATTGTTTGTAACCTTTTCTTTTCCTTTGTTGAAAATTCAATAAAAACCATTGAAAGAAAATATCAAAACTGCTAATCTCAGCTTTTGGTTACACCTCTGAATAGTGATTTCACTAAAAAGATACCCTATTGTTATGCTGAGAATGTTGCTGATTCCCCCCTATGGATTTTTGCGGCAATGCCCTATTTTCATTCTACCCACTGGAATGTGCTCCTCCCTCTGTATAACAAAAGAATACTTTGTTGAATACTGATTGGATAATGGTGTATACCACCTGGTTTATGAAGGGTTTGAAGCAAGAGAGAAGTAAGTAGATGATTAAACAGGATCTGAAGATTCATACCTGAGAACTATTGCTGCTTACTACTTAGAGGTAAGATGCTTCATACTTTTTAAATCAATTCTTGTTCTTCAGCCAAGCGAAAAATGATTGACACTTTTGTCCCATCTTACATGACCCAAATCAAAGCTCTCTCTTGTGTTCCATTGCTGGTGAGAAAGTGCTTCCTGTTTTGGTCAATGTGGGAACTGGGTTTAATCTTCAAGATGAAACGAAGAGCATCAGAGTGGCCCATCTTCTACTTTCAATGCTTTCAACTCAGTCAAACCAGAGAACTTTACTTTGTTTTTGAACATGTAAGTGCTTCCTAGTTTGACCAAGGTGTGGAGCAGACTATCTACAACCAGAGCCACAAGGACTTTCCCTTTAATTATTTCAGAAAAATCAGTGAGCATAACTCCAAACTGAGCACTTTTTATTGAGTTGTGAGAACTAAAGGAACTGTGATTTTATCCTTGTGAATTTAATGTTCGCAGATAATTTAAATAAAAGATCTGTCTTGTACGTCTAAAAAATACCATAGATTGATTTTGATATAATACCAGTGATTCATGATGCTGCCAAGAATTTTTAAGGCATGCAAAAATTTGATGATGCTTACTTACAATGGCTTTTAGCTGAATCCCAACTGCCAGCTTAATATATATTTTAATTTTCTATAAATGAAAGGTAAACAATATATAGAGATCTTTTGCTCACAAACACTTTCCTTTTTTAAGTAAAATATCAAAACTGCTAATCTCAGCTTTTGGTTACACCTCTGAATAGTGATTTCACTAAAAAGATACCCTATTGTTATGCTGAGAATGTTGCTGATTCCCCCTGTGGATTTGTGCGGCAATGCCCTATTTACATTCTACCCACTGGAATGTGCTCCTCCCTCTGTATAACAAAAGAATACTTTATTGAATACTGATTGGATAATGGTGTATACTACCTGGTTTATGAAGGGTTTGAAGCAAGAGAGCAGTAAGTAGATGATTAAACAGGATCTGAAGATTCATACCCGAGAACAATTGCTGCTTACTACTTAGAGGTAAGATGCTTCATACTTTTTAAATCAATTCTTGTTCTTCAGCCAAGTGAAAAATGATGGACACTTTTGTCCCATCTTACATGACCCAAATCAAAGCTCTCTCTTGTGTTCCATTGCTGGTGAGAAAACGCTTCCTGTTTTGGGCAATGTGGGAACTGGGTTTAATCTTCAAGATGAAACGAAGAGCATCAGAGTGGCCCATCTTCTACTTTCAATGCTTTCAACTCAGTCAAACCAGAGAACTTTACTTTGTTTTTGAACATGTAAGTGCTTCCTAGTTTGACCAAGGTGAGGAGCAGACTATCTACAACCAGAGCCACAAGGACTTTCCCTTTAATTATTTCAGAAAAATCAGTGTGCATAACTCCAAACTGAGCACTTTTTATTGAGTTGTGAGAACTAAAGGAACTGTGATTTTATGCTTGTGAAATGAATGTTTGCAGATAAGTCAAATAAAAGATCTTTCTTGTACATCTAAAAAAATATCATAGATTGATTTTGATATAATACCCGTGATTCATGATGCTGCCAAGAATTTGTAAGGCATGCAAAATTTTGATGATGCTTACTTACAATGGCTTTTAGCTGAATCCAATCTGCCAGCTAAATATATATATTTTAATTTTCCATAAATAAAAGGTAAACAATACATAGAGATCTTTTGCTCATAAACACTTTCCTTTTTTAAGTAAAATATCAAAACTGCTAATCTCAGCTTTTGGTTACACCTCTGAATAGTGATTTCACTAAAAAGATACCCTATTGTTATGCTGAGAATGTTCCTGATTCCCCCTGTGGATTTGTGTGTTAATGCCCTATTTTCATTCTGCCCACTGGAATGTGCTCCTCCCTCTGTATAATAAAATAATACTTTATTGAATACTGATTGGATAATGTTGTATACCACCTAGTTTATGAAGGGTTTGAAGCAAGAGAGAAGTAAGTAGATGATTAAACAGGATCTGAAGATTCATACCTGAGAACAATTGCTGCTTACTATTTAGAGGTAAGATACTTCATACTTTTTGAAGCAAGAGAGAAGTAGGTAGATGATTAAACAGGATCTGAAGATTCATACCTGAGAACAATTGCTGCTTACTACTTAGAGGTAAGCTGCTTCATACTTTTTAAATCAATTCTTGTTCTTCAGCCAAGTAAAAATGATTGACACTTTTGTCCCATCTTACATGACCCAAATCAAAGCTCTCTCTTGTGTTCCATTGCTGGTGAGAAAGTGCTTCCTGTTTTGGGCAATGTGGGAACTGGGTTTAATCTTCAAGATGAAACGAAGAGCATCAGAGTGGCCCATCTTCTACTTTCAATGCTTTCAACTCAGTCAAACCAGAGAACTTTACTTTGTTTTTGAACATGTAAGTGCTTCCTAGTTTGACCAAGGTGAGGAGCAGACTATCTACAACCAGAGCCACAAGGACTTTCCCTTTAATTATTTCAGAAAAATCACTGAGCATAACTCCAAACTGAGCACTTTTTATTGAGTTGTGAGAACTCAAGGAACTGTGATTTTATCCTTGTGAATTTAATGTTCGCAGGTAAGTCAAATAAAAGATCTGTCTTGTACGTCTAAAAAATACCATAGATTGATTTTGATATAATACCCGTGATTCACGATGCTGCCAAGAATTTTTAAGGCATGCAAAATTTTGATGATGCTTATTTACAATGACTTTTAGCTGAATCCCAACTGCCAGCTTAATATATATTTTAATTTTCCATAAATGAAAGGTAAACAATACATAGAGATCTTTTGCTCACAAACACTTTTCTTTTTTAAGTAAAATATCAAAACTGCTAATCTCAGCTTTTGGTTACACCTCTGAATAGTGATTTCACTAAAAAGATACCCTATTGTTATGCTGAGAATGTTGCTGATTCCCCCTGTGGATTTGTGCGGCAATGCCCTATTTACATTCTACCCACTGGAATGTGCTCCTCCCTCTGTATAACAAAAGAATACTTTATTGAATACTGATTGGATAATGGTGTATACCACCTGGTTTATGAAGGGTTTGAAGCAAGAGAGAAGTAAGTAGATGATTAAACAGGATCTGAAGATTCATACCTGAGAACAATTGCTGCTTACTATTTAGAGGTAAGATGCTTCATACTTTTTGAAGCAAGAGAGAAGTAGATGATTAAACAGGATCTGAAGATTCATACCTGAGAACAATTGCTGCTTACTACTTAGAGGTAAGATGCTTCATACGTTTTAAATCAATTCTTGTTCTTCAGCCAAGTAAAAATGATTGACACTTCTGTCCCATCTTACATGACCCAAATCAAAGCTCTCTCTTGTGTTCCATTGCTGGTGAGAAAGTGCTTCCTGTTTTGGGCAATGTGGGAACTGGGTTTAATCTTCAAGATGAAACGAAGAGCATCAGAGTGGCCCATCTTCTACTTTCAATGCTTTCAACTCAGTCAAACCAGAGAACTTTACTTTGTTTTTGAACATGTAAGTGCTTCCTAGTTTGACCAAGTTGAGGAGGAGACTATCTACAACCAGAGCCACAAGGACTTTTCCTTTAATTATTTCAGAAAAATCAGTGAGCATAACTCCAAACTGAGCACTTTTTTTGAGCTGTGAGAACTAAAGGAACTGTGATTTTATCCTTGTGAATTTAATGTTCGCAGATAAGTCAAATGAAAGATCTGTCTTGTACGTCTAAAAAATACCATAGATTGATATTGATATAATACCAGTGATTCATGATGCTGCCAAGAATTTTTAAGGCATACAAAATTTTGATGATGCTTACTTACAATGGCTTTTAGCTGAATCCAAACTGCCAGCTTAATATATATTTTTATTTTCCATAAATGAAAGGTAAACAATACATAGAGATCTTTTGTTTACAAACACTTTCCTTTTTTAAGTAAAATATCAAAACTGCTAATCTCAGCTTTTGGTTACACCTCTGAATAGTGATTTCACTAAAAAGATACCCTATTGTTATGCTGAGAATGTTGCTGATTCCCCCCCTGTGGATTTGTGCGGCAATGCCCTATTTACATTCTACCCACTGGAATGTGCTCCTCCCTCTGTATAACAAAAGAATACTTTATTGAATACTGATTGGATAATGGTGTATACTACCTGGTTTATGAAGGGTTTGAAGCAAGAGAGAAGTAAGTAGATGATTAAACAGGATCTGAAGATTCATACCTGAGAACAATTGCTGCTTACTACTTAGAGGTAAGCTGCTTCATACTTTTTAAATCAATTCTTGTTCTTCAGCCAAGTAAAAATGATTGACACTTTTGTCCCATCTTACATGACCCAAATCAAAGCTCTCTCTTGTGTTCCATTGCTGGTGAGAAAGTGCTTCCTGTTTTGGGCAATGTGGGAACTGGGTTTAATCTTCAAGATGAAACGAAGAGCATCAGAGTGGCCCATCTTCTACTTTCAATGCTTTCAACTCAGTCAAACCAGAGAACTTTACTTTGTTTTTGAACATGTAAGTGCTTCCTAGTTTGACCAAGGTGAGGAGCAGACTATCTACAACCAGAGCCACAAGGACTTTCCCTTTAATTATTTCAGAAAAATCACTGAGCATAACTCCAAACTGAGCACTTTTTATTGAGTTGTGAGAACTCAAGGAACTGTGATTTTATCCTTGTGAATTTAATGTTCGCAGGTAAGTCAAATAAAAGATCTGTCTTGTACGTCTAAAAAATACCATAGATTGATTTTGATATAATACCCGTGATTCACGATGCTGCCAAGAATTTTTAAGGCATGCAAAATTTTGATGATGCTTATTTACAATGACTTTTAGCTGAATCCCAACTGCCAGCTTAATATATATTTTAATTTTCCATAAATGAAAGGTAAACAATACATAGAGATCTTTTGCTCACAAACACTTTTCTTTTTTAAGTAAAATATCAAAACTGCTAATCTCAGCTTTTGGTTACACCTCTGAATAGTGATTTCACTAAAAAGATACCCTATTGTTATGCTGAGAATGTTGCTGATTCCCCCTGTGGATTTGTGCGGCAATGCCCTATTTACATTCTACCCACTGGAATGTGCTCCTCCCTCTGTATAACAAAAGAATACTTTATTGAATACTGATTGGATAATGGTGTATACCACCTGGTTTATGAAGGGTTTGAAGCAAGAGAGAAGTAAGTAGATGATTAAACAGGATCTGAAGATTCATACCTGAGAACAATTGCTGCTTACTATTTAGAGGTAAGATGCTTCATACTTTTTGAAGCAAGAGAGAAGTAGATGATTAAACAGGATCTGAAGATTCATACCTGAGAACAATTGCTGCTTACTACTTAGAGGTAAGATGCTTCATACGTTTTAAATCAATTCTTGTTCTTCAGCCAAGTAAAAATGATTGACACTTCTGTCCCATCTTACATGACCCAAATCAAAGCTCTCTCTTGTGTTCCATTGCTGGTGAGAAAGTGCTTCCTGTTTTGGGCAATGTGGGAACTGGGTTTAATCTTCAAGATGAAACGAAGAGCATCAGAGTGGCCCATCTTCTACTTTCAATGCTTTCAACTCAGTCAAACCAGAGAACTTTACTTTGTTTTTGAACATGTAAGTGCTTCCTAGTTTGACCAAGTTGAGGAGGAGACTATCTACAACCAGAGCCACAAGGACTTTTCCTTTAATTATTTCAGAAAAATCAGTGAGCATAACTCCAAACTGAGCACTTTTTTTGAGCTGTGAGAACTAAAGGAACTGTGATTTTATCCTTGTGAATTTAATGTTCGCAGATAAGTCAAATGAAAGATCTGTCTTGTACGTCTAAAAAATACCATAGATTGATATTGATATAATACCAGTGATTCATGATGCTGCCAAGAATTTTTAAGGCATACAAAATTTTGATGATGCTTACTTACAATGGCTTTTAGCTGAATCCAAACTGCCAGCTTAATATATATTTTTATTTTCCATAAATGAAAGGTAAACAATACATAGAGATCTTTTGTTTACAAACACTTTCCTTTTTTAAGTAAAATATCAAAACTGCTAATCTCAGCTTTTGGTTACACCTCTGAATAGTGATTTCACTAAAAAGATACCCTATTGTTATGCTGAGAATGTTGCTGATTCCCCCCCTGTGGATTTGTGCGGCAATGCCCTATTTACATTCTACCCACTGGAATGTGCTCCTCCCTCTGTATAACAAAAGAATACTTTATTGAATACTGATTGGATAATGGTGTATACTACCTGGTTTATGAAGGGTTTGAAGCAAGAGAGAAGTAAGTAGATGATTAAACAGGATCTGAAGATTCATACCTGAGAACAATTGCTGCTTACTACTTAGAGGTAAGATGCTTCATACTTTTTAAATCAATTCTTGTTCTTCAGCCAAGTGAAAAATGATTGACACTTATGTCCCATCTTACATGACCCAAATCAAAGCTCTCTCTTGTGTTCCATTGCTGGTGAGAAAGTGCTTCCTGTTTTGGGCAATGTGGGAACTGGGTTTAATCTTCAAGATGAAACGAAGAGCATCAGAGTGGCCCATCTTCTACTTTCAATGCTTTCAACTCAGTCAAACCAGAGAACTTTACTTTGTTTTTGAACATGTAAGTGCTTCCTAGTTTGACCAAGGTGAGGAGCAGACTATCTACAACCAGAGCCACAAGGACTTTCCCTTTAATTATTTCAGAAAAATCAGTGAGCATAACTCCAAACTGAGCACTTTTTATTGAGTTGTGAGAACTAAAGGAACTGTGATTTTATCCTTGTGAATTTAATGTTCGCAGGTAAGTCAAATAAAAGATCTGTCTTGTACGTCTAAAAAATACCATAGATTGATTTTGATATAATACCCATGATTCATGATGCCGCCAAGAATTTTTAAGGCATGCAAAATTTTGATGATGCTTACTTACAATGGCTTTTAGCTGAATCCCAACTGCCAGCTTAATATATATTTTAATTTTCCATAAGTGAAATGTAAACAATACATAGAGATCTTTTGCTCACAAACCCTTTCCTTTTTTAAGTAAAATATCAAAACTGCTAATCTAAGCTTTTGGTTACACCTCTAAATTGTGATTTCACTAAAAAAATACCCTATTGTTATACTGAGAAAGTTGCTGATTCCCCCCTGTGGATTTGTGCGACAATGCCCTATTTTCATTCTACCCACTGGAATGTGCTCCTCCCTCTGTATAACAAAAGAATACTTTATTGAATACTGATTGGATAATGGTGTATACCACCTGGTTTATGAAGGGTTTGAAGCAAGAGAGAAGTAAGTAGATGATTAAACAGGATCTGAAGATTCATACCTGAGAACTATTGCTGCTTACTACTTAGAGGTAAGATGCTTCATACTTTTTAAATCAATTCTTGTTCTTCAGCCAAGTGAAAAATGATTGACACTTTTGTCCCATCTTACATGACCCAAATCAAAGCTCTCTCCTGTGTTCCATTGCTGGTGAGAAAGTGCTTCCTGTTTTGGGCAATGTGGGAACTGGGTTTAATCTTCAAGATGAAACGAAGAGCATCAGAGTTGCCCGTCTTCTACTTTCAATGCTTTCAACTCAGTCAAAGCAGAGAACTTTACTTTGTTTTTGAACATGTAAGTGCTTCCTAGTTTGACCAAGGTGAGAGCAGACTATCTACAACCAGAGCCACAAGGACTTTCCCTTTAATTATTTCAGAAAAATCAGTGAGCATAACTCCAAACTGAGCACTTTTTATTGAGTTGTGAGAACTAAAGAAACTGTGATTTTATCCTTGTGAATTAAATGTTCGCAGATAAGTCAAATAAAAGATCTGTCTTGTACGTCTAAAAAATACCATAGATTGATTTTGATATAATACCCGTGATTCATGATGCTGCCAAGAATTTTTAAGGCATGCAAAATTTTGAAGATGCTTATTTACAATGGCTTTTAGCTGAATCCCAACTGCCAGCTTAATATATATTTTAATTTTCCATAAATCCATTCTACCCACTGGAATGTGCTCCTCCCTCTGTATAACAAAAGAATACTTTATTGAATACTGATTGGATAATGGTGTGTACCACCTGGTTTATGAAGGGTTTGAAGCAAGAGAGAAGTAAGTAGATGATTAAACAGGATCTGAAGATTCATACCTGAGAACTATTGCTGCTTACTACTTAGAGGTAAGATGCTTCATACTTTTTAAATCAATTCTTGTTCTTCAGCCAAGTGAAAAATGATTGACACTTTTGTCCCATCTTACATGACCCAAATCAAAGCTCTCTCTTGTGTTCCGTTGCTGGTGAGAAAGTGCTTCCTGTTTTGGGCAATGTGGGAACTGGGTTTAATCTTCAAGATGAAACGAAGAGCATCAGAGTGGCCCATCTTCTACTTTCAATGCTTTCAACTCAGTCAAACCAGAGAACTTTACTTTGTTTTTGAACATGTAAGTGCTTCCTAGTTTGACCAAGGTGAGGAGCAGACTATCTACAACTAGAGCCACAAGGACTTTCCCTTTAATTATTTCAGAAAAATCAGTGTGCATAACTCCAAACTGAGCACTTTTTATTGAGTTGTGAGAACTAAAGGAACTGTGATTTTATCCTTGTGAAATGAATGTTCGCAGATAAGTCAAATAAAAGATCTTTCTTGTACATCTAAAAAATATCATAGATTGATTTTGATATAATACCCGTGATTCATGACTGCTAATCTCAGCTTTTCAGCATAACTCCAAACTGAGCACTTTTTATTGAGTTGTGAGAACTAAAGGAACTGTGATTTTATCCTTGTGAATTTAATGTTTGCAGATAAGTTAAACAAAAGATCTGTCTTGTACGTCTAAAAAATACCATAGATTGATTTTGATATAATACCCCTGATTCATGATGCTGCCAAGAATTTTTAAGGCATGCAAAATTTTGATGATGCTTGTTTACAATGGCTTTTTGCTGAATCCCAACTGCCAGCTTAATATATATTTTAAGTTTCCATAAATGAAAGGTAAACAATATATAGAGATCTTTTGCTCACAAACACTTTCCTTTTTTAAGTAAAATATCAAAACTGCTAATCTCAGCTTTTGGTTACACCTCTGAATAGTGATTTCACTAAAAAGATACTCTATTGTTATGCTGAGAATGTTGCTGATTCCCCCCTGTGGATTTGTGCGGCAATGCCCAATTTTCATTCTACCCACTGGAATGTGCTCCTCCCTCTGTATAACAAAAGAATACTTTGTTGAATACTGATTGGATAATGGTGTATACCAACTGGTTTATGAAGGGTTTTGAAGCAAGAGAGAAGTAATTAGATGATTAAACAGGATCTGAAGATTCATACCTGAGAACTATTGCTGCTTACTACTTAGAGGTAAGATGCTTCATACTTTTTAAATCAATTCTTGTTCTTCAGCCAAGTGAAAAATGATTGACACTTTTGTCCCATCTTACATGACCCAAATCAAAGCTCTCTCTTGTGTTCCATTGCGGGTGAGAAAGTGCTTCCTGTTTTGGGCAATGTGGGAACTGGGTTTAATCTTCAAGATGAAACGAAGAGCATCAGAGAGGCCCATCTTCTATTTTCAATGCTTTCAACTCAGTCAGACCAGAGAACTGTACTTTGTTTTTGAACATGTAAGTGCTTCCTAGTTTGACCAAGGTGAGGAGCAGACTATCTACAACCAGAGCCACAAGGACTTTCCCTTTAATTATTTCAGAAAAATCAGTGAGCATAACTCCAAACTGAGCACTTTTTATTGAGTTGTGAGAACTAAAGGAACTGTGATTTTATCCTTGTGAATTTAATGTTCGCAGATAAGTCAAACAAAAGATCTGTCTTGTACGTCTAAAAAATACCATAGATTGATTTTGATATAATACCCGTGATTCATGATGCTGCCAAGAATTTTTAAGGCATGCAAAATTTTGATGATGCTTACTTACAATGGCTTTTAGCTGAATCCCAACTGCCAGCTTATTATATATTTTATTTTTCCATAAATGAAAGGTAAACAATATATAGAGATCTTTTGCTCACAAACACTTTCCTTTTTTAAGTAAAATATCAAAACTGCTAATCTCAGCTTTTGGTTACACCTCTGAATAGTGATTTCACTAAAAAGATACCCTATTGTTATGCTGAGAATGTTGCTGATTCCCCCCTATGGATTTTTGCGGCAATGCCCTATTTTCATTCTACCCACTGGAATGTGCTCCTCCCTCTGTATAACAAAAGAATACTTTGTTGAATACTGATTGGATAATGGTGTATACCACCTGGTTTATGAAGGGTTTGAAGCAAGAGAGAAGTAAGTAGATGATTAAACAGGATCTGAAGATTCATACCTGAGAACTATTGCTGCTTACTACTTAGAGGTAAGATTCTTCATACTTTTTAAATCAATTCTTGTTCTTCAGCCAAGCGAAAAATGATTGACACTTTTGTCCCATCTTACATGACCCAAATCAAAGCTCTCTCTTGTGTTCCATTGCTGGTGAGAAAGTGCTTCCTGTTTTGGTCAATGTGGGAACTGGGTTTAATCTTCAAGATGAAACGAAGAGCATCAGAGTGGCCCATCTTCTACTTTCAATGCTTTCAACTCAGTCAAACCAGAGAACTTTACTTTGTTTTTGAACATGTAAGTGCTTCCTAATTATACCAAGGTGAGGAGCAGACTATCTACAACTAGAGCCACAAGGACTTTCCCTTTAATTATTTCAGAAAAATCAGTGAGCATAACTCCAAACTGAGCACTTTTTATTGAGTTGTGAGAACTAAAGAAACTGTGATTTTATCCTTGTGAATTTAATGTTCGCAGATAATTTAAATAAAAGATCTGTCTTGTACGTCTAAAAAATACCATAGATTGATTTTGATATAATACCAGTGATTCATGATGCTGCCAAGAATTTTTAAGGCATGCAAAATTTTGATGATGCTTATTTACAATGGCTTTTAGCTGAATCCCCACTGCCAGCTTAATATATATTTTAATTTTCCATAAATGAAAGGTAAACAATATATAGAGATCTTTTGCTCACAAACACTTTCCTTTTTTAAGTAAAATATCAAAACTGCTAATCTCAGCTTTTGGTTACACCTCTGAATAGTTGTTTCACTAAAAAGATATCCTATTGTTATGCTGAGAATGTTGCTGATTCCCCCTGTGGATTTGTGCGGCAATGCCCTATTTACATTCTACCCACTGGAATGTGCTCCTCCCTCTGTATAACAAAAGAATACTTTATTGAATACTGATTGGATAATGGTGTATACTACCTGGTTTATGAAGGGTTTGAAGCAAGAGAGAAGTAAGTAGATGATTAAACAGGATCTGAAGATTCATACCTGAGAACAATTGCTGCTTACTACTTAGAGGTAAGATGCTTCATACTTTTTAAATCAATTCTTGTTCTTCAGCCAAGTGAAAAATGATTGACACTTTTGTCCCATCTTACATGACCCAAATCAAAGCTCTCTCTTGTGTTCCATTGCTGGTGAGAAAGTGCTTCCTGTTTTGGGCAATGTGGGAACTGGGTTTAATCTTCAAGATGAAACGAAGAGCATCAGAGTGGCCCATCTTCTACTTTCAATGCTTTCAACTCAGTCAAACCAGAGAACTTTACTTTGTTTTTGAACATGTAAGTGCTTCCTAGTTTGACCAAGGTGAGGAGCAGACTATCTACAACCAGAGCCACAAGGACTTTCCCTTTAATTATTTCAGAAAAATCAGTGTGCATAACTCCAAACTGAGCACTTTTTATTGAGTTGTGAGAACTAAAGGAACTGTGATTTTATGCTTGTGAAATGAATGTTTGCAGATAAGTCAAATAAAAGATCTTTCTTGTACATCTAAAAAATATCATAGATTGATTTTGATATAATACCCGTGATTCATGATGCTGCCAAGAATTTGTAAGGCATGCAAAATTTTGATGATGCTTACTTACAATGGCTTTTAGCTGAATCCAATCTGCCAGCTTAATATATATATTTTAATTTTCCATAAATGAAAGGTAAACAATACATAGAGATCTTTTGCTCATAAACACTTTCCTTTTTTAAGTAAAATATCAAAACTGCTAATCTCAGCTTTTGGTTACACCTCTGAATAGTGGTTTCACTAAAAAGATACCCTATTGTTATGCTGAGAATGTTCCTGATTCCCCCCTGTGGATTTGTGTGTTAATGCCCTATTTTCATTCTGCCCACTGGAATGTGCTCCTCCCTCTGTATAATAAAATAATACTTTATTGAATACTGATTGGATAATGGTGTATACCACCTAGTTTATGAAGGGTTTGAAGCAAGAGAGTAGTAAGTAGATGATTAAACAGGATCTGAAGATTCATACCTGAGAACAATTGCTGCTTACTACTTAGAGGTAAGCTGCTTCATACTTTTTAAATCAATTCTTGTTCTTCAGCCAAGTAAAAATGATTGACACTTTTGTCCCATCTTACATGACCCAAATCAAAGCTCTCTCTTGAGTTCCATTGCTGGTGAGAAAGTGCTTCCTGTTTTGGGCAATGTGGGAACTGGGTTTAATCTTCAAGATGAAACGAAGAGCATCAGAGTGGCCAATCTTCTACTTTCAATGCTTTCAACTCAAACCAGAGAACTTTACTTTGTTTTTGAACATGTAAGTGCTTCCTAATTATACCAAGGTGAGGAGCAGACTATCTACAACTAGAGCCACAAGGACTTTCCCTTTAATTATTTCAGAAAAATCAGTGAGCATAACTCCAAACTGAGCACTTTTTAATGAGTTGTGAGAACTAAAGGAACTGTGATTTTATCCTTGTGAATTTAATGTTCGCAGATAAGTCAAATAAAAGATCTGTCTTGTACGTCTAAAAAATACCATAGATTGATTTTGATATAATACCCGTGATTCACGATGCTGCCAAGAATTTTTAAGGAATGCAAAATTTTGATGATGCTTATTTACAATGGCTTTTAGCTGAATCCCAACTGCCAGCTTAATATATATTTTAATTTTCCATAAATGAAAGGTAAACAATATATAGAGATCTTTTGCTCACACACACTTTCCTTTTTTAAGTAAAATCAAAACTGCTAATCTCAGCTTTTGGTTACACCTCTGAATAGTGATTTCACTAAAAAGATACCCTATTGTTATGCTGAGAATGTTGCTGATTCCCCCCTGTGGATTTGTGCGGCAATGCCCTATTTTCATTCTACCCACTGGAATGTGCTCCTCCCTCTGTATAACAAAATAATACTTTATTGAATACTGATTGGATAATGGTGTATACCACCTGGTTTATGAAGGGTTTGAAGCAAGAGAGAAGTAAGTAGATGATTAAACAGGATCTGAAGATTCATACCTGAGAACAATTGCTGCTTACTACTTAGAGGTAAGATGCTTCATACTTTTTAAATCAATTCTTGTTCTTCAGCCAAGTGAAAAATGATTGACACTTTTGTCCCATCTTACATGACCCAAATCAAAGCTCTCTCTTGTGTTCCATTGCTGGTGAGAAAGTGCTTCCTGTTTTGGGCAATGTGGGAACTGGGTTTAATCTTCAAGATGAAACGAAGAGCATCAGAGTGGCCCATCTTCTACTTTCAATGCTTTCAACTCAGTCAAACCAGAGAACTTTACTTTGTTTTTGAACATGTAAGTGCTTCCTAGTTTGACCAAGGTGAGGAGCAGACTACCTACAACCAGAGCCACAAGGACTTTCCCTTTCATTATTTCAGAAAAATCAGTGTGCATAACTCCAAACTGAGCACTTTTTATTGAGTTGTGAGAACAAAAGGAACTGTGATTTTATCCTTGTGAAAATAATGTTCTCAGATAAGTCAAATGAAAGATCTGTCTTGTATGTCTAAAAAATACCATAGATTGCTATTGATATAATACCAGTGATTCATGATGCTGCCAAGAATTTTTAAGGCATGCAAAATTTTGATGATGCTTACTTACAATGGCTTTTAGCTGAATCCAAACAGCCAGCTTAATATATATTTTAATTTTCCATAAATGAAAGGTAAACAATACATAGAGATCTTTAGCTCAAAAACACTTTCCTTTTTAAGAAAAATATCAAAACGGCTAATCTCAGCTTTTGGTTACACCTCTGAATAGTGATTTCACTAAAAAGATACCCTATTATTATGCTGAGAATGTTCCTGATTCCCCCCGTGGATTTGTGCGGCAATGCCCTATTTCCATTCAGCCCACTGGAATGTGCTCCTCCCTCTGTATAACAAAAGAATACTTTATTGAATACTGATTGGATAATGGTTTATACCACCTGGTTTATGAAGGGTTTGAAGCAAGAGAGAAGTAAGTAGATGATTAAACAGGATCTGAAGATTCATACCTGAGAACAATTGCTGCTTACTATTTAGAGGTAAGATGCTTCATACTTTTTGAAGCAAGAGAGAAGTAAGTAGATGATTAAACAGGATCTGAAGATTCATACCTGAGAACAATTGCTGCTTACTACTTAGAGGTAAGATGCTTCATACTTTTTAAATCAATTCTTGTTCTTCAGCCAAGTGAAAAATGATTGACACTTTTGTCCCATCTTACATGACCCAAATCAAAGCTCTCTCTTGTGTTCCATTGCTGGTGAGAAAATGCTTCCTGTTTTGGGCAATGTGGGAACTGGGTTTAATCTTCAAGATGAAACGAAGAGCATCAGAGTGGCCCATCTTCTACTTTCAATGCTTTCAACTAAGTCAAACCAGAGAACTTTACTTTGTTTTTGAACATGTAAGTGCTTCCTAGTTTGACCAAGGTGAGGAACAGACTATCTACAACCAGAGCCACAAGGACTTTCCCTTTAATTATTTCAGAAAAATCAGTGTGCATAACTCCAAACTGAGCACTTTTTATTGAGTTGTGAGAACTAAAGGAACTGTGATTTTTATGCTTGTGAAATGAATGTTTGCAGATAAGTCAAATAAAAGATCTTTCTTGTACATCTAAAAAAATATCATAGATTGATTTTGATATAATACCCGTGATTCATGATGCTGCCAAGAATTTGTAAGGCATGCAAAATTTTGATGATGCTTACTTACAATGGCTTTTAGCTGAATCCAATCTGCCAGCTTAATATATATATTTTAATTTTCCATAAATAAAAGGTAAACAATACATAGGGATCTTTTGCTCATAAACACTTTCCTTTTTTAAGTAAAATATCAAAACTGCTAATCTCAGCTTTTGGTTACACCTCTGAATAGTGATTTCACTAAAAAGATACCCTATTATTATGCTGAGAATGTTCCTGATTCCCCCCGTGGATTTGTGCGGCAATGCCCTATTTCCATTCAGCCCACTGGAATGTGCTCCTCCCTCTGTATAACAAAAGAATACTTTATTGAATACTGATTGGATAATGGTTTATACCACCTGGTTTATGAAGGGTTTGAAGCAAGAGAGAAGTAAGTAGATGATTAAACAGGATCTGAAGATTCATACCTGAGAACAATTGCTGCTTACTATTTAGAGGTAAGATGCTTCATACTTTTTGAAGCAAGAGAGAAGTAAGTAGATGATTAAACAGGATCTGAAGATTCATACCTGAGAACAATTGCTGCTTACTACTTAGAGGTAAGATGCTTCATACTTTTTAAATCAATTCTTGTTCTTCAGCCAAGTGAAAAATGATTGACACTTTTGTCCCATCTTACATGACCCAAATCAAAGCTCTCTCTTGTGTTCCATTGCTGGTGAGAAAATGCTTCCTGTTTTGGGCAATGTGGGAACTGGGTTTAATCTTCAAGATGAAACGAAGAGCATCAGAGTGGCCCATCTTCTACTTTCAATGCTTTCAACTAAGTCAAACCAGAGAACTTTACTTTGTTTTTGAACATGTAAGTGCTTCCTAGTTTGACCAAGGTGAGGAACAGACTATCTACAACCAGAGCCACAAGGACTTTCCCTTTAATTATTTCAGAAAAATCAGTGTGCATAACTCCAAACTGAGCACTTTTTATTGAGTTGTGAGAACTAAAGGAACTGTGATTTTTATGCTTGTGAAATGAATGTTTGCAGATAAGTCAAATAAAAGATCTTTCTTGTACATCTAAAAAAATATCATAGATTGATTTTGATATAATACCCGTGATTCATGATGCTGCCAAGAATTTGTAAGGCATGCAAAATTTTGATGATGCTTACTTACAATGGCTTTTAGCTGAATCCAATCTGCCAGCTTAATATATATATTTTAATTTTCCATAAATAAAAGGTAAACAATACATAGGGATCTTTTGCTCATAAACACTTTCCTTTTTTAAGTAAAATATCAAAACTGCTAATCTCAGCTTTTGGTTACACCTCTGAATAGTGATTTCACTAAAAAGATACCCTATTGTTATGCTGAGAATGTTCCTGATTCCCCCCTGTGGATTTGTGTGTTAATGCCCTATTTCAGCCCTCAAATTTTCCACTCGCCTGGTCGCATTTTGCGAGTGGAAAATTCTGTTGGGCGAGCTCTGGGGAAGAGAGGAGAGGAAAGCCAGAGCTAATGTCAGAGCGGCGGATCATCCCGCTGTAATAGCTTCAATTGTAATTGCGGGGCGTTCGCTGACACACACAGTCCCGCCTCCTAGCCCGGCTTCTTTGATAGACAGAACACCTGGCCAACCAGGACGTGTGACGTCTATCAAAGGAGCCGGGCTAGGAGGCGGGACTGTGTATGTCACCGAGCGCCCGGCAATTACAATTGAAGCTATTACAGCGGGATGATCCGCCGCTCTGACCTTATCCGGCCGCATACCGATGGGGGGTGTCAAGCCGGCGTGAAAATCGATCTCCCAGAGCTACACCGGTACTCGCGCCGATCATCTCCTGTGAAGGCAGCTGCTCCCTCGGTCTGTGCTGCGCTGCTCACGGGTGCTGGAAGCAGGTGAGTGTCCAAGGATTTAGCAGCCTCCCTGTGTGACTGGATAGGAGGAGCGGTGGGGCGGCTGCATATAGAGGAATTGATCTTTCCAGCTGGATGCCTGATTCTCCTCTCTGCAGGCATTGAGCAGCTGCAGGAGGAATATGCAAAGATCAATTCCTCTATATGCAGCCGCCCCACCGCTCCTCCTATCCAACTTCTTTTTTTCTTTTGCTGGCCCCCCAGTGCTGTACAGCCCCTCCCTCTTCAGCCCTCCCAGTGCTCTTCAGCCCCCCCTCCAGCCCCCCAGTGCTCTTCAGTCCACCCCTCCAGCCCCCCCAGTGCTCTTCAGCCCACCCCTCCAGCCCCCCCAATGCTCTTCAGTCCACCCCTCCAGCCCCCCCAGTGCTCTTCAGCCCCCCCTCCAGCCCCCCAGTGCTCTTCAGTCCACCCCTCCAGCCCCCCCAGTGCTCTTCAGTCCACCCCTCCAGCCCCCCCAATGCTCTTCAGTCCACCCCTCCAGCCCCCCCAATGCTCTTCAGTCCACCCCTCCAGCCCCCCCAGTGCTCTTCAGCCCACCCCTCCAGCCCCCCAGTGCTCTTCAGCCCACCCCTCCAGCCCCCCCAGTGCTCTTCAGTCCACCCCTCCAGCCCCCCCCAGTGCTCTTCAGCCCACCCCTCCAGCTCCTTAGTGCTCTTCAGCCCACCCCTCCAGTCCCTCCAGTGATCTTCAGTCCACCCCTCCAGTCCCCCCAGTGATCTTCAGTCCACCCCTCCAGCCCCCCCAGTGCTCTTCAGTCCACCCCTCCAGCCCCCCCAGTGCTCTTCAGCCCACCCCTCCAGCCCCCCCCCAGTGCTCTTCAGTCCACCCCTCCAGCCCCCCCCCAGTGCTCTTCAGCCCACCCCTCCAGCCCCTTAGTGCTCTTCAGCCCACCCCTCCAGCCTCCCAGTGCTCTTCAGCCCACCCCTCCAGCCCCTTAGTGCTCTTCAGCCCACCCCTCCAGCCCCTTAGTGCTCTTCAGTCCACCCCTCCAGTCCGCCCAGTGATCTTCAGTCCACCCCTCCAGTCCCCCCAGTGATCTTCAGTCCACCCCTCCAGCCCCCCCAATGCTCTTCAGTCCACCCCTCCAGCCCCCCCCCAGTGCTCTTCAGTCCACCCCTCCAGCCCCCCCCCAGTGCTCTTCAGCCCACCCCTCCAGCCCCTTAGTGCTCTTCAGCCCACCCCTCCAGCCTCCCAGTGCTCTTCAGCCCACCCCTCCAGCCCCTTAGTGCTCTTCAGCCCACCCCTCCAGCCCCTTAGTGCTCTTCAGTCCACCCCTCCAGTCCGCCCAGTGATCTTCAGTCCACCCCTCCAGCCCCCCCAGTGCTCTTCAGTCCACCCCTCCAGCCCCCCCAATGCTCTTCAGTCCACCCCTCCAGCCCCCCCAATGCTCTTCAGTCCACCCCTCCAGCCCCCCCAGTGCTCTTCAGCCCACCCCTCCAGCCCCCCAGTGCTCTTCAGCCCACCCCTCCAGCCCCCCCAGTGCTCTTCAGTCCACCCCTCCAGCCCCCCCCAGTGCTCTTCAGCCCACCCCTCCAGCTCCTTAGTGCTCTTCAGCCCACCCCTCCAGTCCCTCCAGTGATCTTCAGTCCACCCCTCCAGTCCCCCCAGTGATCTTCAGTCCACCCCTCCAGCCCCCCCAGTGCTCTTCAGTCCACCCCTCCAGCCCCCCCAGTGCTCTTCAGCCCACCCCTCCAGCCCCCCCCCAGTGCTCTTCAGTCCACCCCTCCAGCCCCCCCCCAGTGCTCTTCAGCCCACCCCTCCAGCCCCTTAGTGCTCTTCAGCCCACCCCTCCAGCCTCCCAGTGCTCTTCAGCCCACCCCTCCAGCCCCTTAGTGCTCTTCAGCCCACCCCTCCAGCCCCTTAGTGCTCTTCAGTCCACCCCTCCAGTCCGCCCAGTGATCTTCAGTCCACCCCTCCAGTCCCCCCAGTGATCTTCAGTCCACCCCTCCAGCCCCCCCAGTGCTTTTCAGCCCACCTCTCCAGCCCCCCAGTGCTTTTCAGACCACCCCTCAAGCCCATCCCTCCAGCCCCCCCAGTGCTCTTCAGCCCATCCCTCCAGCCCCCCAGTGCTCTTCAGCCCATCCCTCCAGCCCCCCCAGTGCTCTTCAGCCCACCCCTCAAGCCCCTTAGTGCTCTTCAGCCCACCCCTCCAGCCCCCCCAGTGCTCTTCAGCCCACCCCTCCAGCCCCTTAGTGCTCTTCAGTCCACCCCTCCAGTCCCCCCAGTGATCTTCAGTCCCCCCAGTGATCTTCAGTCCACCCCTCCAGCTCCCCCCCAGTGCTCTTCAGCCCACTCCTCCAGCCCCTTAGTGCTCTCAGCCCCCCAGTGCTCTTCAGCCCACTCCTCCAGCCCCTTAGTGCTCTCAGCCCCCCAGCGCTCTTCAGCCCCCCTCCAGCCCCTTAGTGCTCTTCAGCCCCCCCCCCAGTGCTCTTCAGCCCCCCACCCTCCAGACCCTTGATGGGCACTGATGAGGCTGCACTGATGGGCACTGAAAACGTTGTTATTAAAATCTATTTTTGTAACTTCTGCATTAATTCAAAAACATTTAACAGTGTAATTTTGAGATAATTTATGAGGGCGTGTTTAGGGGCGGGATTAGGGGCGGGGCATGGTAGGGGTTGGGTGGGGCAACTGGTGGCGAGTAACCCTTAAGGCCTGGCTAGTAGCTCAGGACTTTAAATTTTGAGCCCTGCCCTATTTTCATTCTGCCCACTGGAATGTGCTCCTCCCTCTGTATAATAAAATAATACTTTATTGAATACTGATTGGATAATGTTGTATACCATCTAGTTTATGAAGGGTTTGAAGCAAGAGAGAAGTAAGTAGATGATTAAACAGGATCTGAAGATTCATACCTGAGAACAATTGCTGCTTACTATTTAGAGGTAAGATACTTCATACTTTTTGAAGCAAGAGAGAAGTAAGTAGATGATTAAACAGGATCTGAAGATTCATACCTGAGAACAATTGCTGCTTACTACTTAGAGGTAAGCTGCTTCATACTTTTTAAATCAATTCTTGTTCTTCAGCCAAGTAAAAATGATTGACACTTTTGTCCCATCTTACATGACCCAAATCAAAGCTCTCTCTTGTGTTCCATTGCTGGTGAGAAAGTGCTTCCTGTTTTGGGCAATGTGGGAACTGGGTTTAATCTTCAAGATGAAACGAAGAGCATCAGTGGCCCATCTTCTACTTTCAATGCTTTCAACTCAGTCAAACCGGAGAACTTTACCTTGTTTTTGAACATGTAAGTGCTTCCTAGTTTGACCAAGGTGAGGAGCAGACTATCTACAACCAGAGCCACAAGGACTTTCCCTTTAATTATTTCAGAAAAATCAGTGAGCATAACTCCAAACTGAGCACTTTTTATTGAGTTGTGAGAACTAAAGGAACTGTGATTTTATCCTTGTGAATTTAATGTTCGCAGATAAGTCAAATGAAAGATCTGTCTTGTACGTCTAAAAAATACCATAGATTGATATTGATATAATACCAGTGATTCATGATGCTGCCAAGAATTTTTAAGGCATACAAAATTTTGATGATGCTTACTTACAATGGCTTTTAGCTGAATCCCAACTGCCAGCTCAATATATATTTTAATTTTCCAAAAATGAAAGGTAAACAATATATAGAGATCTTTTGCTCACAAACACTTTCCTTTTTTAAGTAAAATATCAAAACTGCTAATCTCAGCTTTTGGTTACACCTCTGAATAGTGATTTCACTAAAAAGATACCCTATTGTTATGCTGAGAATGTTGCTGATTCCCCCCTGTGGATTTGTGCGGCAATGCCCTATTTACATTCTACCCACTGGAATGTGCTCCTCCCTCTGTATAACAAAAGAATACTTTGTTGAATACTGATTGGATAATGGTGTATACCACCTGGTTTATGAAGGGTTTGAAGCAAGAGAGAAGTAAGTAGATGATTAAACAGGATCTGAAGATTCATACCTGAGAACTATTGCTGCTTACTACTTAGAGGTAAGATGCTTCATACTTTTTAAATCAATTCTTGTTCTTCAGCCAAGTGAAAAATGATTGACACTTTTGTCCCATCTTACATGACCCAAATCAAAGCTCTCTCTTGTGTTCCATTGCTGGTGAGAAAGTGCTTCCTGTTTTGGGCAATGTGGGAACTGGGTTTAATCTTCAAGATAAAACGAAGAGTATAAGAGTCGCCCATCTTCTACTTTCAATGCTTTCAACTCAGTCAAACCAGAGAACTTTACTTTGTTTTTGAACATGTAAGTGCTTCCTAGTTTGACCAAGGTGAGGAGCAGACTATCTACAACCAGAGCCACAAGGACTTTCCCTTTAATTATTTCAGAAAAATCAGTGTGCATAACTCCAAACTGAGCACTTTTTATTGAGTTGTGAGAACTAAAGGAACTGTGATTTTATCCCTGTGAAAATAATGTTCTCAGATAAGTCAAATGAAAGATCTGTCTTGTATGTCTAAAAAATACCATAGATTGCTATTGATATAATACCAGTGATTCATGATGCTGCCAAGAATTTTTAAGGCATGCAAAATTTTGATGATGCTTACTTACAATGGCTTTTAGCTGAATCCAAACAGCCAGCTTAATATATATTTTAATTTTCCATAAATGAAAGGTAAACAATACATAGAGATCTTTAGCTCAAAAACACTTTCCTTTTTAAGAAAAATATCAAAACTGCTAATCTCAGCTTTTGGTTACACCTCTGAATAGTGATTTCACTAAAAAGATACCCTATTATTATGCTGAGAATGTTCCTGATTCCCCCCCGTGGATTTTTGCGGCAATGCCCTATTTCCATTCAGCCCACTGGAATGTGCTCCTCCCTCTGTATAACAAAAGAATACTTTATTGAATACTGATTGGATAATGGTTTATACCACCTGGTTTATGAAGGGTTTGAAGCAAGAGAGAAGTAAGTAGATGATTAAACAGGATCTGAAGATTCATACCTGAGAACAATTGCTGCTTACTATTTAGAGGTAAGATGCTTCATACTTTTTGAAGCAAGAGAGAAGTAAGTAGATGATTAAACAGGATCTGAAGATTCATACCTGAGAACAATTGCTGCTTACTACTTAGAGGTAAGCTGCTTCATACTTTTTAAATCAATTCTTGTTCTTCAGCCAAGTAAAAATGATTGACACTTTTGTCCCATCTTACATGACCCAAATCAAAGCTCTCTCTTGTGTTCCATTGCTGGTGAGAAAGTGCTTCCTGTTTTGGGCAATGTGGGAACTGGGTTTAATCTTCAAGATGAAATGAAGAGCATCAGAGTGGCCCATCTTCTACTTTCAATGCTTTCAACTCAGTCAGACCAGAGAACTTTACTTTGTTTTTGAACATGTAAGTGCTTCCTAGTTTGACCAAGGTGAGGAGCAGACTATCTACAACCAGAGCCACAAGGACTTTCCCTTTAATTATTTCAGAAAAATCAGTGAGCATAACTCCAAACTGAGCACTTTTTATTGAGTTGTGAGAACTAAAGGAACTGTGATTTTATCCTTGTGAATTTAATGTTCGCAGATAAGTCAAACAAAAGATCTGTCTTGTACGTCTAAAAAATACCATAGATTGATTTTTATATAATACCCGTGATTCATGATGCTGCCAAAAATTTTTAAGGCATGCAAAATTTTGATGATGCTTATTTACAATGGCTTTTAGCTGAATCCCAACTGCCAGCTTAATATATATTTTAATTTTCCATAAATGAAAGGTAAACAATATATAGAGATCTTTTGCTCACAAACACTTTCCTTTTTTAAGTAAAATATCAAAACTGCTAATCTCAGCTTTTGGTTACACCTCTGAATAGTGATTTCACTAAAAAGATACCCTATTGTTATGCTGAGAATGTTGCTGATTCCCCCCTGTGGATTTGTGTGGCAATGCCCTATTTTCATTCTACCCACTGGAATGTGCTCCTCCCTCTGTATAACAAAAGAATACTTTGTTGAATACTGATTGGATAATGGTGTATACCACCTGGTTTATGAAGGGTTTGAAGCAAGAGAGAAGTAAGTAGATGATTAAACAGGATCTGAAGATTCATACCTGAGAACTATTGCTGCTTACTACTTAGAGGTAAGATGCTTCATACTTTTTAAATCAATTCTTGTTCTTCAGCCAAGTGAAAAATGATTGACACTTTTGTCCCATCTTACATGACCCAAATCAAAGCTCTCTCTTGTGTTCCATTGCTGGTGAGAAAGTGCTTCCTGTTTTGGGCAATGTGGGAACTGGGTTTAATCTTCAAGATGAAACGAAGAGCATCAGAGTGGCCCATCTTCTACTTTCAATGCTTTCAACTCAGTCAAACCAGAGAACTTTACTTTGTTTTTGAACATGTAAGTGCTTCCTAGTTTGACCAAGGTGAGGAGCAGACTATCTACAAATAGAGCCACAAGGACTTTCCCTTTAATTATTTCAGAAAAATCAGTGTGCATAACTCCAAACTGAGCACTTTTTATTGAGTTGTGAGAACTAAAGGAACTGTGATTTTATGCTTGTGAAATGAATGTTTGCAGATAAGTCAAATAAAAGATCTTTCTTGTACATCTAAAAAATTTTATAGATTGATTTTGATATAATACCCGTGATTCATGATGCTGCCAAGAATTTGTAAGGCATGCAAAATTTTGATGATGCTTACTTACAATGGCTTTTAGCTGAATCCAATCTGCCAGCTTAATATATATATTTTAATTTTCCATAAATGAAAGGTAAACAATACATAGAGATCTTTTGCTCATAAACACTTTCCTTTTTTAAGTAAAATATCAAAACTGCTAATCTCAGCTTTTGGTTACACCTCTGAATAGTGATTTCACTAAAAAGATACCCTATTGTTATGCTGAGAATGTTCCTGATTCCCCCCTGTGGATTTTTGTGTTAATGCCCTATTTTCATTCTGCCCACTGGAATGTGCTCCTCCCTCTGTATAATAAAATAATACTTTATTGAATACTGATTGGATAATGGTGTATACCACCTAGTTTATGAAGGGTTTGAAGCAAGAGAGAAGTAAGTAGATGTTTAAACAGGATCTGAAGATTCATACCTGAGAACAATTGCTGCTTACTATTTAGAGGTAAGATACTTCAAACTTTTTGAAGCAATTGTTGTTCTTCAGCCAAGTGAAAAATGATTGTCACTTTTGTCCATTCTTACATGACCCAAATCAAAGCTCTCTCTTGTGTTCCATTGCTGGTGAGAAAGTGCTTCCTGTTTTGGGCAATGTGGGAACTGGGTTTAATCTTCAAGATGAAACGAAGAGCATCAGAGTGGCCCATCTTCTACTTTCAATGCTTTCAACTCAGTCAAACCAGAGAACTTTACTTTGTTTTTGAACATGTAAGTGCTTCCTAGTTTGACCAAGGTGAGGAGCAGACTATCTACAACCAGAGCCACAAGGACTTTCCCTTTAATTATTTCAGAAAAATCAGTGTGCATAACTCCAAACTGAGCACTTTTTATTGAGTTGTGAGAACTAAAGGAACTGTGATTTTATGCTTGTGAAATGAATGTTTGCAGATAAGTCAAATAAAAGATCTTTCTTGTACATCTAAAAAATATCATAGATTGATTTTGACATAATACCCGTGATTCATGATGCTGCCAAGAATTTGTAAGGCATGCAAAATTTTGATGATGCTTACTTACAATGGCTTTTAGCTGAATCCAATCTGCCAGCTTAATATATATATATTTTAATTTTCCATAAATGAAAGGTAAACAATACATAGAGATCTTTTGCTCATAAACACTTTCCTTTTTTAAGTAAAATATCAAAACTGCTAATCTCAGCTTTTGGTTACACCTCTGAATAGTGATTTCACTAAAAAGATACCCTATTGTTATGCTGAGAATGTTCCTGATTCCCCCCTGTGGATTTGTGTGTTAATGCCCTATTTTCATTCTGCCCACTGGAATGTGCTCCTCCCTCTGTATAATAAAATAATACTTTATTGAATACTGATTGGATAATGGTGTATACCACCTAGTTTATGAAGGGTTTGAAGCAAGAGAGTAGTAAGTAGATGATTAAACAGGATCTGAAGATTCATACCTGAGAACAATTGCTGCTTACTACTTAGAGGTAAGCTGCTTCATACTTTTTAAATCAATTCTTGTTCTTCAGCCAAGTAAAAATGATTGACACTTTTGTCCCATCTTACATGACCCAAATCAAAGCTCTCTCTTGAGTTCCATTGCTGGTGAGAAAGTGCTTCCTGTTTTGGGCAATGTGGGAACTGGGTTTAATCTTCAAGATGAAACGAAGAGCATCAGAGTGGCCAATCTTCTACTTTCAATGCTTTCAACTCAAACCAGAGAACTTTACTTTGTTTTTGAACATGTAAGTGCTTCCTAATTATACCAAGGTGAGGAGCAGACTATCTACAACTAGAGCCACAAGGACTTTCCCTTTAATTATTTCTGAAAAATCAGTGAGCATAACTCCAAACTGAGCACTTTTTATTGAGTTGTGAGAACTAAAGAAACTGTGATTTTATCCTTGTGAATTTAATGTTCGCAGATAATTTAAATAAAAGATCTGTCTTGTACGTCTAAAAAATACCATAGATTGATTTTGATATAATACCCGTGATTCATGATGCTGCCAAGAATTTTTAAGGCATGCAAAATTTTGATGATGCTTATTTACAATGGCTTTTAGCTGAATCCCCACTGCCAGCTTAATATATATTTTAATTTTCCATAAATGAAAGGTAAACAATATATAGAGATCTTTTGCTCACAAACACTTTCCTTTTTTAAGTAAAATATCAAAACTGCTAATCTCAGCTTTTGGTTACACCTCTGAATAGTTGTTTCACTAAAAAGATATCCTATTGTTATGCTGAGAATGTTGCTGATTCCCCCTGTGGATTTGTGCGGCAATGCCCTATTTACATTCTACCCACTGGAATGTGCTCCTCCCTCTGTATAACAAAAGAATACTTTATTGAATACTGATTGGATAATGGTGTATACTACCTGGTTTATGAAGGGTTTGAAGCAAGAGAGAAGTAAGTAGATGATTAAACAGGATCTGAAGATTCATACCTGAGAACAATTGCTGCTTACTACTTAGAGGTAAGATGCTTCATACTTTTTAAATCAATTCTTGTTCTTCAGCCAAGTGAAAAATGATTGACACTTTTGTCCCATCTTACATGACCCAAATCAAAGCTCTCTCTTGTGTTCCATTGCTGGTGAGAAAGTGCTTCCTGTTTTGGGCAATGTGGGAACTGGGTTTAATCTTCAAGATGAAACGAAGAGCATCAGAGTGGCCCATCTTCTACTTTCAATGCTTTCAACTCAGTCAAACCAGAGAACTTTACTTTGTTTTTGAACATGTAAGTGCTTCCTAGTTTGACCAAGGTGAGGAGCAGACTATCTACAAATAGAGCCACAAGGACTTTCCCTTTAATTATTTCAGAAAAATCAGTGTGCATAACTCCAAACTGAGCACTTTTTATTGAGTTGTGAGAACTAAAGGAACTGTGATTTTATGCTTGTGAAATGAATGTTTGCAGATAAGTCAAATAAAAGATCTTTCTTGTACATCTAAAAAATTTTATAGATTGATTTTGATATAATACCCGTGATTCATGATGCTGCCAAGAATTTGTAAGGCATGCAAAATTTTGATGATGCTTACTTACAATGGCTTTTAGCTGAATCCAATCTGCCAGCTTAATATATATATTTTAATTTTCCATAAATGAAAGGTAAACAATACATAGAGATCTTTTGCTCATAAACACTTTCCTTTTTTAAGTAAAATATCAAAACTGCTAATCTCAGCTTTTGGTTACACCTCTGAATAGTGATTTCACTAAAAAGATACCCTATTGTTATGCTGAGAATGTTCCTGATTCCCCCCTGTGGATTTTTGTGTTAATGCCCTATTTTCATTCTGCCCACTGGAATGTGCTCCTCCCTCTGTATAATAAAATAATACTTTATTGAATACTGATTGGATAATGATGTATACCACCTAGTTTATGAAGGGTTTGAAGCAAGAGAGAAGTAAGTAGATGTTTAAACAGGATCTGAAGATTCATACCTGAGAACAATTGCTGCTTACTATTTAGAGGTAAGATACTTCAAACTTTTTGAAGCAATTGTTGTTCTTCAGCCAAGTGAAAAATGATTGTCACTTTTGTCCATTCTTACATGACCCAAATCAAAGCTCTCTCTTGTGTTCCATTGCTGGTGAGAAAGTGCTTCCTGTTTTGGGCAATGTGGGAACTGGGTTTAATCTTCAAGATGAAACGAAGAGCATCAGAGTGGCCCATCTTCTACTTTCAATGCTTTCAACTCAGTCAAACCAGAGAACTTTACTTTGTTTTTGAACATGTAAGTGCTTCCTAGTTTGACCAAGGTGAGGAGCAGACTATCTACAACCAGAGCCACAAGGACTTTCCCTTTAATTATTTCAGAAAAATCAGTGTGCATAACTCCAAACTGAGCACTTTTTATTGAGTTGTGAGAACTAAAGGAACTGTGATTTTATGCTTGTGAAATGAATGTTTGCAGATAAGTCAAATAAAAGATCTTTCTTGTACATCTAAAAAATATCATAGATTGATTTTGACATAATACCCGTGATTCATGATGCTGCCAAGAATTTGTAAGGCATGCAAAATTTTGATGATGCTTACTTACAATTAGGGTTGAGCGAACACCTAGATGTCCGTGTTCGACGGGTTCGGCCGAACTTTAAAAAAAAGTCCGGGTCCGTGTCCCGGACTTTTACCGAACTTTTCCCGGACACCGAACCCCATTGAAGTCAATGGGGACCCGAACTTTAAGGCACTAAAATGGCTCTAAAACACCAAAGGAAAGGGCTAGAGTGCTGCAAATGGCAGCAAAACGTAATTAAGAGCATGGCAAGTGCTCTGCAAACAAATGTGGATAGGGAAATAACTTAAAACAACAAAAAAAAACAGAAAAATAAAACAATGTTCTTCTTCATCTCTGAAGGACGAGGCCCATATGGAGTAGGAGGGAGGTTAAGGTGGTGGTGGATGTGGCGGTGACATAGGCGTGCGCACAGGGTGTGCTGGGTGTGCCTGGGCACACCCTAATCACCTAGGGCACATAGCATTGCCAGTGAGGAGATGGGAAAGATCTCCCTGGGACCTGCTCTGCTCTATTTCTCCTTGCCTACAGGTACATGGCCCCGATACATTACTCTCCCTGCTGGCAAACACATGCATGTGTATTTCAACTTTGGGGTGCACACCTTAATGCAATAGGCTGCGCACACCTATGGGCGGTGTAGGTGGAAGCGGCGGTGGAGGAGGACCAGGGCCGGATTAACAGCATCATGGGCTTGGTGCTGAGGATTTTGAAGGGCCTTAGGGCCGTGCCTTGCCATGCACCCAGAGGAGGAAGGGTGCAGCCATGCATGCCTAATTCAACATGGGATGCTGTCTCTGAAGCCCATAAACACATCCATGCATCGCCAACTGTCCCTCCTTGTCCGGCCTTCACGCTGTGTGGGGAGGTTCTGAGGGTGCTGCCTGGGGAAGCGAGCATAGAAGCCAGACTTCTGTGTTTACAAGTGACAGAAGAGCGGTAACAGTGAATATGGCCAACCCGGGGCCTATATAAAAGGTAGGGGCCTGGAGCTGCAGCTCCAATAGCCCCTACATTAATCTGGCCCTGAGGAGGAGGACGAGGTAGCCAACACTGCTTCTTTTCACAAATTTTAAATGAGGGTACACCCCAAAAGAGTGAGAAAGAGCAAAAATGGAACAATGGGTGGGTAAGGTCGGTATCCATTGCTATTCTGCATAAGGTACGGAAAAGTCCCGTGGGATCCATGCCTGGTTCATTTTAATGAACGTGAGCTTGTCCACATTGTCTCTGGACAGGCGGCTGCGCTTGTCTGTTATAACGCCCCCAGCCGTGCTAAATACCCGTTCAGATAATACACTGGCTGCAGGGCACGCCAGCACCTCCAAGGCGTAAAGGGCAAGCTCAGGCCATGTGCCCAATTTGGAGACCCAGAAGTTGAAGGGGGCAGACCCGTCATTCACTACATGTAGGCGTGTGCACACATACTGCTCCACCATGTTGGTAAAATGCTGCCTCCTGCTAAGACGTTCCATCTGAGCTGCTGGTGCTGCTGTTTGTTGTGGCGTGCTGACAAAGCTTTTCCACATTTCGGCCATGCTAACCCTGCCTTCTGAGGTGCTGGCGGTGCCCTGGTTGCGTTGGCGACCTCCTCCTCCTCCTCCGCCTTGTGCTTCCACTGTGGCCCCGCTGTCAGATGGGAATGCCAGCAGCATGGCGTCTACCAGCGTGCGCTTGTACTCGCGCATCTTGCGATCGCGCTCCAGTGAGTGAATTAAGGACGGTACGTTGTCCTTGTAACGGGGATCCAGCAGCGTGGCCACCCAGTAATCAGCACAAGTTAGAATGTGGGCAACTCGGCGGTCGTTGTGGAGACACTGCAGCATGTAATCGCTCATGTGTGCCAGGCTGCCCAGAGGCAACGAAAGGCTGTCCTCTGTGGGAGGTGTATGGTCCGTGTCCTCTGTATCCCCCCAGCCACGCACCAGTGATGGCCATGAGCTGGCCTGGGTGCCACCCTGCTGTGAACATGGTTCCATCTCCTCCTCCAGCTCCTCCTCCTCCTCATCCTCCTCATCCTCCAGAACTGTGCCCCTGCTGGACAATTGCGTCCCTGGCGTTTGCGTGTGCAGGAACCCACCCTCGGAGCCCCTTGCGAATGACTGCCCTGAAAGCCTTGGAAATGTTACCTCTTCATCCTCCTCCTCCTCCTCATCCTGTGCCACATCCTCTTCCATCATCGCCCGAATTGTTTTTTCAAGGAGGCATAGAAGTGGGATAGTTAAGCTGAGAACGGCGTCATTGCCACTGGCCATGTTGGTGGAGTACTCAAAACAGCGCAACAAGGCACACAGGTCTCGCATGGAGGCCCAGTTAAATTAAATAGCGGAATAGAAAATATGATCCAAAAAAAGTGTATGTATATCACACGTACACAACCACACTAGGCCCCAATTACTATTGTTTGTACCCCTAAAAGGCTAGATGAGGAGTAGGGGGAGTATGGAACAGGCAGCACCCTCAAACCTTCAGAAGTATGAGATGAACCCCAACAACTTGGAAAGGTGGATCTCTCTCACACGTACCGACACAGACTATCCCGCAATTCAATTGATCCTCAAAGGTTTTTATTGAATAGCGGAATAGGAAATATGATCAAAAAAAGTGTATGTATCTCGCACGTACACAACCACACTAGGCCCCAATTACTATTGTTTGTACCCCTAAAAGGCTAGATGAGGAGTAGGGGGGGTATGGAACAGGCAGCACCCTCAAACCTTCAGAAGTATGAGATGAACCCCAACAACTTGGAAAGGTGGATCTCTCTCACACGTACCGACACAGACTATCCCGCAATTCAATTGATCCTCAAAGGTTTTTATTGAATAGCGGAATAGGAAATATGATCAAAAAAAGTGTATGTATCTCGCACGTACACAACCACACTAGGCCCCAATTACTATTGTTTGTACCCCTAAAAGGCTAGATGAGGAGTAGGGGGGGTATGGAACAGGCAGCACCCTCAAACCTTCAGAAGTATGAGATGAACCCCAACAACTTGGAAAGGTGGATCTCTCTCACACGTACCGACACAGACTATCCCGCAATTCAATTGATCCTCAAAGGTTTTTATTGAATAGCGGAATAGGAAATATGATCAAAAAAAGTGTATGTATCTCGCACGTACACAACCACACTAGGCCCCAATTACTATTGTTTGTACCCCTAAAAGGCTAGATGAGGAGTAGGGGGGGTATGGAACAGGCAGCACCCTCAAACCTTCAGAAGTATGAGATGAACCCCAACAACTTGGAAAGGTGGATCTCTCTCACACGTACCGACACAGACTATCCCGCAATTCAATTGATCCTCAAAGGTTTTTATTGAATAGCGGAATAGGAAATATGATCAAAAAAAGTGTATGTATCTCGCACGTACACAACCACACTAGGCCCCAATTACTATTGTTTGTACCCCTAAAAGGCTAGATGAGGAGTAGGGGGGGTATGGAACAGGCAGCACCCTCAAACCTTCAGAAGTATGAGATGAACCCCAACAACTTGGAAAGGTGGATCTCTCTCACACGTACCGACACAGACTATCCCGCAATTCAATTGATCCTCAAAGGTTTTTATTGAATAGCGGAATAGGAAATATGATCAAAAAAAGTGTATGTATCTCGCACGTACACAACCACACTAGGCCCCAATTACTATTGTTTGTACCCCTAAAAGGCTAGATGAGGAGTAGGGGGGGTATGGAACAGGCAGCACCCTCAAACCTTCAGAAGTATGAGATGAACCCCAACAACTTGGAAAGGTGGATCTCTCTCACACGTACCGACACAGACTATCCCGCAATTCAATTGATCCTCAAAGGTTTTTATTGAATAGCGGAATAGGAAATATGATCAAAAAAAGTGTATGTATCTCGCACGTACACAACCACACTAGGCCCCAATTACTATTGTTTGTACCCCTAAAAGGCTAGATGAGGAGTAGGGGGGGTATGGAACAGGCAGCACCCTCAAACCTTCAGAAGTATGAGATGAACCCCAACAACTTGGAAAGGTGGATCTCTCTCACACGTACCAACACAGACTATCCCCCAATTTAACTGATCCCCAGAGGTTTTTGATTAAATAGCGGAATAGAAAATATGATCCCAAAAAAGTGTATGTATATCACACGTACACAACCACACTAGGCCCCAATTACTATTGTTTGTACCCCTAAAAGGCTAGGAGTAGGGGGAGTATGGAACAGGCAGCACCCTCAAACCTTCAGAAGTATGAGATGAACCCCAACAACTTGGAAAGGTGGATCTCTCTCACACGTACCAACACAGACTATCCCCCAATTTAACTGATCCCCAAAGGTTTTTGATTAAATAGCGGAATAGAAAATATGATCCCAAAAAAGTGTATGTATATCACACGTACACAACCACACTAGGCCCCAATTACTATTGTTTGTACCCCTAAAAGGCTAGGAGTAGGGGGAGTATGGAACAGGCAGCACCCTCAAACCTTCAGAAGTATGAGATGAACCCCAACAACTTGGAAAGGTGGATCTCTCTCACACGTACCAACACAGACTATCCCCCAATTTAACTGATCCCCAGAGGTTTTTGATTAAATAGCGGAATAGAAAATATGATCCCAAAAAAGTGTATGTATATCACACGTACACAACCACACTAGGCCCCAATTACTATTGTTTGTACCCCTAAAAGGCTAGGAGTAGGGGGAGTATGGAACAGGCAGCACCCTCAAACCTTCAGAAGTATGAGATGAACCCCAACAACTTGGAAAGGTGGATCTCTCTCACACGTACCAACACAGACTATCCCCCAATTTAACTGATCCCCAAAGGTTTTTGATTAAATAGCGGAATAGAAAATATGATCCCAAAAAAGTGTATGTATATCACACGTACACAACCACACTAGGCCCCAATTACTATTGTTTGTACCCCTAAAAGGCTAGGAGTAGGGGGAGTATGGAACAGGCAGCACCCTCAAACCTTCAGAAGTATGAGATGAACCCCAACAACTTGGAAAGGTGGATCTCTCTCACACGTACCAACACAGACTATCCCCCAATTTAACTGATCCCCAAAGGTTTTTGATTAAATAGCGGAATAGAAAATATGATCCCAAAAAAGTGTATGTATATCACACGTACACAACCACACTAGGCCCCAATTACTATTGTTTGTACCCCTAAAAGGCTAGGAGTAGGGGGAGTATGGAACAGGCAGCACCCTCAAACCTTCAGAAGTATGAGATGAACCTCAACAACTTGGAAAGGTGGATCTCTCTCACACGTACCAACACAGACTATCCCCCAATTTAACTGATCCCCAAAGGTTTTTGATTAAATAGCGGAATAGAAAATATGATCCCAAAAAAGTGTATGTATATCACACGTACACAACCACACTAGGCCCCAATTACTATTGTTTGTACCCCTAAAAGGCTAGGAGTAGGGGGAGTATGGAACAGGCAGCACCCTCAAACCTTCAGAAGTATGAGATGAACCCCAACAACTTGGAAAGGTGGATCTCTCTCACACGTACCAACACAGACTATCCCCCAATTTAACTGATCCCCAAAGGTTTTTGATTAAATAGCGGAATAGAAAATATGATCCCAAAAAAGTGTATGTATATCACACGTACACAACCACACTAGGCCCCAATTACTATTGTTTGTACCCCTAAAAGGCTAGGAGTAGGGGGAGTATGGAACAGGCAGCACCCTCAAACCTTCAGAAGTATGAGATGAACCCCAACAACTTGGAAAGGTGGATCTCTCTCACACGTACCAACACAGACTATCCCCCAATTTAACTGATCCCCAAAGGTTTTTGATTAAATAGCGGAATAGAAAATATGATCCCAAAAAAGTGTATGTATATCACACGTACACAACCACACTAGGCCCCAATTACTATTGTTTGTACCCCTAAAAGGCTAGGAGTAGGGGGAGTATGGAACAGGCAGCACCCTCAAACCTTCAGAAGTATGAGATGAACCCCAACAACTTGGAAAGGTGGATCTCTCTCACACGTACCAACACAGACTATCCCCCAATTTAACTGATCCCCAAAGGTTTTTGATTAAATAGCGGAATAGAAAATATGATCCCAAAAAAGTGTATGTATATCACACGTACACAACCACACTAGGCCCCAATTACTATTGTTTGTACCCCTAAAAGGCTAGGAGTAGGGGGAGTATGGAACAGGCAGCACCCTCAAACCTTCAGAAGTATGAGATGAACCCCAACAACTTGGAAAGGTGGATCTCTCTCACACGTACCAACACAGACTATCCCCCAATTTAACTGATCCCCAAAGGTTTTTGATTAAATAGCGGAATAGAAAATATGATCCCAAAAAAGTGTATGTATATCACACGTACACAACCACACTAGGCCCCAATTACTATTGTTTGTACCCCTAAAAGGCTAGGAGTAGGGGGAGTATGGAACAGGCAGCACCCTCAAACCTTCAGAAGTATGAGATGAACCCCAACAACTTGGAAAGGTGGATCTCTCTCACACGTACCAACACAGACTATCCCCCAATTTAACTGATCCCCAAAGGTTTTTGATTAAATAGCGGAATAGAAAATATGATCCCAAAAAAGTGTATGTATATCACACGTACACAACCACACTAGGCCCCAATTACTATTGTTTGTACCCCTAAAAGGCTAGATGAGGAGTAGGGGGAGTATGGAACAGGCAGCACCCTCAAACCTTCAGTATGAGATTGTGTTCACTGTACCCCACAAAGATTGAGTTCACTGCACCCCACAATGATTGTGTTCACTGCACCCCACAAAGATTGTGTTCACTGCACCTCACAAAGATTGTGTTCACTGTACCCCCCAAAGATTGTGTTCACTGCACCCCACAAAGATTCTGTTCACTGTACCCCACAAAGATTGTGTTCACTGCACCCCAAAAAGATTGTGTTCACTGCACCCCAAAAAGGATGTTGTTCACTGCACCCCAAAAAGGATGTTGTTCACTCCACCCCAAAAAGATTGTGTTCACTGCACCCCACAAAGATTGTGTTCACTGCACCCCAAAAAGATTGTGTTCACTGCACCCCAAAAATGATTTTGTTCACTGCACCCCAAAAAGGATTTTGTTCACTGCACCCCAAAAAGGATGTTGTTCACTCCACCCCAAAAAGATTGTGTTCACTGCACCCCAAAAAGATTGTGTTCACTGCACCCCACAAAGGATTTTGTTCACTGCACCCCAAAAAGATTGTGTTCACTGCACCCCAAAAAGGATGTTGTTCACTGCACCCCAAAAAGGATTTTGTTCACTGCACCCCAAAAAGATTGTGTTCACTGCACCCCACAAAGGATTTTGTTCACTGCACCCCACAAAGATTGTGTTCACTGCACACCAAAAAGGATTGTGTTCACTGCACCCCAAAAAGATTTTGTTCACTGCACCCCAAAAAGATTGTGTTCACTGCAGCCCAAAAAGATTGTGTTCACTGCAGCCCAAAAAGATTGTGTTCACTGCAGCCCAAAAAGATTGTGTTCACTGCAGCCCAAAAAGATTGTGTTCACTGCAGCCCAAAAAGATTGTGTTCACTGCAGCTCACACACAGAAAAATGGATGTGGATCACTGACACCTGCCTATCTCCAATCCCACACCACACAGCAATATCGATTGTAGTTTGTAGAACACAGTTTCCCTAAAATTCAGCAGACTCTGTCCCTAACAGGATTGAGAAGAGATCGTAGATCAGGATTGAGTGCAGACCCCACCCCCCACACAGCAATATCGATTGTAGTTTGTAGAAGAAACTGACCCTATATAATTCAGCAGACTCTATCCCTAAAATGCCTACAACTCGCCCTGCCTAAACACTCCGACCTGTCCCTCAATTCTATCCGGACACAAATGGTTTTTTCCTGCCTATCTTTCCCTAATCAGCAGCCAGCACGTTGATGTGTGCTCTGTCCCTGAATCTAAGCAGCATAATGACGCCGCTGCGGCTGCCTCGAACTTATAAAGACTTGGTCACATGCTTCAGACGGCCAATCACAGCTACTGAGACATTTGCAGGCATGGCTGGGATGGCTTAAGGCACACCAGTTAAACGATTGTTGATTGGCTGTTGAAAGCCCGCCATGAAAAGAGCGCCAAAGCATGCAAAACCCGGAAATAAAACGACCGAACACGGATTTTTACCCGAACATACAGTAAAGTGTCCATGTCCGTGTTCGGGTACAAAAAATCCAATTATTCGGTACGAACACGAATAATACAGTCCGTGTTCGCTCAACACTACTTACAATGGCTTTTAGCTGAATCCAATCTGCCAGCTTAATATATATATATTTTAATTTTCCATAAATGAAAGGTAAACAATACATAGAGATCTTTTGCTCATAAACACTTTCCTTTTTTAAGTAAAATATCAAAACTGCTAATCTCAGCTTTTGGTTACACCTCTGAATAGTGATTTCACTAAAAAGATACCCTATTGTTATGCTGAGAATGTTCCTGATTCCCCCCTGTGGATTTGTGTGTTAATGCCCTATTTTCATTCTGCCCACTGGAATGTGCTCCTCCCTCTGTATAATAAAATAATACTTTATTGAATACTGATTGGATAATGGTGTATACCACCTAGTTTATGAAGGGTTTGAAGCAAGAGAGTAGTAAGTAGATGATTAAACAGGATCTGAAGATTCATACCTGAGAACAATTGCTGCTTACTACTTAGAGGTAAGCTGCTTCATACTTTTTAAATCAATTCTTGTTCTTCAGCCAAGTAAAAATGATTGACACTTTTGTCCCATCTTACATGACCCAAATCAAAGCTCTCTCTTGAGTTCCATTGCTGGTGAGAAAGTGCTTCCTGTTTTGGGCAATGTGGGAACTGGGTTTAATCTTCAAGATGAAACGAAGAGCATCAGAGTGGCCAATCTTCTACTTTCAATGCTTTCAACTCAAACCAGAGAACTTTACTTTGTTTTTGAACATGTAAGTGCTTCCTAATTATACCAAGGTGAGGAGCAGACTATCTACAACTAGAGCCACAAGGACTTTCCCTTTAATTATTTCAGAAAAATCAGTGAGCATAACTCCAAACTGAGCACTTTTTATTGAGTTGTGAGAACTAAAGAAACTGTGATTTTATCCTTGTGAATTTAATGTTCGCAGATAATTTAAATAAAAGATCTGTCTTGTACGTCTAAAAAATACCATAGATTGATTTTGATATAATACCAGTGATTCATGATGCTGCCAAGAATTTTTAAGGCATGCAAAATTTTGATGATGCTTATTTACAATGGCTTTTAGCTGAATCCCCACTGCCAGCTTAATATATATTTTAATTTTCCATAAATGAAAGGTAAACAATATATAGAGATCTTTTGCTCACAAACACTTTCCTTTTTTAAGTAAAATATCAAAACTGCTAATCTCAGCTTTTGGTTACACCTCTGAATAGTTGTTTCACTAAAAAGATATCCTATTGTTATGCTGAGAATGTTGCTGATTCCCCCTGTGGATTTGTGCGGCAATGCCCTATTTACATTCTACCCACTGGAATGTGCTCCTCCCTCTGTATAACAAAAGAATACTTTATTGAATACTGATTGGATAATGGTGTATACTACCTGGTTTATGAAGGGTTTGAAGCAAGAGAGAAGTAAGTAGATGATTAAACAGGATCTGAAGATTCATACCTGAGAACAATTGCTGCTTACTACTTAGAGGTAAGATGCTTCATACTTTTTAAATCAATTCTTGTTCTTCAGCCAAGTGAAAAATGATTGACACTTTTGTCCCATCTTACATGACCCAAATCAAAGCTCTCTCTTGTGTTCCATTGCTGGTGAGAAAGTGCTTCCTGTTTTGGGCAATGTGGGAACTGGGTTTAATCTTCAAGATGAAACGAAGAGCATCAGAGTGGCCCATCTTCTACTTTCAATGCTTTCAACTCAGTCAAACCAGAGAACTTTACTTTGTTTTTGAACATGTAAGTGCTTCCTAGTTTGACCAAGGTGAGGAGCAGACTATCTACAACCAGAGCCACAAGGACTTTCCCTTTAATTATTTCAGAAAAATCAGTGTGCATAACTCCAAACTGAGCACTTTTTATTGAGTTGTGAGAACTAAAGGAACTGTGATTTTATGCTTGTGAAATGAATGTTTGCAGATAAGTCAAATAAAAGATCTTTCTTGTACATCTAAAAAATATCATAGATTGATTTTGATATAATACCCGTGATTCATGATGCTGCCAAGAATTTGTAAGGCATGCAAAATTTTGATGATGCTTACTTACAATGGCTTTTAGCTGAATCCAATCTGCCAGCTTAATATATATATTTTAATTTTCCATAAATGAAAGGTAAACAATACATAGAGATCTTTTGCTCATAAACACTTTCCTTTTTTAAGTAAAATATCAAAACTGCTAATCTCAGCTTTTGGTTACACCTCTGAATAGTGATTTCACTAAAAAGATACCCTATTGTTATGCTGAGAATGTTCCTGATTCCCCCCTGTGGATTTGTGTGTTAATGCCCTATTTTCATTCTGCCCACTGGAATGTGCTCCTCCCTCTGTATAATAAAATAATACTTTATTGAATACTGATTGGATAATGGTGTATACCACCTAGTTTATGAAGGGTTTGAAGCAAGAGAGTAGTAAGTAGATGATTAAACAGGATCTGAAGATTCATACCTGAGAACAATTGCTGCTTACTACTTAGAGGTAAGCTGCTTCATACTTTTTAAATCAATTCTTGTTCTTCAGCCAAGTGAAAAATGATTGACACTTTTGTCCCATCTTACATGACCCAAATCAAAGCTCTCTCTTGTGTTCCATTGCTGGTGAGAAAGTGCTTCCTGTTTTGGGCAATGTGGGAACTGGGTTTAATCTTCAAGATGAAACGAAGAGCATCAGAGTGGCCCATCTTCTACTTTCAATGCTTTCAACTCAGTCAAACCAGAGAACTTTACTTTGTTTTTGAACATGTAAGTGCTTCCTAGTTTGACCAAGGTGAGGAGCAGACTACCTACAACCAGAGCCACAAGGACTTTCCCTTTCATTATTTCAGAAAAATCAGTGTGCATAACTCCAAACTGAGCACTTTTTATTGAGTTGTGAGAACAAAAGGAACTGTGATTTTATCCTTGTGAAAATAATGTTCTCAGATAAGTCAAATGAAAGATCTGTCTTGTATGTCTAAAAAATACCATAGATTGCTATTGATATAATACCAGTGATTCATGATGCTGCCAAGAATTTTTAAGGCATGCAAAATTTTGATGATGCTTACTTACAATGGCTTTTAGCTGAATCCAAACAGCCAGCTTAATATATATTTTAATTTTCCATAAATGAAAGGTAAACAATACATAGAGATCTTTAGCTCAAAAACACTTTCCTTTTTAAGAAAAATATCAAAACTGCTAATCTCAGCTTTTGGTTACACCTCTGAGTAGTGATTTCACTAAAAAGATACCCTATTATTATGCTGAGAATGTTCCTGATTCCCCCCGTGGATTTGTGCGGCAATGCCCTATTTCCATTCAGCCCACTGGAATGTGCTCCTCCCTCTGTATAACAAAAGAATACTTTATTGAATACTGATTGGATAATGGTTTATACCACCTGGTTTATGAAGGGTTTGAAGCAAGAGAGAAGTAAGTAGATGATTAAACAGGATCTGAAGATTCATACCTGAGAACAATTGCTGCTTACTATTTAGAGGTAAGATGCTTCATACTTTTTGAAGCAAGAGAGAAGTAAGTCGATGATTAAACAGGATCTGAAGATTCATACCTGAGAACTATTGCTGCTTACTACTTAGAGGTAAGATGCTTCATACTTTTTAAATCAATTCTTGTTCTTCAGCCAAGTGAAAAATGATTGACACTTTTGTCCCATCTTACATGACCCAAATCAAAGCTCTCTCTTGTGTTCCATTGCTGGTGAGAAAGTGCTTCCTGTTTTGGGCAATGTGGGAACTGGGTTTAATCTTCAAGATGAAACGAAGAGTATCAGAGTGGCCCATCTTCTACTTTCAATGCTTTCAACTCAGTCAAACCAGAGAACTTTACTTTGTTTTTGAACATGTAAGTGCTTCCTAGTTTGACCAAGGTGAGGAGCAGACTATCTACAAATAGAGCCACAAGGACTTTCCCTTTAATTATTTCAGAAAAATCAGTGTGCATAACTCCAAACTGAGCACTTTTTATTGAGTTGTGAGAACTAAAGGAACTGTGATTTTATGCTTGTGAAATGAATGTTTGCAGATAAGTCAAATAAAAGATCTTTCTTGTACATCTAAAAAATTTTATAGATTGATTTTGATATAATACCCGTGATTCATGATGCTGCCAAGAATTTGTAAGGCATGCAAAATTTTGATGATGCTTACTTACAATGGCTTTTAGCTGAATCCAATCTGCCAGCTTAATATATATATTTTAATTTTCCATAAATGAAAGGTAAACAATACATAGAGATCTTTTGCTCATAAACACTTTCCTTTTTTAAGTAAAATATCAAAACTGCTAATCTCAGCTTTTGGTTACACCTCTGAATAGTGATTTCACTAAAAAGATACCCTATTGTTATGCTGAGAATGTTCCTGATTCCCCCCTGTGGATTTTTGTGTTAATGCCCTATTTTCATTCTGCCCACTGGAATGTGCTCCTCCCTCTGTATAATAAAATAATACTTTATTGAATACTGATTGGATAATGGTGTATACCACCTAGTTTATGAAGGGTTTGAAGCAAGAGAGAAGTAAGTAGATGTTTAAACAGGATCTGAAGATTCATACCTTAGAACAATTGCTGCTTACTATTTAGAGGTAAGATACTTCAAACTTTTTGAAGCAATTGTTGTTCTTCAGCCAAGTGAAAAATGATTGTCACTTTTGTCCATTCTTACATGACCCAAATCAAAGCTCTCTCTTGTGTTCCATTGCTGGTGAGAAAGTGCTTCCTGTTTTGGGCAATGTGGGAACTGGGTTTAATCTTCAAGATGAAACGAAGAGCATCAGAGTGGCCCATCTTCTACTTTCAATGCTTTCAACTCAGTCAAACCAGAGAACTTTACTTTGTTTTTGAACATGTAAGTGCTTCCTAGTTTGACCAAGGTGAGGAGCAGACTATCTACAACCAGAGCCACAAGGACTTTCCCTTTAATTATTTCAGAAAAATCAGTGTGCATAACTCCAAACTGAGCACTTTTTATTGAGTTGTGAGAACTAAAGGAACTGTGATTTTATGCTTGTGAAATGAATGTTTGCAGATAAGTCAAATAAAAGATCTTTCTTGTACATCTAAAAAATATCATAGATTGATTTTGACATAATACCCGTGATTCATGATGCTGCCAAGAATTTGTAAGGCATGCAAAATTTTGATGATGCTTACTTACAATGGCTTTTAGCTGAATCCAATCTGCCAGCTTAATATATATATATTTTAATTTTCCATAAATGAAAGGTAAACAATACATAGAGATCTTTTGCTCATAAACACTTTCCTTTTTTAAGTAAAATATCAAAACTGCTAATCTCAGCTTTTGGTTACACCTCTGAATAGTGATTTCACTAAAAAGATACCCTATTGTTATGCTGAGAATGTTCCTGATTCCCCCCTGTGGATTTGTGTGTTAATGCCCTATTTTCATTCTGCCCACTGGAATGTGCTCCTCCCTCTGTATAATAAAATAATACTTTATTGAATACTGATTGGATAATGGTGTATACCACCTAGTTTATGAAGGGTTTGAAGCAAGAGAGTAGTAAGTAGATGATTAAACAGGATCTGAAGATTCATACCTGAGAACAATTGCTGCTTACTACTTAGAGGTAAGATGCTTCATACTTTTTAAATCAATTCTTGTTCTTCAGCCAAGTAAAAATGATTGACACTTTTGTCCCATCTTACATGACCCAAATCAAAGCTCTCTCTTGAGTTCCATTGCTGGTGAGAAAGTGCTTCCTGTTTTGGGCAATGTGGGAACTGGGTTTAATCTTCAAGATGAAACGAAGAGCATCAGAGTGGCCAATCTTCTACTTTCAATGCTTTCAACTCAAACCAGAGAACTTTACTTTGTTTTTGAACATGTAAGTGCTTCCTAATTATACCAAGGTGAGGAGCAGACTATCTACAACTAGAGCCACAAGGACTTTCCCTTTAATTATTTCAGAAAAATCAGTGAGCATAACTCCAAACTGAGCACTTTTTATTGAGTTGTGAGAACTAAAGAAACTGTGATTTTATCCTTGTGAATTTAATGTTCGCAGATAATTTAAATAAAAGATCTGTCTTGTACGTCTAAAAAATACCATAGATTGATTTTGATATAATACCAGTGATTCATGATGCTGCCAAGAATTTTTAAGGCATGCAAAATTTTGATGATGCTTATTTACAATGGCTTTTAGCTGAATCCCCACTGCCAGCTTAATATATATTTTAATTTTCCATAAATGAAAGGTAAACAATATATAGAGATCTTTTGCTCACAAACACTTTCCTTTTTTAAGTAAAATATCAAAACTGCTAATCTCAGCTTTTGGTTACACCTCTGAATAGTTGTTTCACTAAAAAGATATCCTATTGTTATGCTGAGAATGTTGCTGATTCCCCCTGTGGATTTGTGCGGCAATGCCCTATTTACATTCTACCCACTGGAATGTGCTCCTCCCTCTGTATAACAAAAGAATACTTTATTGAATACTGATTGGATAATGGTGTATACTACCTGGTTTATGAAGGGTTTGAAGCAAGAGAGAAGTAAGTAGATGATTAAACAGGATCTGAAGATTCATACCTGAGAACAATTGCTGCTTACTACTTAGAGGTAAGATGCTTCATACTTTTTAAATCAATTCTTGTTCTTCAGCCAAGTGAAAAATGATTGACACTTTTGTCCCATCTTACATGACCCAAATCAAAGCTCTCTCTTGTGTTCCATTGCTGGTGAGAAAGTGCTTCCTGTTTTGGGCAATGTGGGAACTGGGTTTAATCTTCAAGATGAAACGAAGAGCATCAGAGTGGCCCATCTTCTACTTTCAATGCTTTCAACTCAGTCAAACCAGAGAACTTTACTTTGTTTTTGAACATGTAAGTGCTTCCTAGTTTGACCAAGGTGAGGAGCAGACTATCTACAACCAGAGCCACAAGGACTTTCCCTTTAATTATTTCAGAAAAATCAGTGTGCATAACTCCAAACTGAGCACTTTTTATTGAGTTGTGAGAACTAAAGGAACTGTGATTTTATGCTTGTGAAATGAATGTTTGCAGATAAGTCAAATAAAAGATCTTTCTTGTACATCTAAAAAATATCATAGATTGATTTTGATATAATACCCGTGATTCATGATGCTGCCAAGAATTTGTAAGGCATGCAAAATTTTGATGATGCTTACTTACAATGGCTTTTAGCTGAATCCAATCTGCCAGCTTAATATATATATTTTAATTTTCCATAAATGAAAGGTAAACAATACATAGAGATCTTTTGCTCATAAACACTTTCCTTTTTTAAGTAAAATATCAAAACTGCTAATCTCAGCTTTTGGTTACACCTCTGAATAGTGATTTCACTAAAAAGATACCCTATTGTTATGCTGAGAATGTTCCTGATTCCCCCCTGTGGATTTGTGTGTTAATGCCCTATTTTCATTCTGCCCACTGGAATGTGCTCCTCCCTCTGTATAATAAAATAATACTTTATTGAATACTGATTGGATAATGGTGTATACCACCTAGTTTATGAAGGGTTTGAAGCAAGAGAGTAGTAAGTAGATGATTAAACAGGATCTGAAGATTCATACCTGAGAACAATTGCTGCTTACTACTTAGAGGTAAGCTGCTTCATACTTTTTAAATCAATTCTTGTTCTTCAGCCAAGTGAAAAATGATTGACACTTTTGTCCCATCTTACATGACCCAAATCAAAGCTCTCTCTTGTGTTCCATTGCTGGTGAGAAAGTGCTTCCTGTTTTGGGCAATGTGGGAACTGGGTTTAATCTTCAAGATGAAACGAAGAGCATCAGAGTGGCCCATCTTCTACTTTCAATGCTTTCAACTCAGTCAAACCAGAGAACTTTACTTTGTTTTTGAACATGTAAGTGCTTCCTAGTTTGACCAAGGTGAGGAGCAGACTACCTACAACCAGAGCCACAAGGACTTTCCCTTTCATTATTTCAGAAAAATCAGTGTGCATAACTCCAAACTGAGCACTTTTTATTGAGTTGTGAGAACAAAAGGAACTGTGATTTTATCCTTGTGAAAATAATGTTCTCAGATAAGTCAAATGAAAGATCTGTCTTGTATGTCTAAAAAATACCATAGATTGCTATTGATATAATACCAGTGATTCATGATGCTGCCAAGAATTTTTAAGGCATGCAAAATTTTGATGATGCTTACTTACAATGGCTTTTAGCTGAATCCAAACAGCCAGCTTAATATATATTTTAATTTTCCATAAATGAAAGGTAAACAATACATAGAGATCTTTAGCTCAAAAACACTTTCCTTTTTAAGAAAAATATCAAAACTGCTAATCTCAGCTTTTGGTTACACCTCTGAATAGTGATTTCACTAAAAAGATACCCTATTATTATGCTGAGAATGTTCCTGATTCCCCCCGTGGATTTGTGCGGCAATGCCCTATTTCCATTCAGCCCACTGGAATGTGCTCCTCCCTCTGTATAACAAAAGAATACTTTATTGAATACTGATTGGATAATGGTTTATACCACCTGGTTTATGAAGGGTTTGAAGCAAGAGAGAAGTAAGTAGATGATTAAACAGGATCTGAAGATTCATACCTGAGAACAATTGCTGCTTACTATTTAGAGGTAAGATGCTTCATACTTTTTGAAGCAAGAGAGAAGTAAGTAGATGATTAAACAGGATCTGAAGATTCATACCTGAGAACTATTGCTGCTTACTACTTAGAGGTAAGATGCTTCATACTTTTTAAATCAATTCTTGTTCTTCAGCCAAGTGAAAAATGATTGACACTTTTGTCCCATCTTACATGACCCAAATCAAAGCTCTCTCTTGTGTTCCATTGCTGGTGAGAAAGTGCTTCCTGTTTTGGGCAATGTGGGAACTGGGTTTAATCTTCAAGATGAAACGAAGAGCATCAGAGTGGCCCATCTTCTACTTTCAATGCTTTCAACTCAGTCAAACCAGAGAACTTTACTTTGTTTTTGAACATGTAAGTGCTTCCTAGTTTGACCAAGGTGAGGAGCAGACTATCTACAAATAGAGCCACAAGGACTTTCCCTTTAATTATTTCAGAAAAATCAGTGTGCATAACTCCAAACTGAGCACTTTTTATTGAGTTGTGAGAACTAAAGGAACTGTGATTTTATGCTTGTGAAATGAATGTTTGCAGATAAGTCAAATAAAAGATCTTTCTTGTACATCTAAAAAATTTTATAGATTGATTTTGATATAATACCCGTGATTCATGATGCTGCCAAGAATTTGTAAGGCATGCAAAATTTTGATGATGCTTACTTACAATGGCTTTTAGCTGAATCCAATCTGCCAGCTTAATATATATATTTTAATTTTCCATAAATGAAAGGTAAACAATACATAGAGATCTTTTGCTCATAAACACTTTCCTTTTTTAAGTAAAATATCAAAACTGCTAATCTCAGCTTTTGGTTACACCTCTGAATAGTGATTTCACTAAAAAGATACCCTATTGTTATGCTGAGAATGTTCCTGATTCCCCCCTGTGGATTTTTGTGTTAATGCCCTATTTTCATTCTGCCCACTGGAATGTGCTCCTCCCTCTGTATAATAAAATAATACTTTATTGAATACTGATTGGATAATGGTGTATACCACCTAGTTTATGAAGGGTTTGAAGCAAGAGAGAAGTAAGTAGATGTTTAAACAGGATCTGAAGATTCATACCTGAGAACAATTGCTGCTTACTATTTAGAGGTAAGATACTTCAAACTTTTTGAAGCAATTGTTGTTCTTCAGCCAAGTGAAAAATGATTGTCACTTTTGTCCATTCTTACATGACCCAAATCAAAGCTCTCTCTTGTGTTCCATTGCTGGTGAGAAAGTGCTTCCTGTTTTGGGCAATGTGGGAACTGGGTTTAATCTTCAAGATGAAACGAAGAGCATCAGAGTGGCCCATCTTCTACTTTCAATGCTTTCAACTCAGTCAAACCAGAGAACTTTACTTTGTTTTTGAACATGTAAGTGCTTCCTAGTTTGACCAAGGTGAGGAGCAGACTATCTACAACCAGAGCCACAAGGACTTTCCCTTTAATTATTTCAGAAAAATCAGTGTGCATAACTCCAAACTGAGCACTTTTTATTGAGTTGTGAGAACTAAAGGAACTGTGATTTTATGCTTGTGAAATGAATGTTTGCAGATAAGTCAAATAAAAGATCTTTCTTGTACATCTAAAAAATATCATAGATTGATTTTGACATAATACCCGTGATTCATGATGCTGCCAAGAATTTGTAAGGCATGCAAAATTTTGATGATGCTTACTTACAATGGCTTTTAGCTGAATCCAATCTGCCAGCTTAATATATATATATTTTAATTTTCCATAAATGAAAGGTAAACAATACATAGAGATCTTTTGCTCATAAACACTTTCCTTTTTTAAGTAAAATATCAAAACTGCTAATCTCAGCTTTTGGTTACACCTCTGAATAGTGATTTCACTAAAAAGATACCCTATTGTTATGCTGAGAATGTTCCTGATTCCCCCCTGTGGATTTGTGTGTTAATGCCCTATTTTCATTCTGCCCACTGGAATGTGCTCCTCCCTCTGTATAATAAAATAATACTTTATTGAATACTGATTGGATAATGGTGTATACCACCTAGTTTATGAAGGGTTTGAAGCAAGAGAGTAGTAAGTAGATGATTAAACAGGATCTGAAGATTCATACCTGAGAACAATTGCTGCTTACTACTTAGAGGTAAGCTGCTTCATACTTTTTAAATCAATTCTTGTTCTTCAGCCAAGTAAAAATGATTGACACTTTTGTCCCATCTTACATGACCCAAATCAAAGCTCTCTCTTGAGTTCCATTGCTGGTGAGAAAGTGCTTCCTGTTTTGGGCAATGTGGGAACTGGGTTTAATCTTCAAGATGAAACGAAGAGCATCAGAGTGGCCAATCTTCTACTTTCAATGCTTTCAACTCAAACCAGAGAACTTTACTTTGTTTTTGAACATGTAAGTGCTTCCTAATTATACCAAGGTGAGGAGCAGACTATCTACAACTAGAGCCACAAGGACTTTCCCTTTAATTATTTCAGAAAAATCAGTGAGCATAACTCCAAACTGAGCACTTTTTATTGAGTTGTGAGAACTAAAGAAACTGTGATTTTATCCTTGTGAATTTAATGTTCGCAGATAATTTAAATAAAAGATCTGTCTTGTACGTCTAAAAAATACCATAGATTGATTTTGATATAATACCAGTGATTCATGATGCTGCCAAGAATTTTTAAGGCATGCAAAATTTTGATGATGCTTATTTACAATGGCTTTTAGCTGAATCCCCACTGCCAGCTTAATATATATTTTAATTTTCCATAAATGAAAGGTAAACAATATATAGAGATCTTTTGCTCACAAACACTTTCCTTTTTTAAGTAAAATATCAAAACTGCTAATCTCAGCTTTTGGTTACACCTCTGAATAGTTGTTTCACTAAAAAGATATCCTATTGTTATGCTGAGAATGTTGCTGATTCCCCCTGTGGATTTGTGCGGCAATGCCCTATTTACATTCTACCCACTGGAATGTGCTCCTCCCTCTGTATAACAAAAGAATACTTTATTGAATACTGATTGGATAATGGTGTATACTACCTGGTTTATGAAGGGTTTGAAGCAAGAGAGAAGTAAGTAGATGATTAAACAGGATCTGAAGATTCATACCTGAGAACAATTGCTGCTTACTACTTAGAGGTAAGATGCTTCATACTTTTTAAATCAATTCTTGTTCTTCAGCCAAGTGAAAAATGATTGACACTTTTGTCCCATCTTACATGACCCAAATCAAAGCTCTCTCTTGTGTTCCATTGCTGGTGAGAAAGTGCTTCCTGTTTTGGGCAATGTGGGAACTGGGTTTAATCTTCAAGATGAAACGAAGAGCATCAGAGTGGCCCATCTTCTACTTTCAATGCTTTCAACTCAGTCAAACCAGAGAACTTTACTTTGTTTTTGAACATGTAAGTGCTTCCTAGTTTGACCAAGGTGAGGAGCAGACTATCTACAAATAGAGCCACAAGGACTTTCCCTTTAATTATTTCAGAAAAATCAGTGTGCATAACTCCAAACTGAGCACTTTTTATTGAGTTGTGAGAACTAAAGGAACTGTGATTTTATGCTTGTGAAATGAATGTTTGCAGATAAGTCAAATAAAAGATCTTTCTTGTACATCTAAAAAATTTTATAGATTGATTTTGATATAATACCCGTGATTCATGATGCTGCCAAGAATTTGTAAGGCATGCAAAATTTTGATGATGCTTACTTACAATGGCTTTTAGCTGAATCCAATCTGCCAGCTTAATATATATATTTTAATTTTCCATAAATGAAAGGTAAACAATACATAGAGATCTTTTGCTCATAAACACTTTCCTTTTTTAAGTAAAATATCAAAACTGCTAATCTCAGCTTTTGGTTACACCTCTGAATAGTGATTTCACTAAAAAGATACCCTATTGTTATGCTGAGAATGTTCCTGATTCCCCCCTGTGGATTTTTGTGTTAATGCCCTATTTTCATTCTGCCCACTGGAATGTGCTCCTCCCTCTGTATAATAAAATAATACTTTATTGAATACTGATTGGATAATGGTGTATACCACCTAGTTTATGAAGGGTTTGAAGCAAGAGAGAAGTAAGTAGATGTTTAAACAGGATCTGAAGATTCATACCTGAGAACAATTGCTGCTTACTATTTAGAGGTAAGATACTTCAAACTTTTTGAAGCAATTGTTGTTCTTCAGCCAAGTGAAAAATGATTGTCACTTTTGTCCATTCTTACATGACCCAAATCAAAGCTCTCTCTTGTGTTCCATTGCTGGTGAGAAAGTGCTTCCTGTTTTGGGCAATGTGGGAACTGGGTTTAATCTTCAAGATGAAACGAAGAGCATCAGAGTGGCCCATCTTCTACTTTCAATGCTTTCAACTCAGTCAAACCAGAGAACTTTACTTTGTTTTTGAACATGTAAGTGCTTCCTAGTTTGACCAAGGTGAGGAGCAGACTATCTACAACCAGAGCCACAAGGACTTTCCCTTTAATTATTTCAGAAAAATCAGTGTGCATAACTCCAAACTGAGCACTTTTTATTGAGTTGTGAGAACTAAAGGAACTGTGATTTTATGCTTGTGAAATGAATGTTTGCAGATAAGTCAAATAAAAGATCTTTCTTGTACATCTAAAAAATATCATAGATTGATTTTGACATAATACCCGTGATTCATGATGCTGCCAAGAATTTGTAAGGCATGCAAAATTTTGATGATGCTTACTTACAATTAGGGTTGAGCGAACACCTAGATGTCCGTGTTCGACGGGTTCGGCCGAACTTTAAAAAAAAGTCCGGGTCCGTGTCCCGGACTTTTACCGAACTTTTCCCGGACACCGAACCCCATTGAAGTCAATGGGGACCCGAACTTTAAGGCACTAAAATGGCTCTAAAACACCAAAGGAAAGGGCTAGAGTGCTGCAAATGGCAGCAAAACGTAATTAAGAGCATGGCAAGTGCTCTGCAAACAAATGTGGATAGGGAAATAACTTAAAACAACAAAAAAAAACAGAAAAATAAAACAATGTTCTTCTTCATCTCTGAAGGACGAGGCCCATATGGAGTAGGAGGGAGGTTAAGGTGGTGGTGGATGTGGCGGTGACATAGGCGTGCGCACAGGGTGTGCTGGGTGTGCCTGGGCACACCCTAATCACCTAGGGCACATAGCATTGCCAGTGAGGAGATGGGAAAGATCTCCCTGGGACCTGCTCTGCTCTATTTCTCCTTGCCTACAGGTACATGGCCCCGATACATTACTCTCCCTGCTGGCAAACACATGCATGTGTATTTCAACTTTGGGGTGCACACCTTAATGCAATAGGCTGCGCACACCTATGGGCGGTGTAGGTGGAAGCGGCGGTGGAGGAGGACCAGGGCCGGATTAACAGCATCATGGGCTTGGTGCTGAGGATTTTGAAGGGCCTTAGGGCCGTGCCTTGCCATGCACCCAGAGGAGGAAGGGTGCAGCCATGCATGCCTAATTCAACATGGGATGCTGTCTCTGAAGCCCATAAACACATCCATGCATCGCCAACTGTCCCTCCTTGTCCGGCCTTCACGCTGTGTGGGGAGGTTCTGAGGGTGCTGCCTGGGGAAGCGAGCATAGAAGCCAGACTTCTGTGTTTACAAGTGACAGAAGAGCGGTAACAGTGAATATGGCCAACCCGGGGCCTATATAAAAGGTAGGGGCCTGGAGCTGCAGCTCCAATAGCCCCTACATTAATCTGGCCCTGAGGAGGAGGACGAGGTAGCCAACACTGCTTCTTTTCACAAATTTTAAATGAGGGTACACCCCAAAAGAGTGAGAAAGAGCAAAAATGGAACAATGGGTGGGTAAGGTCGGTATCCATTGCTATTCTGCATAAGGTACGGAAAAGTCCCGTGGGATCCATGCCTGGTTCATTTTAATGAACGTGAGCTTGTCCACATTGTCTCTGGACAGGCGGCTGCGCTTGTCTGTTATAACGCCCCCAGCCGTGCTAAATACCCGTTCAGATAATACACTGGCTGCAGGGCACGCCAGCACCTCCAAGGCGTAAAGGGCAAGCTCAGGCCATGTGCCCAATTTGGAGACCCAGAAGTTGAAGGGGGCAGACCCGTCATTCACTACATGTAGGCGTGTGCACACATACTGCTCCACCATGTTGGTAAAATGCTGCCTCCTGCTAAGACGTTCCATCTGAGCTGCTGGTGCTGCTGTTTGTTGTGGCGTGCTGACAAAGCTTTTCCACATTTCGGCCATGCTAACCCTGCCTTCTGAGGTGCTGGCGGTGCCCTGGTTGCGTTGGCGACCTCCTCCTCCTCCTCCTCTGCCTTGTGCTTCCACTGTGGCCCCGCTGTCAGATGGGAATGCCAGCAGCATGGCGTCTACCAGCGTGCGCTTGTACTCGCGCATCTTGCGATCGCGCTCCAGTGAGTGAATTAAGGACGGTACGTTGTCCTTGTAACGGGGATCCAGCAGCGTGGCCACCCAGTAATCAGCACAAGTTAGAATGTGGGCAACTCGGCGGTCGTTGTGGAGACACTGCAGCATGTAATCGCTCATGTGTGCCAGGCTGCCCAGAGGCAACGAAAGGCTGTCCTCTGTGGGAGGTGTATGGTCCGTGTCCTCTGTATCCCCCCAGCCACGCACCAGTGATGGCCATGAGCTGGCCTGGGTGCCACCCTGCTGTGAACATGGTTCCATCTCCTCCTCCAGCTCCTCCTCCTCCTCATCCTCCAGAACTGTGCCCCTGCTGGACAATTGCGTCCCTGGCGTTTGCGTGTGCAGGAACCCACCCTCGGAGCCCCTTGCGAATGACTGCCCTGAAAGCCTTGGAAATGTTACCTCTTCATCCTCCTCCTCCTCCTCATCCTGTGCCACATCCTCTTCCATCATCGCCCGAATTGTTTTTTCAAGGAGGCATAGAAGTGGGATAGTTAAGCTGAGAACGGCGTCATTGCCACTGGCCATGTTGGTGGAGTACTCAAAACAGCGCAACAAGGCACACAGGTCTCGCATGGAGGCCCAGTTAAATTAAATAGCGGAATAGAAAATATGATCCAAAAAAAGTGTATGTATATCACACGTACACAACCACACTAGGCCCCAATTACTATTGTTTGTACCCCTAAAAGGCTAGATGAGGAGTAGGGGGAGTATGGAACAGGCAGCACCCTCAAACCTTCAGAAGTATGAGATGAACCCCAACAACTTGGAAAGGTGGATCTCTCTCACACGTACCGACACAGACTATCCCGCAATTCAATTGATCCTCAAAGGTTTTTATTGAATAGCGGAATAGGAAATATGATCAAAAAAAGTGTATGTATCTCGCACGTACACAACCACACTAGGCCCCAATTACTATTGTTTGTACCCCTAAAAGGCTAGATGAGGAGTAGGGGGGGTATGGAACAGGCAGCACCCTCAAACCTTCAGAAGTATGAGATGAACCCCAACAACTTGGAAAGGTGGATCTCTCTCACACGTACCGACACAGACTATCCCGCAATTCAATTGATCCTCAAAGGTTTTTATTGAATAGCGGAATAGGAAATATGATCAAAAAAAGTGTATGTATCTCGCACGTACACAACCACACTAGGCCCCAATTACTATTGTTTGTACCCCTAAAAGGCTAGATGAGGAGTAGGGGGGGTATGGAACAGGCAGCACCCTCAAACCTTCAGAAGTATGAGATGAACCCCAATAACTTGGAAAGGTGGATCTCTCTCACACGTACCGACACAGACTATCCCGCAATTCAATTGATCCTCAAAGGTTTTTATTGAATAGCGGAATAGGAAATATGATCAAAAAAAGTGTATGTATCTCGCACGTACACAACCACACTAGGCCCCAATTACTATTGTTTGTACCCCTAAAAGGCTAGATGAGGAGTAGGGGGGGTATGGAACAGGCAGCACCCTCAAACCTTCAGAAGTATGAGATGAACCCCAACAACTTGGAAAGGTGGATCTCTCTCACACGTACCGACACAGACTATCCCGCAATTCAATTGATCCTCAAAGGTTTTTATTGAATAGCGGAATAGGAAATATGATCAAAAAAAGTGTATGTATCTCGCACGTACACAACCACACTAGGCCCCAATTACTATTGTTTGTACCCCTAAAAGGCTAGATGAGGAGTAGGGGGGGTATGGAACAGGCAGCACCCTCAAACCTTCAGAAGTATGAGATGAACCCCAACAACTTGGAAAGGTGGATCTCTCTCACACGTACCGACACAGACTATCCCGCAATTCAATTGATCCTCAAAGGTTTTTATTGAATAGCGGAATAGGAAATATGATCAAAAAAAGTGTATGTATCTCGCACGTACACAACCACACTAGGCCCCAATTACTATTGTTTGTACCCCTAAAAGGCTAGATGAGGAGTAGGGGGGGTATGGAACAGGCAGCACCCTCAAACCTTCAGAAGTATGAGATGAACCCCAACAACTTGGAAAGGTGGATCTCTCTCACACGTACCGACACAGACTATCCCGCAATTCAATTGATCCTCAAAGGTTTTTATTGAATAGCGGAATAGGAAATATGATCAAAAAAAGTGTATGTATCTCGCACGTACACAACCACACTAGGCCCCAATTACTATTGTTTGTACCCCTAAAAGGCTAGATGAGGAGTAGGGGGGGTATGGAACAGGCAGCACCCTCAAACCTTCAGAAGTATGAGATGAACCCCAACAACTTGGAAAGGTGGATCTCTCTCACACGTACCAACACAGACTATCCCCCAATTTAACTGATCCCCAGAGGTTTTTGATTAAATAGCGGAATAGAAAATATGATCCCAAAAAAGTGTATGTATATCACACGTACACAACCACACTAGGCCCCAATTACTATTGTTTGTACCCCTAAAAGGCTAGGAGTAGGGGGAGTATGGAACAGGCAGCACCCTCAAACCTTCAGAAGTATGAGATGAACCCCAACAACTTGGAAAGGTGGATCTCTCTCACACGTACCAACACAGACTATCCCCCAATTTAACTGATCCCCAAAGGTTTTTGATTAAATAGCGGAATAGAAAATATGATCCCAAAAAAGTGTATGTATATCACACGTACACAACCACACTAGGCCCCAATTACTATTGTTTGTACCCCTAAAAGGCTAGGAGTAGGGGGAGTATGGAACAGGCAGCACCCTCAAACCTTCAGAAGTATGAGATGAACCCCAACAACTTGGAAAGGTGGATCTCTCTCACACGTACCAACACAGACTATCCCCCAATTTAACTGATCCCCAGAGGTTTTTGATTAAATAGCGGAATAGAAAATATGATCCCAAAAAAGTGTATGTATATCACACGTACACAACCACACTAGGCCCCAATTACTATTGTTTGTACCCCTAAAAGGCTAGGAGTAGGGGGAGTATGGAACAGGCAGCACCCTCAAACCTTCAGAAGTATGAGATGAACCCCAACAACTTGGAAAGGTGGATCTCTCTCACACGTACCAACACAGACTATCCCCCAATTTAACTGATCCCCAAAGGTTTTTGATTAAATAGCGGAATAGAAAATATGATCCCAAAAAAGTGTATGTATATCACACGTACACAACCACACTAGGCCCCAATTACTATTGTTTGTACCCCTAAAAGGCTAGGAGTAGGGGGAGTATGGAACAGGCAGCACCCTCAAACCTTCAGAAGTATGAGATGAACCCCAACAACTTGGAAAGGTGGATCTCTCTCACACGTACCAACACAGACTATCCCCCAATTTAACTGATCCCCAAAGGTTTTTGATTAAATAGCGGAATAGAAAATATGATCCCAAAAAAGTGTATGTATATCACACGTACACAACCACACTAGGCCCCAATTACTATTGTTTGTACCCCTAAAAGGCTAGGAGTAGGGGGAGTATGGAACAGGCAGCACCCTCAAACCTTCAGAAGTATGAGATGAACCTCAACAACTTGGAAAGGTGGATCTCTCTCACACGTACCAACACAGACTATCCCCCAATTTAACTGATCCCCAAAGGTTTTTGATTAAATAGCGGAATAGAAAATATGATCCCAAAAAAGTGTATGTATATCACACGTACACAACCACACTAGGCCCCAATTACTATTGTTTGTACCCCTAAAAGGCTAGGAGTAGGGGGAGTATGGAACAGGCAGCACCCTCAAACCTTCAGAAGTATGAGATGAACCCCAACAACTTGGAAAGGTGGATCTCTCTCACACGTACCAACACAGACTATCCCCCAATTTAACTGATCCCCAAAGGTTTTTGATTAAATAGCGGAATAGAAAATATGATCCCAAAAAAGTGTATGTATATCACACGTACACAACCACACTAGGCCCCAATTACTATTGTTTGTACCCCTAAAAGGCTAGGAGTAGGGGGAGTATGGAACAGGCAGCACCCTCAAACCTTCAGAAGTATGAGATGAACCCCAACAACTTGGAAAGGTGGATCTCTCTCACACGTACCAACACAGACTATCCCCCAATTTAACTGATCCCCAAAGGTTTTTGATTAAATAGCGGAATAGAAAATATGATCCCAAAAAAGTGTATGTATATCACACGTACACAACCACACTAGGCCCCAATTACTATTGTTTGTACCCCTAAAAGGCTAGGAGTAGGGGGAGTATGGAACAGGCAGCACCCTCAAACCTTCAGAAGTATGAGATGAACCCCAACAACTTGGAAAGGTGGATCTCTCTCACACGTACCAACACAGACTATCCCCCAATTTAACTGATCCCCAAAGGTTTTTGATTAAATAGCGGAATAGAAAATATGATCCCAAAAAAGTGTATGTATATCACACGTACACAACCACACTAGGCCCCAATTACTATTGTTTGTACCCCTAAAAGGCTAGGAGTAGGGGGAGTATGGAACAGGCAGCACCCTCAAACCTTCAGAAGTATGAGATGAACCCCAACAACTTGGAAAGGTGGATCTCTCTCACACGTACCAACACAGACTATCCCCCAATTTAACTGATCCCCAAAGGTTTTTGATTAAATAGCGGAATAGAAAATATGATCCCAAAAAAGTGTATGTATATCACACGTACACAACCACACTAGGCCCCAATTACTATTGTTTGTACCCCTAAAAGGCTAGGAGTAGGGGGAGTATGGAACAGGCAGCACCCTCAAACCTTCAGAAGTATGAGATGAACCCCAACAACTTGGAAAGGTGGATCTCTCTCACACGTACCAACACAGACTATCCCCCAATTTAACTGATCCCCAAAGGTTTTTGATTAAATAGCGGAATAGAAAATATGATCCCAAAAAAGTGTATGTATATCACACGTACACAACCACACTAGGCCCCAATTACTATTGTTTGTACCCCTAAAAGGCTAGATGAGGAGTAGGGGGAGTATGGAACAGGCAGCACCCTCAAACCTTCAGTATGAGATTGTGTTCACTGTACCCCACAAAGATTGAGTTCACTGCACCCCACAATGATTGTGTTCACTGCACCCCACAAAGATTGTGTTCACTGCACCTCACAAAGATTGTGTTCACTGTACCCCCCAAAGATTGTGTTCACTGCACCCCACAAAGATTCTGTTCACTGTACCCCACAAAGATTGTGTTCACTGCACCCCAAAAAGATTGTGTTCACTGCACCCCAAAAAGGATGTTGTTCACTGCACCCCAAAAAGGATGTTGTTCACTCCACCCCAAAAAGATTGTGTTCACTGCACCCCACAAAGATTGTGTTCACTGCACCCCAAAAAGATTGTGTTCACTGCACCCCAAAAATGATTTTGTTCACTGCACCCCAAAAAGGATTTTGTTCACTGCACCCCAAAAAGGATGTTGTTCACTCCACCCCAAAAAGATTGTGTTCACTGCACCCCAAAAAGATTGTGTTCACTGCACCCCACAAAGGATTTTGTTCACTGCACCCCAAAAAGATTGTGTTCACTGCACCCCAAAAAGGATGTTGTTCACTGCACCCCAAAAAGGATTTTGTTCACTGCACCCCAAAAAGATTGTGTTCACTGCACCCCACAAAGGATTTTGTTCACTGCACCCCACAAAGATTGTGTTCACTGCACACCAAAAAGGATTGTGTTCACTGCACCCCAAAAAGATTTTGTTCACTGCACCCCAAAAAGATTGTGTTCACTGCAGCCCAAAAAGATTGTGTTCACTGCAGCCCAAAAAGATTGTGTTCACTGCAGCCCAAAAAGATTGTGTTCACTGCAGCCCAAAAAGATTGTGTTCACTGCAGCCCAAAAAGATTGTGTTCACTGCAGCTCACACACAGAAAAATGGATGTGGATCACTGACACCTGCCTATCTCCAATCCCACACCACACAGCAATATCGATTGTAGTTTGTAGAACACAGTTTCCCTAAAATTCAGCAGACTCTGTCCCTAACAGGATTGAGAAGAGATCGTAGATCAGGATTGAGTGCAGACCCCACCCCCCACACAGCAATATCGATTGTAGTTTGTAGAAGACACTGACCCTATATAATTCAGCAGACTCTATCCCTAAAATGCCTACAACTCGCCCTGCCTAAACACTCCGACCTGTCCCTCAATTCTATCCGGACACAAATGGTTTTTTCCTGCCTATCTTTCCCTAATCAGCAGCCAGCACGTTGATGTGTGCTCTGTCCCTGAATCTAAGCAGCATAATGACGCCGCTGCGGCTGCCTCGAACTTATAAAGACTTGGTCACATGCTTCAGACGGCCAATCACAGCTACTGAGACATTTGCAGGCATGGCTGGGATGGCTTAAGGCACACCAGTTAAACGATTGTTGATTGGCTGTTGAAAGCCCGCCATGAAAAGAGCGCCAAAGCATGCAAAACCCGGAAATAAAACGACCGAACACGGATTTTTACCCGAACATACAGTAAAGTGTCCGTGTCCGTGTTCGGGTACAAAAAATCCAATTATTCGGTACGAACACGAATAATACAGTCCGTGTTCGCTCAACACTACTTACAATGGCTTTTAGCTGAATCCAATCTGCCAGCTTAATATATATATATTTTAATTTTCCATAAATGAAAGGTAAACAATACATAGAGATCTTTTGCTCATAAACACTTTCCTTTTTTAAGTAAAATATCAAAACTGCTAATCTCAGCTTTTGGTTACACCTCTGAATAGTGATTTCACTAAAAAGATACCCTATTGTTATGCTGAGAATGTTCCTGATTCCCCCCTGTGGATTTGTGTGTTAATGCCCTATTTTCATTCTGCCCACTGGAATGTGCTCCTCCCTCTGTATAATAAAATAATACTTTATTGAATACTGATTGGATAATGGTGTATACCACCTAGTTTATGAAGGGTTTGAAGCAAGAGAGTAGTAAGTAGATGATTAAACAGGATCTGAAGATTCATACCTGAGAACAATTGCTGCTTACTACTTAGAGGTAAGCTGCTTCATACTTTTTAAATCAATTCTTGTTCTTCAGCCAAGTAAAAATGATTGACACTTTTGTCCCATCTTACATGACCCAAATCAAAGCTCTCTCTTGAGTTCCATTGCTGGTGAGAAAGTGCTTCCTGTTTTGGGCAATGTGGGAACTGGGTTTAATCTTCAAGATGAAACGAAGAGCATCAGAGTGGCCAATCTTCTACTTTCAATGCTTTCAACTCAAACCAGAGAACTTTACTTTGTTTTTGAACATGTAAGTGCTTCCTAATTATACCAAGGTGAGGAGCAGACTATCTACAACTAGAGCCACAAGGACTTTCCCTTTAATTATTTCAGAAAAATCAGTGAGCATAACTCCAAACTGAGCACTTTTTATTGAGTTGTGAGAACTAAAGAAACTGTGATTTTATCCTTGTGAATTTAATGTTCGCAGATAATTTAAATAAAAGATCTGTCTTGTACGTCTAAAAAATACCATAGATTGATTTTGATATAATACCAGTGATTCATGATGCTGCCAAGAATTTTTAAGGCATGCAAAATTTTGATGATGCTTATTTACAATGGCTTTTAGCTGAATCCCCACTGCCAGCTTAATATATATTTTAATTTTCCATAAATGAAAGGTAAACAATATATAGAGATCTTTTGCTCACAAACACTTTCCTTTTTTAAGTAAAATATCAAAACTGCTAATCTCAGCTTTTGGTTACACCTCTGAATAGTTGTTTCACTAAAAAGATATCCTATTGTTATGCTGAGAATGTTGCTGATTCCCCCTGTGGATTTGTGCGGCAATGCCCTATTTACATTCTACCCACTGGAATGTGCTCCTCCCTCTGTATAACAAAAGAATACTTTATTGAATACTGATTGGATAATGGTGTATACTACCTGGTTTATGAAGGGTTTGAAGCAAGAGAGAAGTAAGTAGATGATTAAACAGGATCTGAAGATTCATACCTGAGAACAATTGCTGCTTACTACTTAGAGGTAAGATGCTTCATACTTTTTAAATCAATTCTTGTTCTTCAGCCAAGTGAAAAATGATTGACACTTTTGTCCCATCTTACATGACCCAAATCAAAGCTCTCTCTTGTGTTCCATTGCTGGTGAGAAAGTGCTTCCTGTTTTGGGCAATGTGGGAACTGGGTTTAATCTTCAAGATGAAACGAAGAGCATCAGAGTGGCCCATCTTCTACTTTCAATGCTTTCAACTCAGTCAAACCAGAGAACTTTACTTTGTTTTTGAACATGTAAGTGCTTCCTAGTTTGACCAAGGTGAGGAGCAGACTATCTACAACCAGAGCCACAAGGACTTTCCCTTTAATTATTTCAGAAAAATCAGTGTGCATAACTCCAAACTGAGCACTTTTTATTGAGTTGTGAGAACTAAAGGAACTGTGATTTTATGCTTGTGAAATGAATGTTTGCAGATAAGTCAAATAAAAGATCTTTCTTGTACATCTAAAAAATATCATAGATTGATTTTGATATAATACCCGTGATTCATGATGCTGCCAAGAATTTGTAAGGCATGCAAAATTTTGATGATGCTTACTTACAATGGCTTTTAGCTGAATCCAATCTGCCAGCTTAATATATATATTTTAATTTTCCATAAATGAAAGGTAAACAATACATAGAGATCTTTTGCTCATAAACACTTTCCTTTTTTAAGTAAAATATCAAAACTGCTAATCTCAGCTTTTGGTTACACCTCTGAATAGTGATTTCACTAAAAAGATACCCTATTGTTATGCTGAGAATGTTCCTGATTCCCCCCTGTGGATTTGTGTGTTAATGCCCTATTTTCATTCTGCCCACTGGAATGTGCTCCTCCCTCTGTATAATAAAATAATACTTTATTGAATACTGATTGGATAATGGTGTATACCACCTAGTTTATGAAGGGTTTGAAGCAAGAGAGTAGTAAGTAGATGATTAAACAGGATCTGAAGATTCATACCTGAGAACAATTGCTGCTTACTACTTAGAGGTAAGCTGCTTCATACTTTTTAAATCAATTCTTGTTCTTCAGCCAAGTGAAAAATGATTGACACTTTTGTCCCATCTTACATGACCCAAATCAAAGCTCTCTCTTGTGTTCCATTGCTGGTGAGAAAGTGCTTCCTGTTTTGGGCAATGTGGGAACTGGGTTTAATCTTCAAGATGAAACGAAGAGCATCAGAGTGGCCCATCTTCTACTTTCAATGCTTTCAACTCAGTCAAACCAGAGAACTTTACTTTGTTTTTGAACATGTAAGTGCTTCCTAGTTTGACCAAGGTGAGGAGCAGACTACCTACAACCAGAGCCACAAGGACTTTCCCTTTCATTATTTCAGAAAAATCAGTGTGCATAACTCCAAACTGAGCACTTTTTATTGAGTTGTGAGAACAAAAGGAACTGTGATTTTATCCTTGTGAAAATAATGTTCTCAGATAAGTCAAATGAAAGATCTGTCTTGTATGTCTAAAAAATACCATAGATTGCTATTGATATAATACCAGTGATTCATGATGCTGCCAAGAATTTTTAAGGCATGCAAAATTTTGATGATGCTTACTTACAATGGCTTTTAGCTGAATCCAAACAGCCAGCTTAATATATATTTTAATTTTCCATAAATGAAAGGTAAACAATACATAGAGATCTTTAGCTCAAAAACACTTTCCTTTTTAAGAAAAATATCAAAACTGCTAATCTCAGCTTTTGGTTACACCTCTGAATAGTGATTTCACTAAAAAGATACCCTATTATTATGCTGAGAATGTTCCTGATTCCCCCCGTGGATTTGTGCGGCAATGCCCTATTTCCATTCAGCCCACTGGAATGTGCTCCTCCCTCTGTATAACAAAAGAATACTTTATTGAATACTGATTGGATAATGGTTTATACCACCTGGTTTATGAAGGGTTTGAAGCAAGAGAGAAGTAAGTAGATGATTAAACAGGATCTGAAGATTCATACCTGAGAACAATTGCTGCTTACTATTTAGAGGTAAGATGCTTCATACTTTTTGAAGCAAGAGAGAAGTAAGTAGATGATTAAACAGGATCTGAAGATTCATACCTGAGAACTATTGCTGCTTACTACTTAGAGGTAAGATGCTATATACTTTTTAAATCAATTCTTGTTCTTCAGCCAAGTGAAAAATGATTGACACTTTTGTCCCATCTTACATGACCCAAATCAAAGCTCTCTCTTGTGTTCCATTGCTGGTGAGAAAGTGCTTCCTGTTTTGGGCAATGTGGGAACTGGGTTTAATCTTCAAGATGAAACGAAGAGCATCAGAGTGGCCCATCTTCTACTTTCAATGCTTTCAACTCAGTCAAACCAGAGAACTTTACTTTGTTTTTGAACATGTAAGTGCTTCCTAGTTTGACCAAGGTGAGGAGCAGACTATCTACAAATAGAGCCACAAGGACTTTCCCTTTAATTATTTCAGAAAAATCAGTGTGCATAACTCCAAACTGAGCACTTTTTATTGAGTTGTGAGAACTAAAGGAACTGTGATTTTATGCTTGTGAAATGAATGTTTGCAGATAAGTCAAATAAAAGATCTTTCTTGTACATCTAAAAAATTTTATAGATTGATTTTGATATAATACCCGTGATTCATGATGCTGCCAAGAATTTGTAAGGCATGCAAAATTTTGATGATGCTTACTTACAATGGCTTTTAGCTGAATCCAATCTGCCAGCTTAATATATATATTTTAATTTTCCATAAATGAAAGGTAAACAATACATAGAGATCTTTTGCTCATAAACACTTTCCTTTTTTAAGTAAAATATCAAAACTGCTAATCTCAGCTTTTGGTTACACCTCTGAATAGTGATTTCACTAAAAAGATACCCTATTGTTATGCTGAGAATGTTCCTGATTCCCCCCTGTGGATTTTTGTGTTAATGCCCTATTTTCATTCTGCCCACTGGAATGTGCTCCTCCCTCTGTATAATAAAATAATACTTTATTGAATACTGATTGGATAATGGTGTATACCACCTAGTTTATGAAGGGTTTGAAGCAAGAGAGAAGTAAGTAGATGTTTAAACAGGATCTGAAGATTCATACCTGAGAACAATTGCTGCTTACTATTTAGAGGTAAGATACTTCAAACTTTTTGAAGCAATTGTTGTTCTTCAGCCAAGTGAAAAATGATTGTCACTTTTGTCCATTCTTACATGACCCAAATCAAAGCTCTCTCTTGTGTTCCATTGCTGGTGAGAAAGTGCTTCCTGTTTTGGGCAATGTGGGAACTGGGTTTAATCTTCAAGATGAAACGAAGAGCATCAGAGTGGCCCATCTTCTACTTTCAATGCTTTCAACTCAGTCAAACCAGAGAACTTTACTTTGTTTTTGAACATGTAAGTGCTTCCTAGTTTGACCAAGGTGAGGAGCAGACTATCTACAACCAGAGCCACAAGGACTTTCCCTTTAATTATTTCAGAAAAATCAGTGTGCATAACTCCAAACTGAGCACTTTTTATTGAGTTGTGAGAACTAAAGGAACTGTGATTTTATGCTTGTGAAATGAATGTTTGCAGATAAGTCAAATAAAAGATCTTTCTTGTACATCTAAAAAATATCATAGATTGATTTTGACATAATACCCGTGATTCATGATGCTGCCAAGAATTTGTAAGGCATGCAAAATTTTGATGATGCTTACTTACAATGGCTTTTAGCTGAATCCAATCTGCCAGCTTAATATATATATATTTTAATTTTCCATAAATGAAAGGTAAACAATACATAGAGATCTTTTGCTCATAAACACTTTCCTTTTTTAAGTAAAATATCAAAACTGCTAATCTCAGCTTTTGGTTACACCTCTGAATAGTGATTTCACTAAAAATATACCCTATTGTTATGCTGAGAATGTTCCTGATTCCCCCCTGTGGATTTGTGTGTTAATGCCCTATTTTCATTCTGCCCACTGGAATGTGCTCCTCCCTCTGTATAATAAAATAATACTTTATTGAATACTGATTGGATAATGGTGTATACCACCTAGTTTATGAAGGGTTTGAAGCAAGAGAGTAGTAAGTAGATGATTAAACAGGATCTGAAGATTCATACCTGAGAACAATTGCTGCTTACTACTTAGAGGTAAGCTGCTTCATACTTTTTAAATCAATTCTTGTTCTTCAGCCAAGTAAAAATGATTGACACTTTTGTCCCATCTTACATGACCCAAATCAAAGCTCTCTCTTGAGTTCCATTGCTGGTGAGAAAGTGCTTCCTGTTTTGGGCAATGTGGGAACTGGGTTTAATCTTCAAGATGAAACGAAGAGCATCAGAGTGGCCAATCTTCTACTTTCAATGCTTTCAACTCAAACCAGAGAACTTTACTTTGTTTTTGAACATGTAAGTGCTTCCTAATTATACCAAGGTGAGGAGCAGACTATCTACAACTAGAGCCACAAGGACTTTCCCTTTAATTATTTCAGAAAAATCAGTGAGCATAACTCCAAACTGAGCACTTTTTATTGAGTTGTGAGAACTAAAGAAACTGTGATTTTATCCTTGTGAATTTAATGTTCGCAGATAATTTAAATAAAAGATCTGTCTTGTACGTCTAAAAAATACCATAGATTGATTTTGATATAATACCAGTGATTCATGATGCTGCCAAGAATTTTTAAGGCATGCAAAATTTTGATGATGCTTATTTACAATGGCTTTTAGCTGAATCCCCACTGCCAGCTTAATATATATTTTAATTTTCCATAAATGAAAGGTAAACAATATATAGAGATCTTTTGCTCACAAACACTTTCCTTTTTTAAGTAAAATATCAAAACTGCTAATCTCAGCTTTTGGTTACACCTCTGAATAGTTGTTTCACTAAAAAGATATCCTATTGTTATGCTGAGAATGTTGCTGATTCCCCCTGTGGATTTGTGCGGCAATGCCCTATTTACATTCTACCCACTGGAATGTGCTCCTCCCTCTGTATAACAAAAGAATACTTTATTGAATACTGATTGGATAATGGTGTATACTACCTGGTTTATGAAGGGTTTGAAGCAAGAGAGAAGTAAGTAGATGATTAAACAGGATCTGAAGATTCATACCTGAGAACAATTGCTGCTTACTACTTAGAGGTAAGATGCTTCATACTTTTTAAATCAATTCTTGTTCTTCAGCCAAGTGAAAAATGATTGACACTTTTGTCCCATCTTACATGACCCAAATCAAAGCTCTCTCTTGTGTTCCATTGCTGGTGAGAAAGTGCTTCCTGTTTTGGGCAATGTGGGAACTGGGTTTAATCTTCAAGATGAAACGAAGAGCATCAGAGTGGCCCATCTTCTACTTTCAATGCTTTCAACTCAGTCAAACCAGAGAACTTTACTTTGTTTTTGAACATGTAAGTGCTTCCTAGTTTGACCAAGGTGAGGAGCAGACTATCTACAACCAGAGCCACAAGGACTTTCCCTTTAATTATTTCAGAAAAATCAGTGTGCATAACTCCAAACTGAGCACTTTTTATTGAGTTGTGAGAACTAAAGGAACTGTGATTTTATGCTTGTGAAATGAATGTTTGCAGATAAGTCAAATAAAAGATCTTTCTTGTACATCTAAAAAATATCATAGATTGATTTTGATATAATACCCGTGATTCATGATGCTGCCAAGAATTTGTAAGGCATGCAAAATTTTGATGATGCTTACTTACAATGGCTTTTAGCTGAATCCAATCTGCCAGCTTAATATATATATTTTAATTTTCCATAAATGAAAGGTAAACAATACATAGAGATCTTTTGCTCATAAACACTTTCCTTTTTTAAGTAAAATATCAAAACTGCTAATCTCAGCTTTTGGTTACACCTCTGAATAGTGATTTCACTAAAAAGATACCCTATTGTTATGCTGAGAATGTTCCTGATTCCCCCCTGTGGATTTGTGTGTTAATGCCCTATTTTCATTCTGCCCACTGGAATGTGCTCCTCCCTCTGTATAATAAAATAATACTTTATTGAATACTGATTGGATAATGGTGTATACCACCTAGTTTATGAAGGGTTTGAAGCAAGAGAGTAGTAAGTAGATGATTAAACAGGATCTGAAGATTCATACCTGAGAACAATTGCTGCTTACTACTTAGAGGTAAGCTGCTTCATACTTTTTAAATCAATTCTTGTTCTTCAGCCAAGTGAAAAATGATTGACACTTTTGTCCCATCTTACATGACCCAAATCAAAGCTCTCTCTTGTGTTCCATTGCTGGTGAGAAAGTGCTTCCTGTTTTGGGCAATGTGGGAACTGGGTTTAATCTTCAAGATGAAACGAAGAGCATCAGAGTGGCCCATCTTCTACTTTCAATGCTTTCAACTCAGTCAAACCAGAGAACTTTACTTTGTTTTTGAACATGTAAGTGCTTCCTAGTTTGACCAAGGTGAGGAGCAGACTACCTACAACCAGAGCCACAAGGACTTTCCCTTTCATTATTTCAGAAAAATCAGTGTGCATAACTCCAAACTGAGCACTTTTTATTGAGTTGTGAGAACAAAAGGAACTGTGATTTTATCCTTGTGAAAATAATGTTCTCAGATAAGTCAAATGAAAGATCTGTCTTGTATGTCTAAAAAATACCATAGATTGCTATTGATATAATACCAGTGATTCATGATGCTGCCAAGAATTTTTAAGGCATGCAAAATTTTGATGATGCTTACTTACAATGGCTTTTAGCTGAATCCAAACAGCCAGCTTAATATATATTTTAATTTTCCATAAATGAAAGGTAAACAATACATAGAGATCTTTAGCTCAAAAACACTTTCCTTTTTAAGAAAAATATCAAAACTGCTAATCTCAGCTTTTGGTTACACCTCTGAATAGTGATTTCACTAAAAAGATACCCTATTATTATGCTGAGAATGTTCCTGATTCCCCCCGTGGATTTGTGCGGCAATGCCCTATTTCCATTCAGCCCACTGGAATGTGCTCCTCCCTCTGTATAACAAAAGAATACTTTATTGAATACTGATTGGATAATGGTTTATACCACCTGGTTTATGAAGGGTTTGAAGCAAGAGAGAAGTAAGTAGATGATTAAACAGGATCTGAAGATTCATACCTGAGAACAATTGCTGCTTACTATTTAGAGGTAAGATGCTTCATACTTTTTGAAGCAAGAGAGAAGTAAGTAGATGATTAAACAGGATCTGAAGATTCATACCTGAGAACAATTGCTGCTTACTACTTAGAGGTAAGATGCTTCATACTTTTTAAATCAATTCTTGTTCTTCAGCCAAGTGAAAAATGATTGACACTTTTGTCCCATCTTACATGACCCAAATCAAAGCTCTCTCTTGTGTTCCATTGCTGGTGAGAAAATGCTTCCTGTTTTGGGCAATGTGGGAACTGGGTTTAATCTTCAAGATGAAACGAAGAGCATCAGAGTGGCCCATCTTCTACTTTCAATGCTTTCAACTAAGTCAAACCAGAGAACTTTACTTTGTTTTTGAACATGTAAGTGCTTCCTAGTTTGACCAAGGTGAGGAACAGACTATCTACAACCAGAGCCACAAGGACTTTCCCTTTAATTATTTCAGAAAAATCAGTGTGCATAACTCCAAACTGAGCACTTTTTATTGAGTTGTGAGAACTAAAGGAACTGTGATTTTATGCTTGTGAAATGAATGTTTGCAGATAAGTCAAATAAAAGATCTTTCTTGTACATCTAAAAAAATATCATAGATTGATTTTGATATAATACCCGTGATTCATGATGCTGCCAAGAATTTGTAAGGCATGCAAAATTTTGATGATGCTTACTTACAATGGCTTTTAGCTGAATCCAATCTGCCAGCTTAATATATATATTTTAATTTTCCATAAATAAAAGGTAAACAATACATAGGGATCTTTTGCTCATAAACACTTTCCTTTTTTAAGTAAAATATCAAAACTGCTAATCTCAGCTTTTGGTTACACCTCTGAATAGTGATTTCACTAAAAAGATACCCTATTGTTATGCTGAGAATGTTCCTGATTCCCCCCTGTGGATTTGTGTGTTAATGCCCTATTTTCATTCTGCCCACTGGAATGTGCTCCTCCCTCTGTATAATAAAATAATACTTTATTGAATACTGATTGGATAATGGTGTATACCACCTAGTTTATGAAGGGTTTGAAGCAAGAGAGTAGTAAGTAGATGATTAAACAGGATCTGAAGATTCATACCTGAGAACAATTGCTGCTTACTACTTAGAGGTAAGCTGCTTCATACTTTTTAAATCAATTCTTGTTCTTCAGCCAAGTGAAAAATGATTGACACTTTTGTCCCATCTTACATGACCCAAATCAAAGCTCTCTCTTGTGTTCCATTGCTGGTGAGAAAGTGCTTCCTGTTTTGGGCAATGTGGGAACTGGGTTTAATCTTCAAGATGAAACGAAGAGCATCAGAGTGGCCCATCTTCTACTTTCAATGCTTTCAACTCAGTCAAACCAGAGAACTTTACTTTGTTTTTGAACATGTAAGTGCTTCCTAGTTTGACCAAGGTGAGGAGCAGACTACCTACAACCAGAGCCACAAGGACTTTCCCTTTCATTATTTCAGAAAAATCAGTGTGCATAACTCCAAACTGAGCACTTTTTATTGAGTTGTGAGAACAAAAGGAACTGTGATTTTATCCTTGTGAAAATAATGTTCTCAGATAAGTCAAATGAAAGATCTGTCTTGTATGTCTAAAAAATACCATAGATTGCTATTGATATAATACCAGTGATTCATGATGCTGCCAAGAATTTTTAAGGCATGCAAAATTTTGATGATGCTTACTTACAATGGCTTTTAGCTGAATCCAAACAGCCAGCTTAATATATATTTTAATTTTCCATAAATGAAAGGTAAACAATACATAGAGATCTTTAGCTCAAAAACACTTTCCTTTTTAAGAAAAATATCAAAACTGCTAATCTCAGCTTTTGGTTACACCTCTGAATAGTGATTTCACTAAAAAGATACCCTATTATTATGCTGAGAATGTTCCTGATTCCCCCCGTGGATTTGTGCGGCAATGCCCTATTTCCATTCAGCCCACTGGAATGTGCTCCTCCCTCTGTATAACAAAAGAATACTTTATTGAATACTGATTGGATAATGGTTTATACCACCTGGTTTATGAAGGGTTTGAAGCAAGAGAGAAGTAAGTAGATGATTAAACAGGATCTGAAGATTCATACCTGAGAACAATTGCTGCTTACTATTTAGAGGTAAGATGCTTCATACTTTTTGAAGCAAGAGAGAAGTAAGTAGATGATTAAACAGGATCTGAAGATTCATACCTGAGAACAATTGCTGCTTACTACTTAGAGGTAAGATGCTTCATACTTTTTAAATCAATTCTTGTTCTTCAGCCAAGTGAAAAATGATTGACACTTTTGTCCCATCTTACATGACCCAAATCAAAGCTCTCTCTTGTGTTCCATTGCTGGTGAGAAAATGCTTCCTGTTTTGGGCAATGTGGGAACTGGGTTTAATCTTCAAGATGAAACGAAGAGCATCAGAGTGGCCCATCTTCTACTTTCAATGCTTTCAACTAAGTCAAACCAGAGAACTTTACTTTGTTTTTGAACATGTAAGTGCTTCCTAGTTTGACCAAGGTGAGGAACAGACTATCTACAACCAGAGCCACAAGGACTTTCCCTTTAATTATTTCAGAAAAATCAGTGTGCATAACTCCAAACTGAGCACTTTTTATTGAGTTGTGAGAACTAAAGGAACTGTGATTTTATGCTTGTGAAATGAATGTTTGCAGATAAGTCAAATAAAAGATCTTTCTTGTACATCTAAAAAAATATCATAGATTGATTTTGATATAATACCCGTGATTCATGATGCTGCCAAGAATTTGTAAGGCATGCAAAATTTTGATGATGCTTACTTACAATGGCTTTTAGCTGAATCCAATCTGCCAGCTTAATATATATATTTTAATTTTCCATAAATAAAAGGTAAACAATACATAGGGATCTTTTGCTCATAAACACTTTCCTTTTTTAAGTAAAATATCAAAACTGCTAATCTCAGCTTTTGGTTACACCTCTGAATAGTGATTTCACTAAAAAGATACCCTATTGTTATGCTGAGAATGTTCCTGATTCCCCCCTGTGGATTTGTGTGTTAATGCCCTATTTTCATTCTGCCCACTGGAATGTGCTCCTCCCTCTGTATAATAAAATAATACTTTATTGAATACTGATTGGATAATGTTGTATACCATCTAGTTTATGAAGGGTTTGAAGCAAGAGAGAAGTAAGTAGATGATTAAACAGGATCTGAAGATTCATACCTGAGAACAATTGCTGCTTACTATTTAGAGGTAAGATACTTCATACTTTTTGAAGCAAGAGAGAAGTAAGTAGATGATTAAACAGGATCTGAAGATTCATACCTGAGAACAATTGCTGCTTACTACTTAGAGGTAAGCTGCTTCATACTTTTTAAATCAATTCTTGTTCTTCAGCCAAGTAAAAATGATTGACACTTTTGTCCCATCTTACATGACCCAAATCAAAGCTCTCTCTTGTGTTCCATTGCTGGTGAGAAAGTGCTTCCTGTTTTGGGCAATGTGGGAACTGGGTTTAATCTTCAAGATGAAACGAAGAGCATCAGTGGCCCATCTTCTACTTTCAATGCTTTCAACTCAGTCAAACCGGAGAACTTTACCTTGTTTTTGAACATGTAAGTGCTTCCTAGTTTGACCAAGGTGAGGAGCAGACTATCTACAACCAGAGCCACAAGGACTTTCCCTTTAATTATTTCAGAAAAATCAGTGAGCATAACTCCAAACTGAGCACTTTTTATTGAGTTGTGAGAACTAAAGGAACTGTGATTTTATCCTTGTGAATTTAATGTTCGCAGATAAGTCAAATGAAAGATCTGTCTTGTACGTCTAAAAAATACCATAGATTGATATTGATATAATACCAGTGATTCATGATGCTGCCAAGAATTTTTAAGGCATACAAAATTTTGATGATGCTTACTTACAATGGCTTTTAGCTGAATCCAAACTGAAAGCTTAATATATATTTTTATTTTCCATAAATGAAAGGTAAACAATACATAGAGATCTTTTGTTTACAAACACTTTCCTTTTTTAAGTAAAATATCAAAACTGCTATTCTCAGCTTTTGGTTACACCTCTGAATAGTGATTTCACTAAAAAGATACCCTATTGTTATGCTGAGAATGTTGCTGATTCCCCCCCTGTGGATTTGTGCGGCAATGCCCTATTTACATTCTACCCACTGGAATGTGCTCCTCCCTCTGTATAACAAAAGAATACTTTATTGAATACTGATTGGATAATGGTGTATACTACCTGGTTTATGAAGGGTTTGAAGCAAGAGAGAAGTAAGTAGATGATTAAACAGGATCTGAAGATTCATACCTGAGAACAATTGCTGCTTACTACTTAGAGGTAAGATGCTTCATACTTTTTAAATCAATTCTTGTTCTTCAGCCAAGTGAAAAATTATTGACACTTATGTCCCATCTTACATGACCCAAATCAAAGCTCTCTCTTGTGTTCCATTGCTGGTGAGAAAGTGCTTCCTGTTTTGAGCAATGTGGGAACTGGGTTTAATCTTCAAGATGAAACGAAGAGCATCAGAGTGGCCCGTCTTCTACTTTCAATGCTTTCAACTCAGTCAAACCAGAGAACTTTACTTTGTTTTTGAACATGTAAGTGCTTCCTAGTTTGACCAAGGTGAGGAGCAGACTATCTACAACCAGAGCCACAAGGACTTTCCCTTTAATTATTTCAGAAAAATCAGTGCGCATAACTCCAAACTGAGCACTTTTTATTGAGTTGTGAGAACTATAGGAACTGTGATTTTATCCTTGTGAATTTAATGTTCGCAGATAAGTCAAACAAAAGATCTGTCTTGTACGTCTAAAAAATACCATAGATTGATTTTTATATAATACCCGTGATTCATGATGCTGCCAAGAATTTTTAAGGCATGCAAAATTTTGATGATGCTTATTTACAATGGCTTTTAGCTGAATCCCAACTGCCAGCTCAATATATATTTTAATTTTCCATAAATGAAAGGTAAACAATATATAGAGATCTTTTGCTCACAAACACTTTCCTTTTTTAAGTAAAATATCAAAACTGCTAATCTCAGCTTTTGGTTACACCTCTGAATAGTGATTTCACTAAAAAGATACCCTATTGTTATGCTGAGAATGTTGCTGATTCCCCCCTGTGGATTTGTGCGGCAATGCCCTATTTACATTCTACCCACTGGAATGTGCTCCTCCCTCTGTATAACAAAAGAATACTTTGTTGAATACTGATTGGATAATGGTGTATACCACCTGGTTTATGAAGGGTTTGAAGCAAGAGAGAAGTAAGTAGATGATTAAACAGGATCTGAAGATTCATACCTGAGAACTATTGCTGCTTACTACTTAGAGGTAAGATGCTTCATACTTTTTAAATCAATTCTTGTTCTTCAGCCAAGTGAAAAATGATTGACACTTTTGTCCCATCTTACATGACCCAAATCAAAGCTCTCTCTTGTGTTCCATTGCTGGTGAGAAAGTGCTTCCTGTTTTGGGCAATGTGGGAACTGGGTTTAATCTTCAAGATAAAACGAAGAGTATCAGAGTCGCCCATCTTCTACTTTCAATGCTTTCAACTCAGTCAAACCAGAGAACTTTACTTTGTTTTTGAACATGTAAGTGCTTCCTAGTTTGACCAAGGTGAGGAGCAGACTATCTACAACCAGAGCCACAAGGACTTTCCCTTTAATTATTTCAGAAAAATCAGTGTGCATAACTCCAAACTGAGCACTTTTTATTGAGTTGTGAGAACTAAAGGAACTGTGATTTTATCCTTGTGAAAATAATGTTCTCAGATAAGTCAAATGAAAGATCTGTCTTGTATGTCTAAAAAATACCATAGATTGCTATTGATATAATACCAGTGATTCATGATGCTGCCAAGAATTTTTAAGGCATGCAAAATTTTGATGATGCTTACTTACAATGGCTTTTAGCTGAATCCAAACAGCCAGCTTAATATATATTTTAATTTTCCATAAATGAAAGGTAAACAATACATAGAGATCTTTAGCTCAAAAACACTTTCCTTTTTAAGAAAAATATCAAAACTGCTAATCTCAGCTTTTGGTTACACCTCTGAATAGTGATTTCACTAAAAAGATACCCTATTATTATGCTGAGAATGTTCCTGATTCCCCCCCGTGGATTTTTGCGGCAATGCCCTATTTCCATTCAGCCCACTGGAATGTGCTCCTCCCTCTGTATAACAAAAGAATACTTTATTGAATACTGATTGGATAATGGTTTATACCACCTGGTTTATGAAGGGTTTGAAGCAAGAGAGAAGTAAGTAGATGATTAAACAGGATCTGAAGATTCATACCTGAGAACAATTGCTGCTTACTATTTAGAGGTAAGATGCTTCATACTTTTTGAAGCAAGAGAGAAGTAAGTAGATGATTAAACAGGATCTGAAGATTCATACCTGAGAACAATTGCTGCTTACTACTTAGAGGTAAGCTGCTTCATACTTTTTAAATCAATTCTTGTTCTTCAGCCAAGTAAAAATGATTGACACTTTTGTCCCATCTTACATGACCCAAATCAAAGCTCTCTCTTGTGTTCCATTGCTGGTGAGAAAGTGCTTCCTGTTTTGGGCAATGTGGGAACTGGGTTTAATCTTCAAGATGAAATGAAGAGCATCAGAGTGGCCCATCTTCTACTTTCAATGCTTTCAACTCAGTCAGACCAGAGAACTTTACTTTGTTTTTGAACATGTAAGTGCTTCCTAGTTTGACCAAGGTGAGGAGCAGACTATCTACAACCAGAGCCACAAGGACTTTCCCTTTAATTATTTCAGAAAAATCAGTGAGCATAACTCCAAACTGAGCACTTTTTATTGAGTTGTGAGAACTAAAGGAACTGTGATTTTATCCTTGTGAATTTAATGTTCGCAGATAAGTCAAACAAAAGATCTGTCTTGTACGTCTAAAAAATACCATAGATTGATTTTTATATAATACCCGTGATTCATGATGCTGCCAAAAATTTTTAAGGCATGCAAAATTTTGATGATGCTTATTTACAATGGCTTTTAGCTGAATCCCAACTGCCAGCTTAATATATATTTTAATTTTCCATAAATGAAAGGTAAACAATATATAGAGATCTTTTGCTCACAAACACTTTCCTTTTTTAAGTAAAATATCAAAACTGCTAATCTCAGCTTTTGGTTACACCTCTGAATAGTGATTTCACTAAAAAGATACCCTATTGTTATGCTGAGAATGTTGCTGATTCCCCCCTGTGGATTTGTGTGGCAATGCCCTATTTTCATTCTACCCACTGGAATGTGCTCCTCCCTCTGTATAACAAAAGAATACTTTGTTGAATACTGATTGGATAATGGTGTATACCACCTGGTTTATGAAGGGTTTGAAGCAAGAGAGAAGTAAGTAGATGATTAAACAGGATCTGAAGATTCATACCTGAGAACTATTGCTGCTTACTACTTAGAGGTAAGATGCTTCATACTTTTTAAATCAATTCTTGTTCTTCAGCCAAGTGAAAAATGATTGACACTTTTGTCCCATCTTACATGACCCAAATCAAAGCTCTCTCTTGTGTTCCATTGCTGGTGAGAAAGTGCTTCCTGTTTTGGGCAATGTGGGAACTGGGTTTAATCTTCAAGATGAAACGAAGAGCATCAGAGTGGCCCATCTTCTACTTTCAATGCTTTCAACTCAGTCAAACCAGAGAACTTTACTTTGTTTTTGAACATGTAAGTGCTTCCTAGTTTGACCAAGGTGAGGAGCAGACTATCTACAAATAGAGCCACAAGGACTTTCCCTTTAATTATTTCAGAAAAATCAGTGTGCATAACTCCAAACTGAGCACTTTTTATTGAGTTGTGAGAACTAAAGGAACTGTGATTTTATGCTTGTGAAATGAATGTTTGCAGATAAGTCAAATAAAAGATCTTTCTTGTACATCTAAAAAATTTTATAGATTGATTTTGATATAATACCCGTGATTCATGATGCTGCCAAGAATTTGTAAGGCATGCAAAATTTTGATGATGCTTACTTACAATGGCTTTTAGCTGAATCCAATCTGCCAGCTTAATATATATATTTTAATTTTCCATAAATGAAAGGTAAACAATACATAGAGATCTTTTGCTCATAAACACTTTCCTTTTTTAAGTAAAATATCAAAACTGCTAATCTCAGCTTTTGGTTACACCTCTGAATAGTGATTTCACTAAAAAGATACCCTATTGTTATGCTGAGAATGTTCCTGATTCCCCCCTGTGGATTTGTGTGTTAATGCCCTATTTTCATTCTGCCCACTGGAATGTGCTCCTCCCTCTGTATAATAAAATAATACTTTATTGAATACTGATTGGATAATGGTGTATACCACCTAGTTTATGAAGGGTTTGAAGCAAGAGAGAAGTAAGTAGATGTTTAAACAGGATCTGAAGATTCATACCTGAGAACAATTGCTGCTTACTATTTAGAGGTAAGATACTTCAAACTTTTTGAAGCAATTGTTGTTCTTCAGCCAAGTGAAAAATGATTGTCACTTTTGTCCATTCTTACATGACCCAAATCAAAGCTCTCTCTTGTGTTCCATTGCTGGTGAGAAAGTGCTTCCTGTTTTGGGCAATGTGGGAACTGGGTTTAATCTTCAAGATGAAACGAAGAGCATCAGAGTGGCCCATCTTCTACTTTCAATGCTTTCAACTCAGTCAAACCAGAGAACTTTACTTTGTTTTTGAACATGTAAGTGCTTCCTAGTTTGACCAAGGTGAGGAGCAGACTATCTACAACCAGAGCCACAAGGACTTTCCCTTTAATTATTTCAGAAAAATCAGTGTGCATAACTCCAAACTGAGCACTTTTTATTGAGTTGTGAGAACTAAAGGAACTGTGATTTTATGCTTGTGAAATGAATGTTTGCAGATAAGTCAAATAAAAGATCTTTCTTGTACATCTAAAAAATATCATAGATTGATTTTGACATAATACCCGTGATTCATGATGCTGCCAAGAATTTGTAAGGCATGCAAAATTTTGATGATGCTTACTTACAATGGCTTTTAGCTGAATCCAATCTGCCAGCTTAATATATATATATTTTAATTTTCCATAAATGAAAGGTAAACAATACATAGAGATCTTTTGCTCATAAACACTTTCCTTTTTTAAGTAAAATATCAAAACTGCTAATCTCAGCTTTTGGTTACACCTCTGAATAGTGATTTCACTAAAAAGATACCCTATTGTTATGCTGAGAATGTTCCTGATTCCCCCCTGTGGATTTGTGTGTTAATGCCCTATTTTCATTCTGCCCACTGGAATGTGCTCCTCCCTCTGTATAATAAAATAATACTTTATTGAATACTGATTGGATAATGGTGTATACCACCTAGTTTATGAAGGGGTTGAAGCAAGAGAGTAGTAAGTAGATGATTAAACAGGATCTGAAGATTCATACCTGAGAACAATTGCTGCTTACTACTTAGAGGTAAGCTGCTTCATACTTTTTAAATCAATTCTTGTTCTTCAGCCAAGTAAAAATGATTGACACTTTTGTCCCATCTTACATGACCCAAATCAAAGCTCTCTCTTGAGTTCCATTGCTGGTGAGAAAGTGCTTCCTGTTTTGGGCAATGTGGGAACTGGGTTTAATCTTCAAGATGAAACGAAGAGCATCAGAGTGGCCAATCTTCTACTTTCAATGCTTTCAACTCAAACCAGAGAACTTTACTTTGTTTTTGAACATGTAAGTGCTTCCTAATTATACCAAGGTGAGGAGCAGACTATCTACAACTAGAGCCACAAGGACTTTCCCTTTAATTATTTCAGAAAAATCAGTGAGCATAACTCCAAACTGAGCACTTTTTATTGAGTTGTGAGAACTAAAGAAACTGTGATTTTATCCTTGTGAATTTAATGTTCGCAGATAATTTAAATAAAAGATCTGTCTTGTACGTCTAAAAAATACCATAGATTGATTTTGATATAATACCAGTGATTCATGATGCTGCCAAGAATTTTTAAGGCATGCAAAATTTTGATGATGCTTATTTACAATGGCTTTTAGCTGAATCCCAACTGCCAGCTCAATATATATTTTAATTTTCCATAAATGAAAGGTAAACAATATATAGAGATCTTTTGCTCACAAACACTTTCCTTTTTTAAGTAAAATATCAAAACTGCTAATCTCAGCTTTTGGTTACACCTCTGAATAGTGATTTCACTAAAAAGATACCCTATTGTTATGCTGAGAATGTTGCTGATTCCCCCCTGTGGATTTGTGCGGCAATGCCCTATTTACATTCTACCCACTGGAATGTGCTCCTCCCTCTGTATAACAAAAGAATACTTTGTTGAATACTGATTGGATAATGGTGTATACCACCTGGTTTATGAAGGGTTTGAAGCAAGAGAGAAGTAAGTAGATGATTAAACAGGATCTGAAGATTCATACCTGAGAACTATTGCTGCTTACTACTTAGAGGTAAGATGCTTCATACTTTTTAAATCAATTCTTGTTCTTCAGCCAAGTGAAAAATGATTGACACTTTTGTCCCATCTTACATGACCCAAATCAAAGCTCTCTCTTGTGTTCCATTGCTGGTGAGAAAGTGCTTCCTGTTTTGGGCAATGTGGGAACTGGGTTTAATCTTCAAGATAAAACGAAGAGTATCAGAGTCGCCCATCTTCTACTTTCAATGCTTTCAACTCAGTCAAACCAGAGAACTTTACTTTGTTTTTGAACATGTAAGTGCTTCCTAGTTTGACCAAGGTGAGGAGCAGACTATCTACAACCAGAGCCACAAGGACTTTCCCTTTAATTATTTCAGAAAAATCAGTGTGCATAACTCCAAACTGAGCACTTTTTATTGAGTTGTGAGAACTAAAGGAACTGTGATTTTATCCTTGTGAAAATAATGTTCTCAGATAAGTCAAATGAAAGATCTGTCTTGTATGTCTAAAAAATACCATAGATTGCTATTGATATAATACCAGTGATTCATGATGCTGCCAAGAATTTTTAAGGCATGCAAAATTTTGATGATGCTTACTTACAATGGCTTTTAGCTGAATCCAAACAGCCAGCTTAATATATATTTTAATTTTCCATAAATGAAAGGTAAACAATACATAGAGATCTTTAGCTCAAAAACACTTTCCTTTTTAAGAAAAATATCAAAACTGCTAATCTCAGCTTTTGGTTACACCTCTGAATAGTGATTTCACTAAAAAGATACCCTATTATTATGCTGAGAATGTTCCTGATTCCCCCCCGTGGATTTTTGCGGCAATGCCCTATTTCCATTCAGCCCACTGGAATGTGCTCCTCCCTCTGTATAACAAAAGAATACTTTATTGAATACTGATTGGATAATGGTTTATACCACCTGGTTTATGAAGGGTTTGAAGCAAGAGAGAAGTAAGTAGATGATTAAACAGGATCTGAAGATTCATACCTGAGAACAATTGCTGCTTACTATTTAGAGGTAAGATGCTTCATACTTTTTGAAGCAAGAGAGAAGTAAGTAGATGATTAAACAGGATCTGAAGATTCATACCTGAGAACAATTGCTGCTTACTACTTAGAGGTAAGCTGCTTCATACATTTTTAAATCAATTCTTGTTCTTCAGCCAAGTAAAAATGATTGACACTTTTGTCCCATCTTACATGACCCAAATCAAAGCTCTCTCTTGTGTTCCATTGCTGGTGAGAAAGTGCTTCCTGTTTTGGGCAATGTGGGAACTGGGTTTAATCTTCAAGATGAAATGAAGAGCATCAGAGTGGCCCATCTTCTACTTTCAATGCTTTCAACTCAGTCAGACCAGAGAACTTTACTTTGTTTTTGAACATGTAAGTGCTTCCTAGTTTGACCAAGGTGAGGAGCAGACTATCTACAACCAGAGCCACAAGGACTTTCCCTTTAATTATTTCAGAAAAATCAGTGAGCATAACTCCAAACTGAGCACTTTTTATTGAGTTGTGAGAACTAAAGGAACTGTGATTTTATCCTTGTGAATTTAATGTTCGCAGATAAGTCAAACAAAAGATCTGTCTTGTACGTCTAAAAAATACCATAGATTGATTTTTATATAATACCCGTGATTCATGATGCTGCCAAAAATTTTTAAGGCATGCAAAATTTTGATGATGCTTATTTACAATGGCTTTTAGCTGAATCCCAACTGCCAGCTTAATATATATTTTAATTTTCCATAAATGAAAGGTAAACAATATATAGAGATCTTTTGCTCACAAACACTTTCCTTTTTTAAGTAAAATATCAAAACTGCTAATCTCAGCTTTTGGTTACACCTCTGAATAGTGATTTCACTAAAAAGATACCCTATTGTTATGCTGAGAATGTTGCTGATTCCCCCCTGTGGATTTGTGTGGCAATGCCCTATTTTCATTCTACCCACTGGAATGTGCTCCTCCCTCTGTATAACAAAAGAATACTTTGTTGAATACTGATTGGATAATGGTGTATACCACCTGGTTTATGAAGGGTTTGAAGCAAGAGAGAAGTAAGTAGATGATTAAACAGGATCTGAAGATTCATACCTGAGAACTATTGCTGCTTACTACTTAGAGGTAAGATGCTTCATACTTTTTAAATCAATTCTTGTTCTTCAGCCAAGTGAAAAATGATTGACACTTTTGTCCCATCTTACATGACCCAAATCAAAGCTCTCTCTTGTGTTCCATTGCTGGTGAGAAAGTGCTTCCTGTTTTGGGCAATGTGGGAACTGGGTTTAATCTTCAAGATGAAACGAAGAGCATCAGAGTGGCCCATCTTCTACTTTCAATGCTTTCAACTCAGTCAAACCAGAGAACTTTACTTTGTTTTTGAACATGTAAGTGCTTCCTAGTTTGACCAAGGTGAGGAGCAGACTATCTACAAATAGAGCCACAAGGACTTTCCCTTTAATTATTTCAGAAAAATCAGTGTGCATAACTCCAAACTGAGCACTTTTTATTGAGTTGTGAGAACTAAAGGAACTGTGATTTTATGCTTGTGAAATGAATGTTTGCAGATAAGTCAAATAAAAGATCTTTCTTGTACATCTAAAAAATTTTATAGATTGATTTTGATATAATACCCGTGATTCATGATGCTGCCAAGAATTTGTAAGGCATGCAAAATTTTGATGATGCTTACTTACAATGGCTTTTAGCTGAATCCAATCTGCCAGCTTAATATATATATTTTAATTTTCCATAAATGAAAGGTAAACAATACATAGAGATCTTTTGCTCATAAACACTTTCCTTTTTTAAGTAAAATATCAAAACTGCTAATCTCAGCTTTTGGTTACACCTCTGAATAGTGATTTCACTAAAAAGATACCCTATTGTTATGCTGAGAATGTTCCTGATTCCCCCCTGTGGATTTTTGTGTTAATGCCCTATTTTCATTCTGCCCACTGGAATGTGCTCCTCCCTCTGTATAATAAAATAATACTTTATTGAATACTGATTGGATAATGGTGTATACCACCTAGTTTATGAAGGGTTTGAAGCAAGAGAGAAGTAAGTAGATGTTTAAACAGGATCTGAAGATTCATACCTGAGAACAATTGCTGCTTACTATTTAGAGGTAAGATACTTCAAACTTTTTGAAGCAATTGTTGTTCTTCAGCCAAGTGAAAAATGATTGTCACTTTTGTCCATTCTTACATGACCCAAATCAAAGCTCTCTCTTGTGTTCCATTGCTGGTGAGAAAGTGCTTCCTGTTTTGGGCAATGTGGGAACTGGGTTTAATCTTCAAGATGAAACGAAGAGCATCAGAGTGGCCCATCTTCTACTTTCAATGCTTTCAACTCAGTCAAACCAGAGAACTTTACTTTGTTTTTGAACATGTAAGTGCTTCCTAGTTTGACCAAGGTGAGGAGCAGACTATCTACAACCAGAGCCACAAGGACTTTCCCTTTAATTATTTCAGAAAAATCAGTGTGCATAACTCCAAACTGAGCACTTTTTATTGAGTTGTGAGAACTAAAGGAACTGTGATTTTATGCTTGTGAAATGAATGTTTGCAGATAAGTCAAATAAAAGATCTTTCTTGTACATCTAAAAAATATCATAGATTGATTTTGACATAATACCCGTGATTCATGATGCTGCCAAGAATTTGTAAGGCATGCAAAATTTTGATGATGCTTACTTACAATGGCTTTTAGCTGAATCCAATCTGCCAGCTTAATATATATATATTTTAATTTTCCATAAATGAAAGGTAAACAATACATAGAGATCTTTTGCTCATAAACACTTTCCTTTTTTAAGTAAAATATCAAAACTGCTAATCTCAGCTTTTGGTTACACCTCTGAATAGTGATTTCACTAAAAAGATACCCTATTGTTATGCTGAGAATGTTCCTGATTCCCCCCTGTGGATTTGTGTGTTAATGCCCTATTTTCATTCTGCCCACTGGAATGTGCTCCTCCCTCTGTATAATAAAATAATACTTTATTGAATACTGATTGGATAATGGTGTATACCACCTAGTTTATGAAGGGTTTGAAGCAAGAGAGTAGTAAGTAGATGATTAAACAGGATCTGAAGATTCATACCTGAGAACAATTGCTGCTTACTACTTAGAGGTAAGCTGCTTCATACTTTTTAAATCAATTCTTGTTCTTCAGCCAAGTAAAAATGATTGACACTTTTGTCCCATCTTACATGACCCAAATCAAAGCTCTCTCTTGAGTTCCATTGCTGGTGAGAAAGTGCTTCCTGTTTTGGGCAATGTGGGAACTGGGTTTAATCTTCAAGATGAAACGAAGAGCATCAGAGTGGCCAATCTTCTACTTTCAATGCTTTCAACTCAAACCAGAGAACTTTACTTTGTTTTTGAACATGTAAGTGCTTCCTAATTATACCAAGGTGAGGAGCAGACTATCTACAACTAGAGCCACAAGGACTTTCCCTTTAATTATTTCAGAAAAATCAGTGAGCATAACTCCAAACTGAGCACTTTTTATTGAGTTGTGAGAACTAAAGAAACTGTGATTTTATCCTTGTGAATTTAATGTTCGCAGATAATTTAAATAAAAGATCTGTCTTGTACGTCTAAAAAATACCATAGATTGATTTTGATATAATACCAGTGATTCATGATGCTGCCAAGAATTTTTAAGGCATGCAAAATTTTGATGATGCTTATTTACAATGGCTTTTAGCTGAATCCCCACTGCCAGCTTAATATATATTTTAATTTTCCATAAATGAAAGGTAAACAATATATAGAGATCTTTTGCTCACAAACACTTTCCTTTTTTAAGTAAAATATCAAAACTGCTAATCTTAGCTTTTGGTTACACCTCTGAATAGTTGTTTCACTAAAAAGATATCCTATTGTTATGCTGAGAATGTTGCTGATTCCCCCTGTGGATTTGTGCGGCAATGCCCTATTTACATTCTACCCACTGGAATGTGCTCCTCCCTCTGTATAACAAAAGAATACTTTATTGAATACTGATTGGATAATGGTGTATACTACCTGGTTTATGAAGGGTTTGAAGCAAGAGAGAAGTAAGTAGATGATTAAACAGGATCTGAAGATTCATACCTGAGAACAATTGCTGCTTACTACTTAGAGGTAAGATGCTTCATACTTTTTAAATCAATTCTTGTTCTTCAGCCAAGTGAAAAATGATTGACACTTTTGTCCCATCTTACATGACCCAAATCAAAGCTCTCTCTTGTGTTCCATTGCTGGTGAGAAAGTGCTTCCTGTTTTGGGCAATGTGGGAACTGGGTTTAATCTTCAAGATGAAACGAAGAGCATCAGAGTGGCCCATCTTCTACTTTCAATGCTTTCAACTCAGTCAAACCAGAGAACTTTACTTTGTTTTTGAACATGTAAGTGCTTCCTAGTTTGACCAAGGTGAGGAGCAGACTATCTACAACCAGAGCCACAAGGACTTTCCCTTTAATTATTTCAGAAAAATCAGTGTGCATAACTCCAAACTGAGCACTTTTTATTGAGTTGTGAGAACTAAAGGAACTGTGATTTTATGCTTGTGAAATGAATGTTTGCAGATAAGTCAAATAAAAGATCTTTCTTGTACATCTAAAAAATATCATAGATTGATTTTGATATAATACCCGTGATTCATGATGCTGCCAAGAATTTGTAAGGCATGCAAAATTTTGATGATGCTTACTTACAATGGCTTTTAGCTGAATCCAATCTGCCAGCTTAATATATATATTTTAATTTTCCATAAATGAAAGGTAAACAATACATAGAGATCTTTTGCTCATAAACACTTTCCTTTTTTAAGTAAAATATCAAAACTGCTAATCTCAGCTTTTGGTTACACCTCTGAATAGTGATTTCACTAAAAAGATACCCTATTGTTATGCTGAGAATGTTCCTGATTCCCCCCTGTGGATTTGTGTGTTAATGCCCTATTTTCATTCTGCCCACTGGAATGTGCTCCTCCCTCTGTATAATAAAATAATACTTTATTGAATACTGATTGGATAATGGTGTATACCACCTAGTTTATGAAGGGTTTGAAGCAAGAGAGTAGTAAGTAGATGATTAAACAGGATCTGAAGATTCATACCTGAGAACAATTGCTGCTTACTACTTAGAGGTAAGCTGCTTCATACTTTTTAAATCAATTCTTGTTCTTCAGCCAAGTAAAAATGATTGACACTTTTGTCCCATCTTACATGACCCAAATCAAAGCTCTCTCTTGAGTTCCATTGCTGGTGAGAAAGTGCTTCCTGTTTTGGGCAATGTGGGAACTGGGTTTAATCTTCAAGATGAAACGAAGAGCATCAGAGTGGCCAATCTTCTACTTTCAATGCTTTCAACTCAAACCAGAGAACTTTACTTTGTTTTTGAACATGTAAGTGCTTCCTAATTATACCAAGGTGAGGAGCAGACTATCTACAACTAGAGCCACAAGGACTTTCCCTTTAATTATTTCAGAAAAATCAGTGAGCATAACTCCAAACTGAGCACTTTTTAATGAGTTGTGAGAACTAAAGGAACTGTGATTTTATCCTTGTGAATTTAATGTTCGCAGATAAGTCAAATAAAAGATCTGTCTTGTACGTCTAAAAAATACCATAGATTGATTTTGATATAATACCCGTGATTCACGATGCTGCCAAGAATTTTTAAGGCATGCAAAATTTTGATGATGCTTATTTACAATGGCTTTTAGCTGAATCCCAACTGCCAGCTTAATATATATTTTAATTTTCCATAAATGAAAGGTAAACAATATATAGAGATCTTTTGCTCACACACACTTTCCTTTTTTAAGTAAAATCAAAACTGCTAATCTCAGCTTTTGGTTACACCTCTGAATAGTTGTTTCACTAAAAAGATATCCTATTGTTATGCTGAGAATGTTGCTGATTCCCCCCTGTGGATTTGTGCGGCAATGCCCTATTTTCATTCTACCCACTGGAATGTGCTCCTCCCTCTGTATAACAAAATAATACTTTATTGAATACTGATTGGATAATGGTGTATACCACCTGGTTTATGAAGGGTTTGAAGCAAGAGAGAAGTAAGTAGATGATTAAACAGGATCTGAAGATTCATACCTGAGAACAATTGCTGCTTACTACTTAGAGGTAAGATGCTTCATACTTTTTAAATCAATTCTTGTTCTTCAGCCAAGTGAAAAATGATTGACACTTTTGTCCCATCTTACATGACCCAAATCAAAGCTCTCTCTTGTGTTCCATTGCTGGTGAGAAAGTGCTTCCTGTTTTGGGCAATGTGGGAACTGGGTTTAATCTTCAAGATGAAACGAAGAGCATCAGAGTGGCCCATCTTCTACTTTCAATGCTTTCAACTCAGTCAAACCAGAGAACTTTACTTTGTTTTTGAACATGTAAGTGCTTCCTAGTTTGACCAAGGTGAGGAGCAGACTACCTACAACCAGAGCCACAAGGACTTTCCCTTTCATTATTTCAGAAAAATCAGTGTGCATAACTCCAAACTGAGCACTTTTTATTGAGTTGTGAGAACAAAAGGAACTGTGATTTTATCCTTGTGAAAATAATGTTCTCAGATAAGTCAAATGAAAGATCTGTCTTGTATGTCTAAAAAATACCATAGATTGCTATTGATATAATACCAGTGATTCATGATGCTGCCAAGAATTTTTAAGGCATGCAAAATTTTGATGATGCTTACTTACAATGGCTTTTAGCTGAATCCAAACAGCCAGCTTAATATATATTTTAATTTTCCATAAATGAAAGGTAAACAATACATAGAGATCTTTAGCTCAAAAACACTTTCCTTTTTAAGAAAAATATCAAAACTGCTAATCTCAGCTTTTGGTTACACCTCTGAATAGTGATTTCACTAAAAAGATACCCTATTATTATGCTGAGAATGTTCCTGATTCCCCCCGTGGATTTGTGCGGCAATGCCCTATTTCCATTCAGCCCACTGGAATGTGCTCCTCCCTCTGTATAACAAAAGAATACTTTATTGAATACTGATTGGATAATGGTTTATACCACCTGGTTTATGAAGGGTTTGAAGCAAGAGAGAAGTAAGTAGATGATTAAACAGGATCTGAAGATTCATACCTGAGAACAATTGCTGCTTACTATTTAGAGGTAAGATGCTTCATACTTTTTGAAGCAAGAGAGAAGTAAGTAGATGATTAAACAGGATCTGAAGATATTCATACCTGAGAACAATTGCTGCTTACTACTTAGAGGTAAGCTGCTTCATACTTTTTAAATCAATTCTTGTTCTTCAGCCAAGTAAAAATGATTGACACTTTTGTCCCATCTTACATGACCCAAATCAAAGCTCTCTCTAGTGTTCCATTGCTGGTGAGAAAGTGCTTCCTGTTTTGGGCAATGTGGGAACTGGGTTTAATCTTCAAGATGAAACGAAGAGCATCAGAGTGGCCCATCTTCTACTTTCAATGCTTTCAACTCAGTCAGACCAGAGAACTTTACTTTGTTTTTGAACATGTAAGTGCTTCCTAGTTTGACCAAGGTGAGGAGCAGACTATCTACAACCAGAGCCACAAGGACTTTCCCTTTAATTATTTCAGAAAAATCAGTGAGCATAACTCCAAATTGAGCACTTTTTATTGAGTTGTGAGAACTAAAGGAACTGTGATTTTATCCTTGTGAATTTAATGTTCGCAGATAAGTCAAACAAAAGATCTGTCTTGTACGTCTAAAAAATACCATAGATTGATTTTTATATAATACCCGTGATTCATGATGCTGCCAAGAATTTTTAAGGCATGCAAAATTTTGATGATGCTTATTTACAATGGCTTTTAGCTGAATCCCAACTGCCAGCTCAATATATATTTTAATTTTCCATAAATGAAAGGTAAACAATATATAGAGATCTTTTGCTCACAAACACTTTCCTTTTTTAAGTAAAATATCAAAACTGCTAATCTCAGCTTTTGGTTACACCTCTGAATAGTGATTTCACTAAAAAGATACCCTATTGTTATGCTGAGAATGTTGCTGATTCCCCCCTGTGGATTTGTGCGGCAATGCCCTATTTACATTCTACCCACTGGAATGTGCTCCTCCCTCTGTATAACAAAAGAATACTTTATTGAATACTGATTGGATAATGGTGTATACCACCTGGTTTATGAAGGGTTTGAAGCAAGAGAGAAGTAAGTAGATGATTAAACAGGATCTGAAGATTCATACCTGAGAACTATTGCTGCTTACTACTTAGAGGTAAGATGCTTCATACTTTTTAAATCAATTCTTGTTCTTCAGCCAAGTGAAAAATGATTGACACTTTTGTCCCATCTTACATGACCCAAATCAAAGCTCTCTCTTGTGTTCCATTGCTGGTGAGAAAGTGCTTCCTGTTTTGGGCAATGTGGGAACTGGGTTTAATCTTCAAGATAAAACGAAGAGTATCAGAGTCGCCCATCTTCTACTTTCAATGCTTTCAACTCAGTCAAACCAGAGAACTTTACTTTGTTTTTGAACATGTAAGTGCTTCCTAGTTTGACCAAGGTGAGGAGCAGACTATCTACAACCAGAGCCACAAGGACTTTCCCTTTAATTATTTCAGAAAAATCAGTGTGCATAACTCCAAACTGAGCACTTTTTATTGAGTTGTGAGAACTAAAGGAACTGTGATTTTATCCTTGTGAAAATAATGTTCTCAGATAAGTCAAATGAAAGATCTGTCTTGTATGTCTAAAAAATACCATAGATTGCTATTGATATAATACCAGTGATTCATGATGCTGCCAAGAATTTTTAAGGCATGCAAAATTTTGATGATGCTTACTTACAATGGCTTTTACCTGAATCCAAACAGCCAGCTTAATATATATATTTTAATTTTCCATAAATGAAAGGTAAACAATACATAGAGATCTTTTGCTCATAAACACTTTCCTTTTTTAAGTAAAATATCAAAACTGCTAATCTCAGCTTTTGGTTACACCTCTGAATAGTGATTTCACTAAAAAGATACCCTATTGTTATGCTGAGAATGTTCCTGATTCCCCCCTGTGGATTTTTGTGTTAATGCCCTATTTTCATTCTGCCCACTGGAATGTGCTCCTCCCTCTGTATAATAAAATAATACTTTATTGAATACTGATTGGATAATGGTGTATACCACCTAGTTTATGAAGGGTTTGAAGCAAGAGAGAAGTAAGTAGATGCTTAAACAGGATCTGAAGATTCATACCTGAGAACAATTGCTGCTTACTATTTAGAGGTAAGATACTTCATACTTTTTGAAGCAAGAGAGAAGTAAGTAGATGATTAAACAGGATCTGAAGATTCATACCTGAGAACAATTGCTGCTTACTACTTAGAGGTAAGCTGCTTCATACTTTTTAAATCAATTCTTGTTCTTCAGCCAAGTAAAAATGATTGACACTTTTGTCCCATCTTACATGACCCAAATCAAAGCTCTCTCTTGAGTTCCATTGCTGGTGAGAAAGTGCTTCCTGTTTTGGGCAATGTGGGAACTGGGTTTAATCTTCAAGATGAAACGAAGCATGAAATGAGCATCAGAGTGGCCAATCTTCTTCTTTCAATGCTTTCAACTCAAACCAGAGAACTTTACTTTGTTTTTGAACATGTAAGTGCTTCCTAGTTTGACCAAGGTGAGGAGCAGACTATCTACAACTAGAGCCACAAGGACTTTCCCTTTAATTATTTCAGAAAAATCAGTGAGCATAACTCCAAACTGAGCACTTTTTAATGAGTTGTGAGAACTAAAGGAACTGTGATTTTATCCTTGTGAATTTAATGTTCGCAGATAAGTCAAATAAAAGATCTGTCTTGTACGTCTAAAAAATACCATAGATTGATTTTGATATAATACCCGTGATTCACGATGCTGCCAAGAATTTTTAAGGCATGCAAAATTTTGATGATGCTTATTTACAATGGCTTTTAGCTGAATCCCAACTGCCAGCTTAATATATATTTTAATTTTCCATAAATGAAAGGTAAACAATATATAGAGATCTTTTGCTCACAAACACTTTCCTTTTTTAAGTAAAATATCAAAACTGCTAATCTCAGCTTTTGGTTACACCTCTGAATAGTGATTTCACTAAAAAGATACCCTATTGTTATGCTGAGAATGTTGCTGATTCCCCCCTGTGGATTTGTGTGGCAATGCCCTATTTTCATTCTACCCACTGGAATGTGCTCCTCCCTCTGTATAACAAAAGAATACTTTGTTGAATACTGATTGGATAATGGTGTATACCACCTGGTTTATGAAGGGTTTGAAGCAAGAGAGAAGTAAGTAGATGATTAAACAGGATCTGAAGATTCATACCTGAGAACTATTGCTGCTTACTACTTAGAGGTAAGATGCTTCATAATTTTTAAATCAATTCTTGTTCTTCAGCCAAGTGAAAAATGATTGACACTTTTGTCCCATCTTACATGACCCAAATCAAAGCTCTCTCTTGTGTTCCATTGCTGGTGAGAAAGTGCTTCATGTTTTGGGCAATGTGGGAACTGGGTTTAATCTTCAAGATGAAACGAAGAGCATCAGAGTGGCCCATCTTCTACTTTCAATGCTTTCAACTCAGTCAAACCAGAGAACTTTACTTTGTTTTTGAACATGTAAGTGCTTCCTAGTTTGACCAAGGTGAGGAGCAGACTATCTACAACCAGAGCCACAAGGACTTTCCCTTTAATTATTTCAGAAAAATCAGTGTGCATAACTCCAAACTGAGCACTTTTTATTGAGTTGTGAGAACTAAAGGAACTGTGATTTTATGCTTGTGAAATGAATGTTTGCAGATAAGTCAAATAAAAGATCTTTCTTGTACATCTAAAAAAATATCATAGATTGATTTTGATATAATACCCGTGATTCATGATGCTGCTAAGAATTTGTAAGGCATGCAAAATTTTGATGATGCTTACTTACAATGGCTTTTAGCTGAATCCCAACTGCCAGCTTAACCACTTAAGCCCCGGAAGATTTTACCCCCATTCCGACCAGGGGGTATTTTACGACTCGGCACTGCGTGACTTTAACTGACAATTGTGCGGTCATGCAATGTGGTACCCAAACGAAATTTACGTCCTTTTTTTCCCACAAACAGAGCTTTCTTTTGGTGGTATTTGATCACCTCTGCGCTTTTTATTTTTTGCGATATTAATAAAAAAAGAGCGAAAATTTTGCAAAAAAATGACATTTTCAACTTTGTCTTTTAAAAAATATCCAATATACTCAATTTATGTATTTTTTTTTGGCCAAAATATATTTAGCTACATGTCTTTGACAAAAAAAAATTCAATGAGCGTATTTTTATTGGTTTGCGCAAAAGTTATAGCGTCTACAAACTATGGTGTAAATACAGAAATTTACGCAGCTTTAATTTTTGACTGCCTATCTCATTTCATGAAGTGCTAAAATGGCAGGGCAGTACAAAACCCCCCCAAACTACCACTTTTTGGAAAGTAGACATCCTAAGGAATGTTCTGAGAGGCATGTTGAGCTCATTGAATATTTCATTTTTTTGTCACAGGTGTTTGAAAAATGACTAAAAAATTTTTTTTTTTTTTTTTTTTACACAAAGTTGTCATTGAAATGATATATTGCTCACACATGCCATGGGTATATGTGTAATTACACCCCAAAATATATTCTGCTGCTTCTCCTGAGTACAGGGATACCACATATGTGGGACTTTTTGGGAGCCTAGCTGTGTACGGGACCACAAAAACAAATCCCCACCATCAGAATTTCAAAGGGCGTACATTTTTCATTGCATTTTCTCACTACCTCTAACGGTTTAGGAGGCCCTGAAATGTCAAGATACCACAAAACCCCCCCAAATGACCCCATTTTGGAAAGTAGACACCCCAAGCTGTTTGCTAAGAGGCATGGTGAGTCCATGGAATATTTTATATTTTACCACAAGTTTTGGGAATATTACTATTTTTTTTTTTTATTTTTTTTTTTTACACAACGTTGTCACTAAAAGATAAAATTCTCACACATGACATGGGTATATGTGGAATTACACCCCAAAATACATTCTGCCACTTCTCCTGAGTATGGGGATGCCCCATGTGTGAGACTTTTTGGGAGCCTAGCTGTGTACAGGACCGCGAAAACCAATCAACACTCCCAGGTTTTCTAATGGCGTAAATTGTGCATGTCACCTCTGCACTACCTGTCACAGTTTCGGAGGCCCTAAAATTCCAAGAGAGCACAAACCCCCCCCAAATGACCCCATTTTGGAAAGTAGACACCCCAAGCTATTTGCTGAGAGGCATGGTGAGTCCATGGAATATTTTATATTCTGCCACAAGTTCCGGGAAATACATATATATATATATATTTTTTTTTTTTTCACAAAGTTGTCAGTAAATGAAATATTGCTCACACATGCCATGGGTATATGTGAAATGACACCCCAAAATACATTCTGCTGCTTCTCCTGAGTACAGGGATACCCCATGTGTGAGACTTTTTTGCAGTCTAGCCGAGTACAGGTCCCCGAAAACCAGTCCCCGCTTTCAGGCTTTCCAAGGGCGTAAATTGTTGATTTCACTCCTGACTACCTATCACAGTTTCGGAGGCCCTAAAATTCCAAGATAGCACAAAACCCCCACAAATGACCCCATTTTGGAAAGTAGACACCCCAAGCTATTTGCTGAGAGGCATGGTGAGTCCATGGAATATTTTATATTTTGCCACAAGTTCCGGGAAATATATATATATATATATATATATTTTTTTTTTTCACAAAGTTGTCAGTAAATGAAATATTGCTCACACATGCCATGGGTATATGTGAAATGACACCCCAAAATACATTCTGCTGCTTCTCCTGAGTACAGGGATACCCCATGTGTGAGACTTTTTTGCAGTCTAGCCGAGTACAGGTCCCCGAAAACCAGTCCCCACTTTCAGGCTTTCCAAGGGCGTAAATTGTTGATTTCACTCCTGACTACCTATCACAGTTTCGGAGGCCCTAAAATTCCAAGATAGCACAAAACCCCCCCAAATGACCCCATTTTGGAAAGTAGACACCCCAAGCTATTTGCTGAGAGGCATGGTGAGTCCATGGAATATTTTATATTTTGCCACAAGTTCCGGGAAATATATATATATATATATATTTTTTTTTTTTTACACAAAGTTGTCAGTAAATGATATATTGCTCACACATGCCATGGGTATATGTGAACTGACACCCCAAAATACATTCTGCTGCTTCTCCTGAGTATAGGGATACCCCATGTGTGAGACTTTTTTGCAGTCTAGCCGAGTACAGGACCCCGAAAACCAATCATCGCCTTCAGGCTTTCCAAGGGCGTAAATTGTTGATTTCACTCCTGACTACCTATCACAGTTTTGGAGGCCATGAAATGCCAAGACAGCACAACCCCCCCCCAAATGACCCCTTTTCGGAAAGTAGACACCCTGAGCTATTTGCAGAGAGGCATGTTGAGTGTTTTGCAGATCTCACTTTTTGTCACAAAGTTTTGGAAATTGAAAAAAGAGGAAAAAAAATGCATTTTCCTGTTTTTTCTTCATTTTCCAAAAAAAATTAGAGCTGCAAAATACTCACCATGCCTCTCAGCAAATAGATTGGAGTGTCTACTTTGCAAAATGGGGTCATTTGGGGGGGGTTTGTGCAATCTTGGCTTTTTATGGACTTCAAAACTGTGATAGGTAGTAAGGAGTGAGATCAACAATTTACGCCCTTAGAAAGCCTAAAGGTGCGCATTGGTTTTCCGGGTCCTGTACGCGGCTAGACTGGCAAAAAGTCTCACACATGGGGTATCATTGTACTCAGGAGAAGCAGCAGAATGTATTTTGGGGTGTCATTTCACATATACCCATGGCCTGTGTGAGCAATATATCATTTACTGACAACTTTGTGTAAAAAAATAAAAAAAAATAAAAAAAATTTTTTTCCTCGAAACTTGTGGCAAAATATAAACTATTCCATGGACTCACCATACTTCTCAGCCAGTAGCTTGGAGTGTCTACTTTGCAAAATGGGGTCATTTGGGGGGGTTTTGTGCCATCTTGAAATTTCAGGGCCTCTGAAACTGTGACAGGTAGTCAGGGGTAAAATCAGCAATTTACGCCATTAGAAAACCTGAAGATGTGGATTGGTTTTCGGGGGCGCGTACACAGCTAGGCTCCCAAAAAGTCTCACACATGTGGTATCCCTGTACTCAGGAGAAGCAAAAGAATGTATTTTGGGGTGTCATTTCACATATTCCCATGGCATGCATGAGCAATATATCATTTAGTGACAACTTTCTGTAAAAAAACAACAAAAAAAAAAAAATAATAATTTTCCCGAAACTTGTGGCAAAATATAAAATACTCCATGGACTCACCATGCCTCTCAGAAAAAAGCTTTGGGTGTCTACTTTTCAAAAAGGGGTCATTAGGGGGGTGTTTGAACAGTTCCGGCATTTTATACTCAATCTTATCCACACATCACCCACTCTTCTAACCACTTGAAAACCAAGCCTTTTCTGTGCCTTTTTGTTTACATGAAAAAATATTTTTTTTTTACTAGAAAATTACTTTGAACCCCCAAACATTATATATTTTTTTAAAGCAGAGGCCCTATAGAATAAAATGGTGGATGTTGCAAATTTTTTTGTCACACGGTATTTGCGCACAGATTTTCCAAACGCAATTTTTGCGAAAAAAATACATTTTTTTTTAATTTATTGCACAAATACACTATATAATTCCAATTTTTTTGGTAAAATTTAAAAGATGATCTTATGCCGAGTTCATAGACACCTAACATGACATGCTTTAAAAATTGCGCATGCCTGCGCAGCGACAAAAACGTATGTACATTTTTGAAACCTTTAAAAGTCTCTACAGGTTACCACTTTAGACTTACAGAGGAGGTCTACTGCAAGAATTACTGCACTCGATCTGGCGATCGCGGCGATACCTCACATGCATGCTGCAATTGTGGTTTACATATGACACTAGACCACCGCTTGCGTGCGCCATTGCGCGCAAGCACCGGGGGTAAGGGGGGGGGCTCAATTTTTTTTTTTTTTTTTTCTTTTGCTTTTTTATGTTATTTTGACACCTTTCCTTTAATTTTTTTTTTTTTAAATCATTTTTATTGTTATCATAGTGAATTTAAATATCCCCTATGATAGCAATCTGTAGTGACAGGTACTCTTTTTAAAAAAAATTGGGGTCTTTTAGACTCTAGATCTCTCCTCTGACCTTAACGCATCTGACCACACCAAAATTGGTGTGATAAAATACTTTCCCAATTTCCCAATGGCCCTGTTTATTTCTGGCGAAACAGAAGTCATAAAATGCTCGTAGCCTCCGGCATCTTAGGCCATAGAGATGATTGGAGCCATTCTCATCTCCAATTAGCTCTATGGTTAGATAATTGAACCACCGGCTGCACTCTCGGGTTAACCGGTGGGACAGGAGAGCCAGAGAAAAACCATGGAAGGCTGCGGAAGGCGGCGGTGGGGGGGGGGGAGGCCCCTCCCACTGCATGTAAAAGCAGTCTAGCGGCCAATTACCTGCTAGAATTGCTTTTACATGTAAGCCGACCGCTGGCTGTAAAAAACGATACCAAGATGATGCCTAAATCTGCAGGCATCATCCTGGTATAACCACTCAAAGTCCAGCAACGTACCAGTACATTGCTGGTCCTTGTTTGGCATATAGGTTTTTTTTTTTTTCATGCAGCCTGTGGGCTGAACGGAAAAAAAGAGAACCTATCAGAAATCAGCACAGGAATAATGCGTAGTATTACTCATCATTAACCGCCCAAACAACCACCCACTGAATTTAATGATGGGTATACAGGACACTATCCACGTATACCAAAATAGGATTTTAACTGCAGTGCTGAAATCAGAAAATCACCACAGCTGCTATCAGCAAAGGTATCCATATATGCTGAGCGCAAACGCTGTTTGTGTCAGAATATATAAAATCAATGCGTGGTAGCCGACGAGGGACCTGCAAGAGAAACAGGTCACAAAAGAATGAAAAAACAAACAAAGGACATTGAAAAAAAGTATAGTAGGAAGGAGTAGAAGGACATATAAAATGACTGACAACAACAGTTTTTGGATTTTCATCATTAACCGCCCAAACAACCACCCACTGAATTTAATGATGGGTATACACGGCGCTATCCACGTATACCAAAATAGGATTTTAACTGCAGTGCTGAAATCAGAAAATCACCACAGCTGCTATCAGCAAAGGTATCCATATATGCTGAGCGCAAACGCTGTTTGTGTCAGAATATATAAAATCAATGCGTGGTAGCCGACGAGAGACCTGCAAGAGAAACAGGTCACAAAAGAATGAAAAAACAAACAAAGGACATTGAAAAAAAGTATAGTAGGAAGGAGTAGAAGGACATATAAAATTACTGACACCACAACAGTTTTTGGATCCTTTTATTTTTCTTTCTAACTGTTCCTTTACTTCTTGATTTGGGAGGGACTGCGATCATCTGCGATCTTCTCTTCCAGCTTGGGTCTCTCAAAATGTCGATGGACATCCAACATCCTTCGAGACCCTGTGTTTATGTGCCCTACACTGTGTCGTGCTGTACCCTACGCTAATAATCCACTAGTGTATGGTAGCGCTTGAAACATTCCCCGATGCAGAGACCAGGTTGGTCAGGACATTTGGGACAATAATAACGGGTGTCACGCCTAAATCCGCGCTTGCTACAGACACGACATCTTCTTTGGGGCCATCTTTGGGTAGGGGTACTCGGGAGGACATGTGAAAAATGCCTCTCATGCAGCCGGCTCACTGCATCTGGAAGGGGAAGTTGGGCAGGCATGCCTCCTGGGTACAGGTAGGCAAGGATGATCTCTTCCTGGAATTCCCGGAAAGATCCAGTTCGTCCTGACGCCCTGTATAGGACAAAGGCGTTCAGCATAGCCAATTGGTATAGGTAAACAGACACTTTTTTGTACCAGCGTCTGGCTTTACGGGCAACTAAATACGGCGCCAAAAGCTGGTCGTTAAGGTCCACCCCTCCCATGTTAAGGTTATATTCGTGGACACAGAGGGGTTTCTCCACAACGCCAGTTGCCGTAGGAATTTGGATCGTCGTGTCTGGGTGAAGGGAGGACAGAACATAAACATCCCGTGTATCCTTCCACTTCACCGCAAGTAATTTGTCCGTTTTCAAGCAGGCTCTCGCCCCCCGACTAAGACGGGAATCTACAAGCCGTTGGGGGAAGCCCCGGCGATTAGGTCGCACGGTGCCACATGCGCCAATTTGTAAATCAAGAAGGTGACTAAATAGTGGCACGCTTGTATAAAAGTTGTCCACGTACAAATGGTACCCCTTTCCGGATAAGGGTGACACCAAGTCCCAAACGATCTTACCGCTGCTCCCTATGTAGTCTGGGCAGTTGGGGGGCTCCACACAGCTATCTTTTCCCTCATAGACCCGGAAACTAACTGTATAGCCTGTGGCCCTGTCACACAATTTATACAGTTTGACCCCGTACTTGGCACGCTTGCTGGGGAGGTACTGTTTCATAGCAAGGCGGCCAGTAAATTTAATCAGGGACTCGTCAACGCAGACAACTTGTTCGGGGGTAAACAAGGCTGCAAACCGCTGATTGAAGTGGTCTATGAGGGGCCGAATTTTGTGGAGCCGATCGCATGCAGGGTCTCCCCGAGGACGACAGAGTTCATTGTCGCTGAAATGCATAAATCGCAGAATTTGCTCGTATCTCGTCCTGGACATAGAGGCAGAGTACATGCGCATATGGTGAACTGGGCTAGTGGACCAATATAGCCGCAATTCACTCTGTTTAGTTATGCCCATGTGGAGGGAAAGGCCCAGAAAGATCTTAAATTCGGAAACCGTTATAGGTTTCCAGCCGAATTGTCTGGCAAGGTGTGAATTTGGGTTGGCGGCGATGAACTGTTGTGCATACAAATTTGATTGATCCACAATAGATCTGTAAAGATCTTCCGTGAAGAACAGCTCAAAAAAGTTCAGGGGCGTAAAACCAGCTGTCTCCACGTGGATTCCAGGTTGGGCGGTGAATGGGGGAAGTACTGGCGCTGTAGTATCGGTGGGTTGCCAATTAGGAAATGCCAGCGCATCAGGGAGGGCACTATGGGCTCTACGGGCCTGTCTTCGAATACGCGGTGGCTGCGGGCCACTACTTGTGCTAGCCACCGCACCAGCTTCAACTGCACTTAGGGGACTCGCCACGTCACCAGGTCTTACTGCAGTGCTGGTTGTACTAGGTCCAGGTTGTACTAGGCCGCTGGCGCTTGCCAGGTCGCCAGAAGGATGAGCGGCACTAGTACCCACACTCTGCTCCATACGAGCACCCTGCGATTCCTGCATCACAACAACTTCAGAATGGGGTCGGGTACGCCTGGGTCTAACAGGGACCCATCTGTCGTCGGAGCTATCTGTCAGGGAGCCGCTGCCGTCATCAGGTTCATATACTGACACTAATTCGGTCATTGTAGCTTCCCCTTCGCTATCAGATGACTCGGTCAGCATATAACTGAGAAGCTCTTCATCCCTGTACGAACGTTTGGTCATTTTGGCAACTAAATTTACTCGTACAGTGATGCGACTCACAGGTAATAAAAGCACCTGGTTGTCGAAGACTATTTCAAGCGCTACAAAAAAAACTGCTAATGCTAGCAGGGATCAGGCCTGACTCTGCTAACACAGCGGTTTTGTGTCTTGTGTTTTTTTGCAAGTGACAGTAATCTATTGATTACTACACTTGCCTGGGTGAAAGGGTTAAACGCAGGTGCTGGCCGGAATCAGTACTGATCGTGCAAACACCTCGTTTTGGGAACCCTAAACTATGGGGGCGCTAGTATAGTTCTGATCAGATCAGATATTGATCTGTTCAAACACTATACTAGAAATGGAAGTGTAGGTGCGTGCGTGCGTGCGTGCGTGCGTGCGTGCGTGCGTGCGTGTGTGGCAATCAAGGGGTTACTTCTAAACTATGCGCTGGGGATCTGGGGGGGGTGGCGGGGACCCTAAACCTCCTTTGGGAAAGAAACTAGCTAGCTAGCGCAACCTCAAGTCACAATGACACCAATACAAAATACAGTAAAAACAGTATATTATGTGTGTATTAGTGCTAATGTGACAGAGGGTGTAGGGGTTAACGGGATGTGATCAGGGGGGGATCAGGGGTTTAAATCTTTATTGGAAGGGACTGGCTGGTATCCTAAGGATAAAAGGAACGGTGGCAAGCGCTAAACCTGGTCACAAGTCACACTTATACGGGTATATAGAAAATGCTATATACTGTATACAGTGTGCGTTGTGGCAGGGGGTGTAGGGGTGATCAGGAGGGGATCAGGGGATTAAATCTTTATTGGGCGGGTGGGGGGGACCCTAAACCTGCTTGGGACACAAACTTAGTCGCCTGCGCTAATTCTGATCACAATGACACTAATACAAAAATACAAAAACACAGTATATTACGTTTGTATTAGTGCTGATGTGACAGAGGGTGTAGGGGTTAACTAGCGGTGATCAGGGGGGGATCAGGTGGGATCAGAGGCTTAAATCTTTATTAGGGGGGGGTGGCGGGTAATTCAAGTGGAAAAAGGGGGGTCGCAAGCGCTAGACCTGACCACAAATCACACTTATACGGGTATATAGCAAAATGCTATATACTGTATACGGTGTGTGTTATGGCAGGGGGTGTAGGGGTGATCAGGGGGGGGTCAGGGGCTTAAATCTTTATTGGGCGGGTGGCGGGGACCCTAAACCTTCTTGGGACAGAAACTTAGTCGCCTGCGCTAATTCTGATCACAATGACACTAATACAAAAATACAATAACACCGTATATTGCGTTTGTATTAGTGCTGATGTGACAGAGGGTGTAGGGGTTAACGGCGGTGATCAGGGGGGGTTCAGGGGGGATCAGTGGGTTAAATCTTTATTAGGGGGGGGTGGGGGGTAATTTGAGTGGAAAAGGGGGGGTCGCAAGGGCTACACCTGTTCACAAATCACACTTATACAGGTATATAGGTATATGCTATATGCTGTATATAGTGTGTGTTGTGTCAGGTGCTGTAGGGGTTAATTGGGGGGGCGATCGGGGGTGAAATGTGCCTATCTAACTGTGTGTGGGTGTGCTTGGTGCAGTACTCACAGTAAGATGTGCTCTCCTCTCACGCTGGATCCAAAAAGACCGTTGTGGGGGGAGGGCACATCTCCTCTAAGCCTGTGTTTACATTTCACAGGCTTAGAGGATGATCTGATTGGGCAGGACCGATCAACAGGTCCAGACCAAAAATGATTGGCCTGGACCTGATGACTGATCGGTTCTGAACCCAATCGAGTCATCATCGGCGGCGGGAACGCGCGGGAGCGCGCACAGGGCCGGCAAATTGTGCTGACGTAGGCCTACGTCAGTTTGCCTGGCCGGGGCTGAGTGCCGACGTAGATCGTCGTGCGCCGGTCGTAAAGTGGTTAATATATATTTTAATTTTCCATAAATGAAAGGTAAACAATATATAGAGATCTTTTGCTCACAAACACTTTCCTTTTTTAAGTAAAATATCAAAACTGCTAATCTCAGCTTTTGGTTACACCTCTGAATAGTGATTTCACTAAAAAGATACCCTATTGTTATGCTGAGAATGTTCCTGATTCCCCCCTGTGGATTTGTGTGTTAATGCCCTATTTTCATTCTGCCCACTGGAATGTGCTCCTCCCTCTGTATAATAAAATAATACTTTATTGAATACTGATTGGAAAATGGTGTATACCACCTGGTTTATGAAAGGTTTGAAGCAAGAGAGAAGTAAGTAGATGATTAAACAGGATCTGAAGATTCATACCTGAGAACAATTGCTGCTTACTACTTAGAGGTAAGCTGCTTCATACTTTTTAAATCAATTCTTGTTCTTCAGCCAAGTGAAAAATGATTGACACTTTTGTCCCATCTTACATGACCCAAATCAAAGCATTCTCTTGTGTTCCATTGCTGGTGAGAAAGTGCTTCCTGTTTTGGGCAATGTGGGAACTGGGTTTAATCTTCAAGATGAAACGAAGAGCATCAGAGTGGCCCATCTTCTACTTTCAATGCTTTCAACTCAGTCAAACCAGAGAACTTTACTTTGTTTTTGAGTTTGACCAAGGTGAGGAGCAGACTATCTACAACCAAAATCACAAAGACTTTCCCTTTAATTATTTCTGAAAAATCAGTGAGCATAACTCCAAACTGAGCACTTTTTATTGAGTTGTGTGAACTAAAGGAACTGTGATTTTATCCTTGTGAATTTAATGTTCGCAGATAAGTCAAATAAAAGATCTGTCTTGTACGTCTAAAAAATACCATAGATTGATTTTGATATAATACCAGTGATTCATGATGCTGCCAAGAATTTTTAAGGCATGCAAAATTTTGAAGATGCTTATTTACAATGGCTTTTAGCTGAATCCCAACTGCCAGCTTAATATATATTTTAATTTTCCATAAATCCATTCTACCCACTGGAATGTGCTCCTCCCTCTGTATAACAAAAGAATACTTTATTGAATACTGATTGGATAATGGTGTATACCACCTGGTTTATGAAGGGTTTGAAGCAAGAGAGAAGTAAGTAGATGATTAAACAGGATCTGAAGATTCATACCTGAGAACTATTGCTGCTTACTACTTAGAGGTAAGATGCTTCATACTTTTTAAATCAATTCTTGTTCTTCAGCCAAGTGAAAAATGATTGACACTTTTGTCCCATCTTACATGACCCAAATCAAAGCTCTCTCTTGTGTTCCATTGCTGGTGAGAAAGTGCTTCCTGATTTGGGCAATGTGGGAACTGGGTTTAATCTTCAAGATGAAACGAAGAGCGTCAGAGTGGCCCATCTTCTACTTTCAATGCTTTCAACTCAGTCAAACTAGAGAACTTTACTTTGTTTTTGAACATGTAAGTGCTTCCTAGTTTGACCAAGGTGAGGAGCAGACTATCTACAACTAGAGCCACAAGGACTTTCCCTTTAATTATTTCAGAAAAATCAGTGTGCATAACTCCAAACTGAGCACTTTTTATTGAGTTGTGAGAACTAAAGGAACTGTGATTTTATCCTTGTGAAATGAATGTTCGCAGATAAGTCAAATAAAAGATCTTTCTTGTACATCTAAAAAATATCATAGATTGATTTTGATATAATACCCGTGATTCATGACTGCTAATCTCAGCTTTTCAGCATAACTCCAAACTGAGCACTTTTTATTGAGTTGTGAGAACTAAAGGAACTGTGATTTTATCCTTGTGAATTTAATGTTTGCAGATAAGTTAAACAAAAGATCTGTCTTGTACGTCTAAAAAATACCATAGATTGATTTTGATATATTACCCCTGATTCATGATGCTGCCAAGAATTTTTAAGGCATGCAAAATTTTGATGATGCTTATTTACAATGGCTTTTTGCTGAATCCCAACTGCCAGCTTAATATATATTTTAATTTTCCATAAATGAAAGGTAAACAATATATAGAGATATTTTGCTCACAAACACTTTCCTTTTTTAAGTAAAATATCAAAACTGCTAATCTCAGCTTTTGGTTACACCTCTGAATAGTGATTTCACTAAAAAGATACCCTATTGTTATGCTGAGAATGTTGCTGATTCCCCCCTGTGGATTTGTGCGGCAATGCCCAATTTTCATTCTACCCACTGGAATGTGCTCCTCCCTCTGTATAACAAAAGAATACTTTGTTGAATACTGATTGGATAATGGTGTATACCACCTGGTTTATGAAGGGTTTTGAAGCAAGAGAGAAGTAATTAGATGATTAAACAGGATCTGAAGACTCATACCTGAGAACAATTGCTGCTTACTATTTAGAGGTAAGATGCTTCATACTTTTTGAAGCAAGAGAGAAGTAAGTAGATGATTAAACAGGATCTGAAGATATTCATACCTGAGAACAAATTGCTGCTTACTACTTAGAGGTAAGCTGCTTCATACTTTTTAAATCAATTCTTGTTCTTCAGCCAAGTAAAAATGATTGACACTTTTGTCCCATCTTACATGACCCAAATCAAAGCTCTCTCTTGTGTTCCATTGCTGGTGAGAAAGTGCTTCCTGTTTTGGGCAATGTGGGAACTGGGTTTAATCTTCAAGATGAAACGAAGAGCATCAGAGTGGCCCATCTTCTACTTTCAATGCTTTCAACTCAGTCAGACCAGAGAACTTTACTTTGTTTTTGAACATGTAAGTGCTTCCTAGTTTGACCAAGGTGAGGAGCAGACTATCTACAACCAGAGCAACAAGGACTTTCCCTTTAATTATTTCAGAAAAATCAGTGAGCATAACTCCAAACTGAGCACTTTTTATTGAGTTGTGAGAACTAAAGGAACTGTGATTTTATCCTTGTGAATTTAATGTTCGCAGATAAGTCAAACAAAAGATCTGTCTTGTACGTCTAAAAAATACCATAGATTGATTTTTATATAATACCCGTGATTCATGATGCTGCCAAGAATTTTTAAGGCATGCAAAATTTTGATGATGCTTATTTACAATGGCTTTTAGCTGAATCCCAACTGCCAGCTTAATATATATTTTAATTTTCCATAAATGAAAGGTAAACAATATATAGAGATCTTTTGCTCACAAACACTTTCCTTTTTTAAGTAAAATATCAAAACTGCTAATCTCAGCTTTTGGTTACACCTCTGAATAGTGATTTCACTAAAAAGATACCCTATTGTTATGCTGAGAATGTTGCTGATTCCCCCCTGTGGATTTGTGTGGCAATGCCCTATTTTCATTCTACCCACTGGAATGTGCTCCTCCCTCTGTATAACAAAAGAATACTTTGTTGAATACTGATTGGATAATGGTGTATACCACCTGGTTTATGAAGGGTTTTGAAGCAAGAGAGAAGTAATTAGATGATTAAACAGGATCTGAAGATTCATACCTGAGAACTATTGCTGCTTACTATTTAGAGGTAAGATGCTTCATACATTTTGAAGCAAGAGAGAAGTAAATAGATGATTAAACAGGATCTGAAGATTCATACCTGAGAACAATTGCTGCTTACTACTTAGAGGTAAGCTGCTTCATACTTTTTAAATCAATTCTTGTTCTTCAGCCAAGTGAAAAATGATTGACACTTTTGTCCCATCTTACATGACCCAAATCAAAGCTCTCTCTTGTGTTCCATTGCTGGTGAGAAAGTGCTTCCTGTTTTGGGCAATGTGGGAACTGGGTTTAATCTTCAAGATGAAACGAAGAGCATCAGAGTGGCCCATCTTCTACTTTCAATGCTTTCAACTCAGTCAAACCAGAGAACTTTACTTTGTTTTTGAACATGTAAGTGCTTCCTAGTTTGACCAAGGTGAGGAGCAGACTATCTACAAATAGAGCCGCAAGGACTTTCCCTTTAATTATTTCAGAAAAATCAGTGAGCATAACTCCAAACTGAGCACTTTTTATTGAGTTGTGAGAACTAAAGGAACTGTGATTTTATCCTTGTGAATTTAATGTTCGCAGATAATTTAAATAAAAGATCTGTCTTGTACGTCTAAAAAATACCATAGATTGATTTTGATATAATACCAGTGATTCATGATGCTGCCAAGAATTTTTAAGGCATGCAAAATTTTGATGATGCTTATTTACAATGGCTTTTAGCTGAATCCCCACTGCCAGCTTAATATATATTTTAATTTTCCATAAATGAAAGGTAAACAATATATAGAGATCTTTTGCTCACAAACACTTTCCTTTTTTAAGTAAAATATCAAAACTGCTAATCTCAGCTTTTGGTTACACCTCTGAATAGTGATTTCACTAAAAAGATATCCTATTGTTATGCTGAGAATGTTGCTGATTCCCCCTGTGGATTTGTGCGGCAATGCCCTATTTACATTCTACCCACTGGAATGTGCTCCTCCCTCTGTATAACAAAAGAATACTTTATTGAATACTGATTGGATAATGGTGTATACTACCTGGTTTATGAAGGGTTTGAAGCAAGAGAGAAGTAAGTAGATGATTAAACAGGATCTGAAGATTCATACCTGAGAACAATTGCTGCTTACTACTTAGAGGTAAGATGCTTCATACTTTTTAAATCAATTCTTGTTCTTCAGCCAAGTGAAAAATGATTGACACTTTTGTCCCATCTTACATGACCCAAATCAAAGCTCTCTCTTGTGTTCCATTGCTGGTGAGAAAGTGCTTCCTGTTTTGGGCAATGTGGGAACTGGGTTTAATCTTCAAGATGAAACGAAGAGCATCAGAGTGGCCCATCTTCTACTTTCAATGCTTTCAACTCAGTCAAACCAGAGAACTTTACTTTGTTTTTGAACATGTAAGTGCTTCCTAGTTTGACCAAGGTGAGGAGCAGACTATCTACAACCAGAGCCACAAGGACTTTCCCTTTAATTATTTCAGAAAAATCAGTGTGCATAACTCCAAACTGAGCACTTTTTATTGAGTTGTGAGAACTAAAGGAACTGTGATTTTATGCTTGTGAAATGAATGTTTACAGATAAGTCAAATAAAAGATCTTTCTTGTACATCTAAAAAATATCATAGATTGATTTTGATATAATACCCGTGATTCATGATGCTGCCAAGAATTTGTAAGGCATGCAAAATTTTGATGATGCTTACTTACAATGACTTTTAGCTGAATCCAATCTGCCAGCTTAATATATATATTTTAATTTTCCATAAATGAAAGGTAAACAATACATAGAGATCTTTTGCTCATAAACACTTTCCTTTTTTAAGTAAAATATCAAAACTGCTAATCTCAGCTTTTGGTTACACCTCTGAATAGTGATTTCACTAAAAAGATACCCTATTGTTATGCTGAGAATGTTCCTGATTCCCCCCTGTTGATTTGTGTGTTAATGCCCTATTTTCATTCTGCCCACTGGAATGTGCTCCTCCCTCTCTATAATAAAATAATACTTTATTGAATACTGATTGGATAATGGTGTATACCACCTAGTTTATGAAGGGTTTGAAGCAAGAGAGAAGTAAGTAGATGATTAAACAGGATCTGAAGATTCATACCTGAGAACAATTGCTGCTTACTATTTAGAGGTAAGATACTTCATACTTTTTGAAGCAAGAGAGAAGTAAGTAGATGATTAAACAGGATCTGAAGATTCATACCTGAGAACAATTGCTGCTTACTACTTAGAGGTAAGCTGCTTCATACTTTTTAAATCAATTCTTGTTCTTCAGCCAAGTAAAAATGATTGACACTTTTGTCCCATATTACATGACCCAAATCAAAGCTCTCTCTTGAGTTCCATTGCTGGTGAGAAAGTGCTTCCTGTTTTGGGCAATGTGGGAACTGGGTTTAATCTTCAAGATGAAACGAAGAGCATCAGAGTGGCCAATCTTCTACTTTCAATGCTTTCAACTCAAACCAGAGAACTTTACTTTGTTTTTGAACATGTAAGTGCTTCCTAGTTTGACCAAGGTGAGGAGCAGACTATCTACAACTAGAGCCACAAGGACTTTCCCTTTAATTATTTCAGAAAAATCAGTGAGCATAACTCCAAACTGAGCACTTTTTAATGAGTTGTGAGAACTAAAGGAACTGTGATTTTATCCTTGTGAATTTAATGTTCGCAGATAAGTCAAATAAAAGATCTGTCTTGTACGTCTAAAAAATACCATAGATTGATTTTGATATAATACCCGTGATTCACGATGCTGCCAAGAATTTTTAAGGCATGCAAAATTTTGATGATGCTTATTTACAATGGCTTTTAGCTGAATCCCAACTGCCAGCTTAATATATATTTTAATTTTCCATAAATGAAAGGTAAACAATATATAGAGATCTTTTGCTCACAAACACTTTCCTTTTTTAAGTAAAATATCAAAACTGCTAATCTCAGCTTTTGGTTACACCTCTGAATAGTGATTTCACTAAAAAGATACCCTATTGTTATGCTGAGAATGTTGCTGATTCCCCCCTGTGGATTTGTGCGGCAATGCCCTATTTTCATTCTACCCACTGGAATGTGCTCCTCCCTCTGTATAACAAAAGAATACTTTATTGAATACTGATTGGATAATGGTGTATACCACCTGGTTTATGAAGGGTTTGAAGCAAGAGAGAAGTAAGTAGATGATTAAACAGGATCTGAAGATTCATACCTGAGAACAATTGCTGCTTACTACTTAGAGGTAAGCTGCTTCATACTTTTTAAATCAATTCTTGTTCTTCAGCCAAGTAAAAATGATTGACACTTTTGTCCCATATTACATGACCCAAATCAAAGCTCTCTCTTGAGTTCCATTGCTGGTGAGAAAGTGCTTCCTGTTTTGGGCAATGTGGGAACTGGGTTTAATCTTCAAGATGAAACGAAGAGCATCAGAGTGGCCAATCTTCTACTTTCAATGCTTTCAACTCAAACCAGAGAACTTTACTTTGTTTTTGAACATGTAAGTGCTTCCTAGTTTGACCAAGGTGAGGAGCAGACTATCTACAACTAGAGCCACAAGGACTTTCCCTTTAATTATTTCAGAAAAATCAGTGAGCATAACTCCAAACTGAGCACTTTTTAATGAGTTGTGAGAACTAAAGGAACTGTGATTTTATCCTTGTGAATTTAATGTTCGCAGATAAGTCAAATAAAAGATCTGTCTTGTACGTCTAAAAAATACCATAGATTGATTTTGATATAATACCCGTGATTCACGATGCTGCCAAGAATTTTTAAGGCATGCAAAATTTTGATGATGCTTATTTACAATGGCTTTTAGCTGAATCCCAACTGCCAGCTTAATATATATTTTAATTTTCCATAAATGAAAGGTAAACAATATATAGAGATCTTTTGCTCACAAACACTTTCCTTTTTTAAGTAAAATATCAAAACTGCTAATCTCAGCTTTTGGTTACACCTCTGAATAGTGATTTCACTAAAAAGATACCCTATTGTTATGCTGAGAATGTTGCTGATTCCCCCCTGTGGATTTGTGCGGCAATGCCCTATTTTCATTCTACCCACTGGAATGTGCTCCTCCCTCTGTATAACAAAAGAATACTTTATTGAATACTGATTGGATAATGGTGTATACCACCTGGTTTATGAAGGGTTTGAAGCAAGAGAGAAGTAAGTAGATGTATAAACAGGATCTGAAGTTTCATACCTGAGAACTATTGCTGCTTACTATTTAGAGGTAAGATGCTTCATACTTTTTGAAGCAAGAGAGAAGTAAGTAGATGATTAAACAGGATCTGAAGATTCATACCTGAGAACAATTGCTGCTTACTACTTAGAGGTAAGCTGCTTTATACTTTTTAAATCAATTCTTGTTATTAAGCCAAGTAAAAATGATTGACACTTTTGTCCCATCTTACATGACCCAAATCAAAGCTCTCTCTTGTGTTCCATTGCTGGTGAGAAAGTGCTTCCTGTTTTGGGCAATGTGGGAACTGGGTTTAATCTTCAAGATGAAACGAAGAGCATCAGAGTGGCCCATCTTCTACTTTCAATGCTTTCAACTCAGTCAAACCAGAGAACTTTACTTTGTTTTTGAACATGTAAGTGCTTCCTAGTTTGACCAAGGTGAGGAGCAGACTATCTACAACCAGAGCCACAAGGACTTTCCCTTTAATTATTTCAGAAAAATAAGTGTGCATAACTCCAAACTGAGCACTTTTTATTAAGTTGTGAGAACTAAAGGAACTGTGATTTTATGCTTGTGAAATGAATGTTTGCAGATAAGTCAAATAAAAGATCTGTCTTGTACGTCTAAAAAATACCATAGATTGATTTTGATATAATTCCCGTGATTCATGATGCTGCCAAGAATTTGTAAGGCATGCAAAATTTTGATGATGCTTACTTACAATGGCTTTTAGCTGAATCCAATCTGCCAGCTTAATATACAGTGGGTACGGAAAGTATTCAGACCCCCTTAAATTTTTCACTCTTTGTTATATTGCAGCCATTTGCTAAAATCATTTAAGTTCATTCTTCTTCCTCATGAATGTACACATAGCACCCCATACTGACAGAAAAACACAGAATTGTTGACATTGTTGCAGATTTAATAAAAAAGAAAAACTGAAATATCACATGGTCCTAAGTATTCAGACCCTTTGCTCAGTATTTAGTAGAAGCCCCCTTTTGATCTAATACAGCCAGGAGTCTTTTTAGGAAAGATGCAACAAGTCTTTCACACCTGGATTTGGGGATCCTCTGCCATTCCTCCTTGCAGATCCTCTCCAGTTCTGTCAGGTTGGATGGTAAACGTTGGTGGACAGCCATTTTTAGGTCTCTCCAGAGATGCTCAATTGGGTTTAAGTCAGGGCTCTGGCTGGGCCATTCAAGAACAGTCACGGAGTTGTTGTGAAGCCACTCCTTCGTTATTTTAGCTGTGTGCTTAGGGTCATTGTCTTGTTGGAAGGTAAACCGTCGACCCAGTCTGAGGTCCAGAGCACTCTGGAGAAGGTTTTTGTCCAGGATATCCCTGTACTTGGCCGCATTCATCTTTCCCTCGATTGCAACCAGTCGTCCTGTCCCTGCAGCTGAAAAACACCCCCACAGCATGATGCTGCCACCACCATGCTTCACTGTTGGGACTGTATTGGACAGGTGATGAGCAGTGCCTGGTTTTCTCCACACATACCGCTTAGAATTAAGGCCAAAAAGTTCTATTTTGGTCTCATCAGACCAGAGAATCTTATTTCTCACCATCTTGGAGTCCTTCAGGTGTTTTTTTTAGCAAACTCCATGCGAGCTTTCATGTGTCTTACACTGAGGAGAGGCTTCCGTCGGGCCACTCTGCCATAAAGCCCCGACTGGTGGAGGGCTGCAGTGATGGTTGACTTTCTACAACTTTCTCCCATCTCCTGACTGCATCTCTGGAGCTCAGCCACAGTGATCTTTGAGCTCTTCTTTACCTCTCTCACCAAGGCTCTTCTCCCCCGATAGCTCAGTTTGACCGGACGGCCAGCTCTAGGAAGGGTTCTGGTCGTCCCAAACGTCTTCCATTTGAGGATTATGGAGGCCACTGTGCTCTTAGGAACCTTAAGTGCAGCAGAAATTTTTTGTAACCTTGGCCAGATCTGTGCCTTGCCACAATTCTGTCTCTGAGCTCTTCAGGCAGTTCCTTTGACCTCATGATTCTCATTTGCTCTGACATGCATTGTGATCTGGAAGGTCTTATATAGACAGGTGTGTGGCTTTCCTAATCAAGTCCAATCAGTATAATCAAACACAGCTGGACTCAAATGAAGGTGTAGAACCATCTCCAGGATGATCAGAAGAAATGGAAAGCACCTGAGTTAAATATATGAGTGTCACAGCAAAGGGTCTGAATACTTAGGACCATGTGATATTTCAGTTTTTCTTTTTTAATAAATCTGCAACAATGTCAACAATTCTGTGTTTTTCTGTCAGTATGGGGTGCTATGTGTACATTCATGAGGAAGAAGAATGAACCTAAATGATTTTAGCAAATGGCTGCAATATAACAAAGAGTGAAAAATTTAAGGGGGTCTGAATACTTTCCGTACCCACTGTATATATTTTAATTTTCCATAAATGAAAGGTAAACAATACATAGAGATCTTTTGCTCATAAACACTTTCCTTTTTTAAGTAAAATATCAAAACTGCTAATCTCAGCTTTTGGTTACACCTCTGAATAGTGATTTCACTAAAAAGATACCCTATTGTTATGCTGAGAATGTTCCTGATTCCCCCCTGTTGATTTGTGTGTTAATGCCCTATTTTCATTCTGCCCACTGGAATGTGCTCCTCCCTCTGTATAATAAAATAATACTTTATTGAATACTGATTGGATAATGGTGTATACCACCTAGTTTATGAAGGGTTTGAAGCAAGAGAGAAGTAAGTAGATGATTAAACAGGATCTGAAGATTCATACCTGAGAACAATTGCTGCTTACTATTTAGAGGTAAGATACTTCATACTTTTTGAAGCAAGAGAGAAGTAAGTAGATGATTAAACAGGATCTGAAGATTCATACCTGAGAGCAATTGCTGCTTAGTACTTAGAGGTAAGCTGCTTCATACTTTTTAAATCAATTCTTGTTCTTCAGCCAAGTAAAAATGATTGACACTTTTGTCCCATCTTACATGACCCAAATCAAAGCTCTCTCTTGAGTTCCATAGCTGGTGAGAAAGTGCTTCCTGTTTTGGGCAATGTGGGAACTGGGTTTAATCTTCAAGATGAAACGAAGAGCATCAGAGTGGCCAATCTTCTACTTTCAATGCTTTCAACTCAAACCAGAGAACTTTACTTTGTTTTTGAACATGTAAGTGCTTCCTAGTTTGACCAAGGTGAGGAGCAGACTATCTACAACTAGAGCCACAAGGACTTTCCCTTTAATTATTTCAGAAAAATCAGTGAGCATAACTCCAAACTGAGCACTTTTTAATGAGTTGTGAGAACTAAAGGAACTGTGATTTTATACTTGTGAATTTAATGTTCGCAGATAAGTCAAATAAAAGATCTGTCTTGTACGTCTAAAAAATACCATAGATTGATTTTGATATAATACCCGTGATTCACGATGCTGCCAAGAATTTTTAAGGCAGGCAAAATTTTGATGATGCTTATTTACAATGGCTTTTAACTGAATCCAAACAGCCAGCTTAATATATATTTTAATTTTCCATAAATGAAAGGTAAACAATACATAGAGATCTTTAGCTCAAAAACACTTTCCTTTTTAAGAAAAATATCAAAACTGCTAATCTCAACTTTTGGTTACACCTCTGAATAGTGATTTCACTAAAAAGATACCCTATTATTATGCTGAGAATGTTCCTGATTCCCCCCGTGGATTTGTGCGGCAATGCCCTATTTCCATTCAGCCCACTGGAATGTGCTCCTCCCTCTGTATAACAAAAGAATACTTTATTGAATACTGATTGGAAAATGGTTTATACCACCTGGTTTATGAAGGGTTTGAAGCAAGAGAGAAGTAAGTAGATGAATAAACAGGATCTGAAGATTCATACCTGAGAATAATTGCTGCTTACTATTTAGAGGTAAGATGCTTCATACTTTTTGAAGCAAGAGAGAAGTAAGTAGATAATTAAACAGGATCTGAAGATATTCATACCTGAGAACAATTGCTGCTTACTACTTAGAGGTAAGCTGCTTCATACTTTTTAAATCAATTCTTGTTCTTCAGCCAAGTAAAAATGATTGACACTTTTGTCCCATCTTACATGACCCAAATCAAAGCTCTCTCGTGTGTTCGATTGCTGGTGAGAAAGTGCTTCCTGTTTTGGGCAATGTGGGAACTGGGTTTAATCTTCAAGATGAAACGAAGAGCATCAGAGTGGCCCATCTTCTACTTTCAATGCTTTCAACTCAGTCAGACCAGAGAACTTTACTTTGTTTTTGAACATGTAAGTGCTTCCTAGTTTGACCAAGGTGAGGAGCAGACTATCTACAACCAGAGCCTCAAGGACTTTCCCTTTAATTATTTCAGAAAAATCAGTGAGCATAACTCCAAACTGAGCACTTTTTATTGAGTTGTGAGAACTAAAGGAACTGTGATTTTATCCTTGTGAATTTAATGTTCGCAGATAAGTCAAACAAAAGATCTGTCTTGTACGTCTAAAAAATACCATAGATTGATTTTTATATAATACCCGTGATTCATGATGCTGCCAAGAATTTTTAAGGCATGCAAAATTTTGATGATGCTTATTTACAATGGCTTTTAGCTGAATCCCAACTGCCAGCTTAATATATATTTTAATTTTCCATAAATGAAAGGTAAACAATATATAGAGATCGTTTGCTCACAAACACTTTCCTTTTTTAAGTAAAATATCAAAACTGCTAATCTCAGCTTTTGGTTACACCTCTGAATAGTGATTTCACTAAAAAGATACCCTATTGTTATGCTGAGAATGTTGCTGATTCCCCCCTGTGGATTTGTGGGGCAATGCCCTATTTTCATTCTACCCACTGGAATGTGCTCCTCCCTCTGTATAACAAAAGAATACTTTGTTGAATACTGATTGGATAATGGTGTATACCACCTGGTTTATGAAGGGTTTGAAGCAAGAGAGAAGTAAGTAGATGATTAAACAGGATCTGAAGATTCATACCTGAGAACTATTGCTGCTTACTACTTAGAGGTAAGATGCTTCATACTATTTAAATCAATTCTTGTTCTTCAGCCAAGTGAAAAATGATTGACACTTTTGTCCCATCTTACATGACCCAAATCAAAGCTCTCTCTTGTGTTCCATTGCTGGTGAGAAAGTGCTTCCTGTTTTGGGCAATGTGGGAACTGGGTTTAATCTTCAAGATGAAACGAAGAGCATCAGAGTGGCCCATCTTCTACTTTCAATGCTTTCAACTCAGTCAAACCAGAGAACTTTACTTTGTTTTTGAACATGTAAGTGCTTCCTAGAATGACCAAGGTGAGGAGCAGACTATCTACAAATAGAGCCACAAGGACTTTCCCTTTAATTATTTCAGAAAAATCAGTGAGCATAACTCCAAACTGAGCACTTTTTATTGAGTTGTGAGAACTAAAGGAACTGTGATTTTATCCTTGTGAATTTAATGTGCGCAGATAAGTCAAATAAAAGATCTGTCTTGTACGTCTAAAAAATACCATAGGTTGATTTTGATATAATACCCGTGATTCATGATGCTGCCAAGAATTTTTAAGGCATGCAAAATTTTGATGATGCTTATTTACAATGGCTTTTAGCTGAATCCCAACTGCCAGCTTAATATATATTTTAATTTTCCATAAATGAAAGGGAAACAATATATAGAGATCTTTTGCTCACAAACACTTTCCTTTTTTAAGTAAAATATCAAAACTGCTAATCTCAGCTTTTGGTTACACCTCTGAATAGTGATTTCACTAAAAAGATACCCTATTGTTATGCTGAGAATGTTGCTGATGCCCCCCTGTGGATTTGTGCGGCAATGCCCTATTTTCATTCTACCCACTGGAATGTGCTCCTCCCTCTGTATAACAAAAGAATACTTTATTGAATACTGATTGGATAATGGTGTATACCACCTGGTTTATGAAGGGTTTGAAGCAAGAGAGAAGTAAGTAGATGTATAAACAGGATCTGAAGATTCATACCTGAGAACTATTGCTGCTTACTACTTAGAGGTAAGATGCTTCATACTTTTTAAATCAATTCTTGTTCTTCAGCCAAGTGAAAAATGATTGACACTTTTGTCCCATCTTACATGACCCAAATCAAAGCTCTCTCTTGTGTTCCATTGCTGGTGAGAAAGTGCTTCCTGTTTTGGGCAATGTGGGAACTGGGTTTAATCTTCAAGATAAAACGAAGAGTATCAGAGTGGCCCATCTTCTACTTTCAATGCTTTCAACTCAGTCAAACCAGAGAACTTTACTTTGTTTTTGAACATGTAAGTGCTTCCTAGTTTGACCAAGGTGAGGAGCAGACTATCTACAACCAGAGCCACAAGGACTTTCCCTTTAATTATTTCAGAAAAATCAGTGTGCATAACTCCAAACTGAGCACTTTTTATTGAGTTGTGAGAACTAAAGGAACTGTGATTTTATCCTTGTGAAATGAATGTTCGCAGATAAGTCAAATAAAAGATCTTTCTTGTACATCTAAAAAATATCATAGATTGATTTTGATATAATACCCGTGATTCATGATGCTGCCAAGAATTTGTAAGGCATGCAAAATTTTGATGATGCTTACTTAAAATGGCTTTTAGCTGAATCCAATCTGCCAGCTTAATATATATATTTTAATTTTCCATAAATGAAAGGTAAACAATACATAGAGATCTTTTGATCATAAACACTTTCCTTTTTTAAGTAAAATATCAAAACTGTTAATCTCAGCTTTTGGTTACACCTCTGAATAGTGATTTCACTAAAAAGATACCCTATTGTTATGCTGAGAATGTTGCTGATTCCCCCCTGTGGATTTGTGTGTTAATGCCCTATTTTCATTCTCCCCACTGGAATGTGCTCCTCCCTCTGTATAATAAAATAATACTTTATTGAATACTGATTGGATAATGGTGTATACCACCTAGTTTATGAAGGGTCTGAAGCAAGAGAGAAGTAAGTAGATGATTAAACAGGATCTGAAGATTCATACCTGAGAACAATTGCTGCTTACTATTTAGAGGTAAGATGCTTCATACTTTTTGAAGCAAGAGAGAAGTAAGTAGATGATTAAACAGGATCTGAAGATTCATACATGAGAACAATTGCTGCTTACTACTTAGAGGTAAGCTGCTTCATACTTTTTAAATCAATTCTTGTTCTTCAGCCAAGTAAAAATGATTGACACTTTTGTCCCATCTTACATGACCCAAATCAAAGCTCTCTCTTGTGTTCCATTGTTGGTGAGAAAGTGCTTCCTGTTTTGGGCAATGTGGGAACTGGGTTTAATCTTCAAGATGAAACGAAGAGCATCAGAGTGGCCCATCTTCTACTTTCAATGCTTTCAACTCAGTCAAACCAGAGAACTTTACTTTGTTTTTGAGTTTGACCAAGGTGAGGAGCAGACTGTCTACAACCAAAACCACAAGGACTTTCCCTTTAATTATTTCAGAAAAATCAGTGAGCATAACTCCAAACTGAGCACTTTTTATTGAGTTGTGAGAACTAAAGGAACTGTGATTTTATCCTTGTGAATTTAATGTTCGAAGTAAAATATCAAAACTGCTAATCTCAGCTTTTGGTTACACCTCTGAATAGTGATTTCACTAAAAAGATACCCTATTGTTATGCTGAGAATGTTGCTGATTCCCCCCTGTGGATTTGTGCGGCAATGCCCTATTTTCATTCTACCCACTGGAATGTGCTCCTCCCTCTGTATAACAAAAGAATACTTTGTTGAATACTGATTGGATAATGGTGTATACCACCTGGTTTATGAAAGGTTTGAAGCAAGAGAGAAGTAAGTAGATGATTAAACAGGATCTGAAGATTCATACCTGAGAACTATTGCTGCTTACTACTTAGAGGTAAGATGCTTCATACTTTTTAAATCAATTCTTGTTCTTCAGCCAAGTGAAAAATGATTGACACTTTTGTCCCATCTTACATGACCCAAATCAAAGCTCTCTCTTGTGTTCCATTGCTGGTGAGAAAGTGCTTCCTGTTTTGGGCAATGTGGGAACTGGGTTTAATCTTCAAGATGAAACGAAGAGCATCAGAGTGGCCAATCTTCTACTTTCAATGCTTTCAACTCAGTCAAACCAGAGAACTTTACTTTGTTTTAGAACATGTAAGTGCTTCCTAGTTTGACCAAGGTGAGGAGCAGACTATCTACAACTAGAGCCACAAGGACTTTCCCTTTAATTATTTCAGAAAAATCAGTGAGCATAACTCCAAACTGAGCACTTTTTATTGAGACGTGAGAACTAAAGGAACTGTGATTTTATCCTTGTGAATTTAATGTTCGCAGATAAGTCAAATAAAAGATCTGTCTTGTACGTCTAAAAAATACCATAGATTGATTTTGATATAATACCCGTGATTCATGATGCTGCCAAGAATTTTTAAGGAATGCAAAATTTTGATGATGCTTATTTACAATGGCTTTTAGCTGAATCCCAACTGCCAGCTAAATATATATTTTAATTTTCCATAAATGAAAGGTAAACAATATATAGAGATCTTTTGCTCACAAACACTTTCCTTTTTTAAGTAAAATATCAAAACTGCTAATCTCAGCTTTTGGTTACACCTCTGAATAGTGATTTCACTAAAAAGATACCCTATTGTTATGCTGAGAATGTTGCTGATTCCCCCTGTGGATTTGTGTGGCAATGCCCTATTTACATTCTACCCACTGGAATGTGCTCCTCCCTCTGTATAACAAAAGAATACTTTATTGAATACTGATTGGATAATGGTGTATACCACCTGGTTTATGAAGGGTTTGAAGCAAGAGAGAAGTAAGTAAATGATTAAACAGGATCTGAAGATTCATACCTGAGAACAATTGCTCCTTACTACTTAGAGTTAAGATGCTTCATACTTTTTGAAGCAAGAGAGAAGTAAGTAGATGATTAAACAGGATCTGAAGATTCATACCTGAGAACAATTGCTGCTTACTACTTAGAGGTAAGCTGCTTCATACTTTTTAAATCAATTCTTGTTCTTCAGCCAAGTAAAAATGATTGACACTTTTGTCCCATCTTACATGACCCAAATCAAAGCTCTCTCTTGAGTTCCATTGCTGGTGAGAAAGTGCTTCCTGTTTTGGGCAATGTGGGAACTGGGTTTAATCTTCAAGATGAAACGAAGAGCAACAGAGTGGCCAATCTTCTACTTTCAATGCTTTCAACTCAAACCAGAGAACTTTACTTTGTTTTTGAACATGTAAGTGCTTCCTAGTTTGACCAAGGTGAGGAGCAGACTATCTACAACTAGAGCCACAAGGACTTTCCCTTTAATTATTTCAGAAAAATCAGTGAGCATAACTCCAAACTGAGCACTTTTTAATGAGTTGTGAGAACTAAAGGAACTGTGATTTTATCCTTGTGAATTTAATGTTCGCAGATAAGTCAAAGAAAAGATCTGTCTTGTACGTCTAAAAAATACCATAGATTGATTTTGATATAATACCAGTGATTCACGATGCTGCCAAGAATTTTTAAGGCATGCAAAATTTTGATGATGCTTATTTACAATGGCTTTTAGCTGAATCCAATCTGACAGCTTAATATATATATTTTAATTTTCCATAAATGAAAGGTAAACAATACATAGAGATCTTTTGCTCATAAACACTTTCCTTTTTTAAGTAAAATATCAAAACTGCTATTCTCAGCTTTTGGTTACACCTCTGAATAGTGATTTCACTAAAAAGATACCCTATTGTTATGCTGAGAATGTTCCTGATTCCCCCCTGTGGATTTGTGTGTTAATGCCCTATTTTCATTCTGTCCACTGGAATGTGCTCCTCCCTCTGTATAATAAAATAATACTTTATTGAATACTGATTGGATAATGGTGTATACCACCTGGTTTATGAAGGGTTTGAAGCAAGAGAGAAGTAAGTAAATGATTAAACAGGATCTGAAGATTCATACCTGAGAACAATTGCTCCTTACTACTTAGAGGTAAGATGCTTCATACTTTTTAAATAAATTCTTGTTCTTCAGCCAAGAGAAAAATGATTGACACTTTTGTCCCATCTTACACGACCCAAATCAAAGCTCTCTCTTGTGTTCCATTGCTGGTGAGAAAGTGCTTCCTGTTTTGGGCAATGTGGGAACTGGGTTTAATCTTCAAGATGAAACGAAGAGCATCAGAGTGGCCCATCTTCTACTTTCAATGCTTTCAACTCAGTCAAACCAGAGAACTTTACTTTGTTTTTGAACATGTAAGTGCTTCCTAGTTTGACCAAGGTGAGGAGCAGACTATCTACAACCAGAGCCACAAGGACTTTCCCTTTAATTATTTCAGAAAAATCAGTGCGCATAATTCCAAACTGAGCACTTTTTATTGAGTAGTGAGAACTAAAGGAAATGTGATTTTATCCTTGTGAATTTTATGTTCGCAGATAAGTTATTAAAAGATCTGTCTTGTACGTCTAAAAAATACCATAGATTGATTTTGATATAATACCCGTGATTCATGATGCTGCCAAGAATTTTTAAGGCATGCAAAATTTTGATGATGCTTACTTACAATGGCTTTTAGCTGAATCCCAACTGCCCGCTTAATATATATTTTAATTTTCCATAAGTGAAATGTAAACAATACATAGAGATCTTTTGCTCACAAACCCTTTCCTTTTTTAAGTAAAATATCAAAACTGCTAATCTCAGCTTTTGGTTACACCTCTGAATTGTGATTTCACTAAAAAGATACCCTATTGTTATACTGAGAAAGTTGCTGATTCCCCCCTGTGGATTTGTGCGACAATGCCCTATTTTCATTCTACCCACTGGAATGTGCTCCTCCCTCTGTATAACAAAAGAATACTTTATTGAATACTGATTGGATAATGGTGTATACCACCTGGTTTATGAAGGGTTTGAAGCAAGAGAGAAGTAAGTAGATGATTAAACAGGATCTGAAGATTCATACCTGAGAACTATTGCTGCTTACTACTTAGAGGTAAGATGCTTCATACTTTTTAAATCAATTCTTGTTCTTCAGCCAAGTGAAAAATGATTGACACTTTTGTCCCATCTTACATGACCCAAATCAAAGCTCTCTCTTGTGTTCCATTGCTGGTGAGAAAGTGCTTCCTGTTTTGGGCAATGTGGGAACTGGGTTTAATCTTCAAGATGAAACGAAGAGCATTAGAGTGGCCCATGTTCTACTTTCAATGCTTTCAACTCAGTCAAACCAGAGAACTTTACTTTGTTTTTGAACATGTAAGTGCTTCCTAGTTTGACCAAGGTGAGGAGCAGACTATCTACAACCAGAGCCACAAGGACTTTCCCTTTAATATTTTCAGAAAAATCAGTGTGCATAACTCCAAACTGAGCACTTTTTATTGAGTTGTGAGAACTAAAGGAACTGTGATTTTATCCTTGTGAAATTAATGTTCGCAGATAAGTCAAATAAAAGATCTTTCTTGTACGTCTAAAAAATATCATAGATTGATTTTGATATAATACCCGTGATTCATGATGCTGCCAAGAATTTGTAAGGCATGCAAAATTTTGATTAAGCTTACTTACAATGGCTTTTAGCTGAATCCAAACTGCCAGCTTAATATATATATATTTTAATTTTCCATAAATGAAAGGTAAACAATACATAGAGATCTTTTGCTCATAAACACTTTCCTTTTTTAAGTAAAATATCAAAACTGCTAATCTCAGCTTTTGGTTACACCTCTGAATAGTGATTTCACTAAAAAGATACCCTATTGTTATGCTGAGAATGTTGCTGATTCCCCCCTGTGGATTTGTGTGTTAATGCCCTATTTTCATTCTGCCCACTGGAATGTGCTCCTCCCTCTGTATAATAAAAGAATACTTTATTGAATACTGATTGGATAATGGTGTATACCACCTGGTTTATGAAGGGTTTGAAGCAAGAGAGAAGTAAGTAGATGATTAAACAGGATCTGAAGATTCATACCTGGGAACAATTGCTGCTTACTATTTAGAGGTAAGATGCTTCATACTTTTTGAAGCAAGAGAGAAGTAAGTAGATGATTAAACAGGATCTGAAGATTCATACCTGAGAACAGTTGCTGCTTACTACTTAGAGGTAAGCTGCTTCATACTTTTTAAATTAATTCTTGTTCTTCAGCCAAGTAAAAATGATTGACACTTTTGTCCCATCTTACATGACCCAAATCAAAGCTCTCTCTTGTGTTCCATTGCTGGTGAGAAAGTGCTTCCTGTTTTGGGCAATGTGGGAACTGGGTTTAATCTTCAAGATGAAACGAAGAGCATTAGAGTGGCCCATGTTCTACTTTCAATGCTTTCAACTCAGTCAAACCAGAGAACTTTACTTTGTTTTTGAACATGTAAGTGCTTCCTAGTTTGACCAAGGTGAGGAGCAGACTATCTACAACCGGAGCCACAAGGACTTTCCCTTTAATTATTTCAGAAAAATCAGTGTGCATAACTCCAAACTGAGCACTTTTTATTGAGTTGTGAGAACTAAAGGAACTGTGATTTTATCCTTGTGAATTTAATGTTCGCAGATAAGTCAAACAAAAGATCTGTCTTGTACGTCTAAAAAATACCATAGATTGATTTTGATATAATACCCGTGATTCATGATGCTGCCAAGAATTTTTAAGGCATGCAAAATTTTGATGATGCTTATTTACAATGGCTTTTAGCTGAATCCCAACTGCCAGCTTAATATATATTTTAATTTTCCATAAATGAAAGGTAAACAATACATAGAGATCTTTTGCTCACAAACACTTTCCTTTTTTAAGTACAATATCAAAACTGCTAATCTCAGATTTTGGTTACACCTCTGAATAGTGATTTCACTAAAAAGATACCCTATTGTTATGCTGAGAATGTTGCTGATTCCCCCTGTGGATTTGTGTGGCAATGCCCTATTTACATTCTACCCACTGGAATGTGCTCCTCCCTCTGTATAACAAAAGAATACTTTATTGAATACTGATTGGATAATGGTGTATACCACCTGGTTTATGAAGGGTTTGAAGCAAGAGAGAAGTAAGTAAATGATTAAACAGGATCTGAAGATTCATACCTGAGAACAATTGCTCCTTACTACTTAGAGGTAAGATGCTTCATACTTTTTAAATCAATTCTTGTTCTTCAGCCAAGAGAAAAATGATTGACACTTTTGTCCCATCTTACACGACCCAAATCAAAGCTCTCTCTTGTGTTCCATTGCTGGTGAGAAAGTGCTTCCTGTTTTGGGCAATGTGGGAACTGGGTTTAATCTTCAAGATGAAACGAAGAGCATCAGAGTGGCCCATCTTCTACTTTCAATGCTTTCAACTCAGTCAAACCAGAGAACTTTACTTTGTTTTTGAACATGTAAGTGCTTCCTAGTTTGACCAAGGTGAGGAGCAGACTATCTACAACCAGAGCCACAAGGACTTTCCCTTTAATTATTTCAGAAAAATCAGTGCGCATAACTCCAAACTGAGCACTTTTTATTGAGTAGTGAGAACTAAAGGAAATGTGATTTTATCCTTGTGAATTTTATGTTCGCAGATAAGTTATTAAAAGATCTGTCTTGTACGTCTAAAAAATACCATAGATTGATTTTGATATAATACCCGTGATTCATGATGCTGCCAAGAATTTTTAAGGCATGCAAAATTTTGATGATGCTTACTTACAATGGCTTTTAGCTGAATCCCAACTGCCCGCTTAATATATATTTTAATTTTCCATAAGTGAAATGTAAACAATACATAGAGATCTTTTGCTCACAAACCCTTTCCTTTTTTAAGTAAAATATCAAAACTGCTAATCTCAGCTTTTGGTTACACCTCTGAATTGTGATTTCACTAAAAAGATACCCTATTGTTATACTGAGAAAGTTGCTGATTCCCCCCTGTGGATTTGTGCGACAATGCCCTATTTTCATTCTACCCACTGGAATGTGCTCCTCCCTCTGTATAACAAAAGAATACTTTATTGAATACTGATTGGATAATGGTGTATACCACCTGGTTTATGAAGGGTTTGAAGCAAGAGAGAAGTAAGTAGATGATTAAACAGGATCTGAAGATTCATACGTGAGAACTATTGCTGCTTACTACTTAGAGGTAAGATGCTTCATACTTTTTAAATCAATTCTTGTTCTTCAGCCAAGTGAAAAATGATTGACACTTTTTTCCCATCTTACATGACCCAAATCAAAGCTCTCTCTTGTGTTCCATTGCTGGTGAGAAAGTGCTTCCTGTTTTGGGCAATGTGGGAACTGGGTTTAATCTTCAAGATGAAACGAAGAGCATTAGAGTGGCCCATCTTCTACTTTCAATGCTTTCAACTCAGTCAAACCAGAGAACTTTACTTTGTTTTTGAACATGTAAGTGCTTCCTAGTTTGACCAAGGTGAGGAGCAGACTATCTACAACCAGAGCCACAAGGACTTTCCCTTTAATTATTTCAGAAAAATCAGTGTGCATAACTCCAAACTGAGCACTTTTTATTGAGTTGTGAGAACTAAAGGAACTGTGATTTTATCCTTGTGAAATTAATGTTCGCAGATAAGTCAAATAAAAGATCTTTCTTGTACGTCTAAAAAATATCATAGATTGATTTTGATATAATACCCGTGATTCATGATGCTGCCAAGAATTTGTAAGGCATGCAAAATTTTGATTAAGCTTACTTACAATGGCTTTTAGCTGAATCCAAACTGCCAGCTTAATATATATATTTTAATTTTCCATAAATGAAAGGTAAACAATACATAGAGATCTTTTGCTCATAAACACTTTCCTTTTTTAAGTAAAATATCAAAACTGCTAATCTCAGCTTTTGGTTACACCTCTGAATAGTGATTTCACTAAAAAGATACCCTATTGTTATGCTGAGAATGTTGCTGATTCCCCCCTGTGGATTTGTGTGTTAATGCCCTATTTTCATTCTGCCCACTGGAATGTGCTCCTCCCTCTGTATAATAAAAGAATACTTTATTGAATACTGATTGGATAATGGTGTATACCACCTGGTTTATGAAGGGTTTGAAGCAAGAGAGAAGTAAGTAGATGATTAATCAGGATCTGAAGATTCATACCTGGGAACAATTGCTGCTTACTATTTAGAGGTAAGATGCTTCATACTTTTTGAAGCAAGAGAGAAGTAAGTAGATGATTAAACAGGATCTGAAGATTCATACCTGAGAACTATTGCTGCTTACTACTTAGAGGTAAGATGCTTCATACTTTTTAAATCAATTCTTGTTCTTCAGCCAAGTAAAAATGATTGACACTTTTGTCCCATCTTACATGACCCAAATCAAAGCTCTCTCTTGTGTTCCATTGCTGGTGAGAAAGTGCTTCCTGTTTTGGGCAATGTGGGAACTGGGTTTAATCTTCAAGATGAAACGAAGAGCATCAGAGTGGCCCATCTTCTACTTTCAATGCTTTCAACTCAGTCAAACCAGAGAACTGTACTTTGTTTTTGAACATGTAAGTGCTTCCTAGTTTGACCAAGGTGAGGAGCAGACTATCTACAACCAGAGCCACAAGGACTTTCCCTTTAATTATTTCAGAAAAATAAGTGAGCATAACTCCAAACTGAGCACTTTTTATTGAGTTGTGAGAACTAAAGGAACTGTGATTTTATCCTAGTGAAATGAATGTTCGCAGATAAGTCAAATAAAAGATCTTTCTTGTACATCTAAAAAATATCATAGATTGATTTTGATATAATACCCGTGATTCATGACTGCTAATCTCAGCTTTTCAGCATAACTCCAAACTGAGCACTTTTTATTGAGTTGTGAGAACTAAAGGAACTGTGATTTTATCCTTGTGAATTTAATGTTTGCAGATAAGTTAAACAAAAGATCTGTCTTGTACGTCTAAAAAATACCATAGATTGATTTTGATATAATACCCCTGATTCATGATGCTGCCAAGAATTTTTAAGGCATGCAAAATTTTGATGATGCTTATTTACAATGGCTTTTTGCTGAATCCCAACTGCCAGCTTAATATATATTTTAATTTTCCATAAATGAAAGGTAAACAATATATAGAGATCTTTTGCTCACAAACACTTTCCTTTTTTAAGTAAAATATAAAAACTGCTAATCTCAGCTTTTGGTTACACCTCTGAATAGTGATTTCACTAAAAAGATACTCTATTGTTATGCTGAGAATGTTGCTGATTCCCCCCTGTGGATTTGTGCGGCAATGCCCAATTTTCATTCTACCCACTGGAATGTGCTCCTCCCTCTGTATAACAAAAGAATACTTTGTTGAATACTGATTGGATAATGGTGTATACCACCTGGTTTATGAAGGGTTTTGAAGCAAGAGAGAAGTAATTAGATGATTAAACAGGATCTGAAGATTCATACCTGAGAACTATTGCTGCTTACTACTTAGACGTAAGATGCTTCATACTTTTTAAATCAATTCTTGTTCTTCAGCCAAGTGAAAAATGATTGACACTTTTGTCCCATCTTACATGACCCAAATCAAAGCTCTCTCTTGTGTTCCATTGCTGGTGAGAAAGTGCTTCCTGTTTTGGGCAATGTGGGAACTGGGTTTAATCTTCAAGATGAAACGAAGAGCATCAGAGTGGCCCATCTTCTACTTTCAATGCTTTCAACTCAGTCAGACCAGAGAACTGTACTTTGTTTTTGAACATGTAAGTGCTTCCTAGTTTGACCAAGGTGAGGAGCAGACTATCTACAACCAGAGCCACAAGGACTTTCCCTTTAATTATTTCAGAAAAATAAGTGAGCATAACTCCAAACTGAGCACTTTTTATTGAGTTGTGAGAACTAAAGGAACTGTGATTTTATCCTTGTGAATTTAATGTTCGCAGATAAGTCAAACAAAAGATCTGTCTTGTACGTCTAAAAAATACCATAGATTGATTTTGATATAATACCCGTGATTCATGATGCTGCCAAGAATTTTTAAGGCATGCAAAATTTTGATGATGCTTATTTACAATGGCTTTTAGCTGAATCCCAACTGCCAGCTTAATATATATTTTAATTTTCCATAAATGAAAGGTAAACAATATATAGAGATCTTTTGCTCACAAACACTTTCCTTTTTTAAGTAAAATATCAAAACTGCTAATCTCAGCTTTTGGTTACACCTCTGAATAGTGATTTCACTAAAAAGATACCCTATTGTTATGCTGAGAATGTTGCTGATTCCCCCCTGTGGATTTTTGCGGCAATGCCCTATTTTCATTCTACCCACTGGAATGTGCTCCTCCCTCTGTATAACAAAAGAATACTTTGTTGAATACTGATTGGATAATGGTGTATACCACCTGGTTTATGAAGGGTTTGAAGCAAGAGAGAAGTAAGTAGATGATTAAACAGGATCTGAAGATTCATACCTGAGAACTATTGCTGCTTACTACTTAGAGGTAAGCTGCTTCATACTTTTTAAATCAATTCTTGTTCTTCAGCCAAGTGAAAAATGATTGACACTTTTGTCCCATCTTACATGACCCAAATCAAAGCTCTCTCTTGTGTTCCATTGCTGGTGAGAAAGTGCTTCCTGTTTTGGGCAATGTGGGAACTGGGTTTAATCTTCAAGATGAAACGAAGAGCATCAGAGTGGCCCATCTTCTACTTTCCATGCTTTCAACTCAGTCAAACCAGAGAACTTTACTTTGTTTTTGAGTTTGACCAAGGTGAGGAGCAGACTATCTACAACCAGAACCACAAGGACTTTCCCTTTAATTATTTCAGAAAAATCAGTGAGCATAACTCCAAACTGAGCACTTTTTATTGAGTTGTGAGAACTAAAGGAACTGTGATTTTATCCTTGTGAATTTAATGTTCGCAGATAAGTCAAATAAAAGATCTGTCTTGTACTTCTAAAAAATAACATAGATTGATTTTGATATAATACCCGTGATTCATGATGCTGCCAAGAATTTTTAAGGCATGCAAAATTTTGAAGATGCTTATTTACAATGGCTTTTAGCTGAATCCCAACTGCCAGCTTAATATATATTTTAATTTTCCATAAATCCATTCTACCCACTGGAATGTGCTCCTCCCTCTGTATAACAAAAGAATACTTTATTGAATACTGATTGGATAATGGTGTATACCACCTGGTTTATGAAGGGTTTGAAGCAAGAGAGAAGTAAGTAGATGATTAAACAGGATCTGAAGATTCATACCTGAGAACTATTGCTGCTTACTACTAAGAGGTAAGATGCTTCATACTTTTTAAATCAATTCTTGTTCTTCAGCCAAGTGAAAAATGATTGACACTTTTGTCCCATCTTACATGACCCAAATCAAAGCTCTCTCTTGTGTTCCATTGCTGGTGAGAAAGTGCTTCCTGTTTTGGGCAATGTGGGAACTGGGTTTAATCTTCAAGATGAAACGAAGAGCATCAGAGTGGCCCATCTTCTACTTTCAATGCTTTCAACTCAGTCAAACCAGAGAACTTTACTTTGTTTTTGAACATGTAAGTGCTTCCTAGTTTGACCAAGGTGAGGGGCAGACTATCTACAACCAGAGCCACAAGGACTTTCCCTTTAATTATTTCAGAAAAATCAGTGTGCATAACTCCAAACTGAGCACTTTTTATTGAGTTGTGAGAACTAAAGGAACTGTGATTTTATCCTAGTGAAATGAATGTTCGCAGATAAGTCAAATAAAAGATCTTTCTTGTACATCTAAAAAATATCATAGATTGATTTTGATATAATACCCGTGATTCATGATGCTGCCAAGAATTTGTAAGGCATGCAAAATTTTGATGATGCTTACTTACAATGGCTTTTAGCTGAATCCAATCTGCCAGCTTAATATATATATTTTAATTTTCCATAAATGAAAGGTAAACAATACATAGAGATCTTTTGCTCACAAACACTTTCCTTTTTTAAGTAAAATATCAAAACTGCTAATCTCAGCTTTTGGTTACACCTCTGAATAGTGATTTCACTAAAAAGATACCCTATTGTTATGCTGAGAATGTTCCTGATTCCCCCCTGTGGATTTGTGTGTTAATGCCCTATTTTCATTCTGCCCACTGGAATTTGCTCCTCCCTCTGTATAATAAAATAATACTTTATTGAATACTGATTGGATAATGGTGTATTCCACCTGGTTTATGAAGGGTTTGAAGCAAGAGAGAAGTAAGTAGATGATTAAACAGGATCTGAAGATTCATACCTGAGAACAATTGCTGCTTACTACTTAGAGGTAAGCTGCTTCATACTTTTTAAATCAATTCTTGTTCTTCAGCCAAGTAAAAATGATTGACACTTTTGTCCCATCTTACATGACCCAAATCAAAGCACTCTCTTGTGTTCCATTGCTGGTGAGAAAGTGCTTCCTGTTTTGGGCAATGTGGGAACTGGGTTTAATCTTCAAGATGAAACGAAGAGCATCAGAGTGGCCCATCTTCTACTTTCAATGCTTTCAACTCAGTCAGACCAGAGAACTGTACTTTGTTTTTGAACATGTAAGTGCTTCCTAGTTTGACCAAGGTGAGGAGCAGACTATCTACAACCAGAGCCACAAGGACTTTCCCTTTAATTATTTCAGAAAAATAAGTGAGCATAACTCCAAACTGAGCACTTTTTATTGAGTTGTGAGAACTAAAGGAACTGTGATTTTATCCTTGTGAATTTAATGTTCGCAGATAAGTCAAACAAAAGATCTGTCTTGTACGTCTAAAAAATACCATAGATTGATTTTGATATAATACCCCTGATTCATGATGCTGCCAAGAATTTTTAAGGCATGCAAAATTTTGATGATGCTTATTTACAATGGCTTTTTGCTGAATCCCAACTGCCAGCTTAATATATATTTTAATTTTCCATAAATGAAAGGTAAACAATATATAGAGATCATTTGCTCACAAACACTTTCCTTTTTTAAGTAAAATATCAAAACTGCTAATCTCAGCTTTTGGTTACACCTCTGAATAGTGATTTCACTAAAAAGATTCCCTATTGTTATGCTGAGAATGTTGCTGATTCCCCCCTGTGGATTTTTGCGGCAATGCCCTATTTTCATTCTACCCACTGGAATGTGCTCCTCCCTCTGTATAACAAAAGAATACTTTGTTGAATACTGATTGGATAATGGTGTATACCACCTGGTTTATGAAGGGTTTGAAGCAAGAGAGAAGTAAGTAGATGATTAAACAGGATCTGAAGATTCATACCTGAGAACTATTGCTGCTTACTACTTAGAGGTAAGCTGCTTCATACTTTTTAAATCAATTCTTGTTCTTCAGCCAAGTAAAAATGATTGACACTTTTGTCCCATCTTACATGACCCAAATCAAAGCACTCTCTTGTGTTCCATTGCTGGTGAGAAAGTGCTTCCTGTTTTGGGCAATGTGGGAACTGGGTTTAATCTTCAAGATGAAACGAAGAGCATCAGAGTGGCCCATCTTCTACTTTCAATGCTTTCAACTCAGTCAGACTAGAGAACTGTACTTTGTTTTTGAACATGTAAGTGCTTCCTAGTTTGACCAAGGTGAGGAGCAGACTATCTACAACCAGAGCCACAAGGACTTTCCCTTTAATTATTTCAGAAAAATAAGTGAGCATAACTCCAAACTGAGCACTTTTTATTGAGTTGTGAGAACTAAAGGAACTGTGATTTTATCCTTGTGAATTTAATGTTCGCAGATAAGTCAAACAAAAGATCTGTCTTGTACGTCTAAAAAATACCATAGATTGATTTTGATATAATACCCGTGATTCATGATGCTGCCAAGAATTTTTAAGGCATGCAAAATTTTGATGATGCTTATTTACAATGGCTTTTAGCTGAATCCCAACTGCCAGCTTAATATATATTTTAATTTTCCATAAATGAAAGGTAAACAATATATAGAGATCTTTTGCTCACAAACACTTTCCTTTTTTAAGTAAAATATCAAAACTGCTAATCTCAGCTTTTGGTTACACCTCTGAATAGTGATTTCACTAAAAAGATACCCTATTGTTATGCTGAGAATGTTGCTGATTCCCCCCTGTGGATTTTTGCGGCAATGCCCTATTTTCATTCTACCCACTGGAATGTGCTCCTCCCTCTGTATAACAAAAGAATACTTTGTTGAATACTGATTGGATAATGGTGTATACCACCTGGTTTATGAAGGGTTTGAAGCAAGAGAGAAGTAAGTAGATGATTAAACAGGATCTGAAGATTCATACCTGAGAACTATTGCTGCTTACTACTTAGAGGTAAGCTGCTTCATACTTTTTAAATCAATTCTTGTTCTTCAGCCAAGTAAAAATGATTGACACTTTTGTCCCATCTTACATGACCCAAATCAAAGCACTCTCTTGTGTTCCATTGCTGGTGAGAAAGTGTTTCCTGTTTTGGGCAATGTGGGAACTGGGTTTAATCTTCAAGATGAAACGAAGAGCATCAGAGTGGCCCATCTTCTACTTTCAATGCTTTCAACTCAGTCAAACCAGAGAACTTTACTTTGTTTTTGAGTTTGACCAAGGTGAGGAGCAGACTATCTACAACCAGAACCACAAGGACTTTCCCTTTAATTATTTCAGAAAAATCAGTGAGCATAACTCCAAACTGAGCACTTTTTATTGAGTTGTGAGAACTAAAGGAACTGTGATTTTATCCTTGTGAATTTAATGTTCGCAGATAAGTCAAATAAAAGATCTGTCTTGTACTTCTAAAAAATAACATAGATTGATTTTGATATAATACCCGTGATTCATGATGCTGCCAAGAATTTTTAAGGCATGCAAAATTTTGAAGATGCTTATTTACAATGGCTTTTAGCTGAATCCCAACTGCCAGCTTAATATATATTTTAATTTTCCATAAATCCATTCTACCCACTGGAATGTGCTCCTCCCTCTGTATAACAAAAGAATACTTTATTGAATACTGATTGGATAATGGTGTATACCACCTGGTTTATGAAGGGTTTGAAGCAAGAGAGAAGTAAGTAGATGATTAAACAGGATCTGAAGATTCATACCTGAGAACTATTGCTGCTTACTACTAAGAGGTAAGATGCTTCATACTTTTTAAATCAATTCTTGTTCTTCAGCCAAGTGAAAAATGATTGACACTTTTGTCCCATCTTACATGACCCAAATCAAAGCTCTCTCTTGTGTTCCATTGCTGGTGAGAAAGTGCTTCCTGTTTTGGGCAATGTGGGAACTGGGTTTAATCTTCAAGATGAAACGAAGAGCATCAGAGTGGCCCATCTTCTACTTTCAATGCTTTCAACTCAGTCAAACCAGAGAACTTTACTTTGTTTTTGAACATGTAAGTGCTTCCTAGTTTGACCAAGGTGAGGAGCAGACTATCTACAACCAGAGCCACAAGGACTTTCCCTTTAATTATTTCAGAAAAATCAGTGTGCATAACTCCAAACTGAGCACTTTTTATTGAGTTGTGAGAACTAAAGGAACTGTGATTTTATCCTAGTGAAATGAATGTTCGCAGATAAGTCAAATAAAAGATCTTTCTTGTACATCTAAAAAATATCATAGATTGATTTTGATATAATACCCGTGATTCATGATGCTGCCAAGAATTTGTAAGGCATGCAAAATTTTGATGATGCTTACTTACAATGGCTTTTAGCTGAATCCAATCTGCCAGCTTAATATATATATTTTAATTTTCCATAAATGAAAGGTAAACAATACATAGAGATCTTTTGCTCACAAACACTTTCCTTTTTTAAGTAAAATATCAAAACTGCTAATCTCAGCTTTTGGTTACACCTCTGAATAGTGATTTCACTAAAAAGATACCCTATTGTTATGCTGAGAATGTTCCTGATTCCCCCCTGTGGATTTGTGTGTTAATGCCCTATTTTGATTCTGCCCACTGGAATTTGCTCCTCCCTCTGTATAATAAAATAATACTTTATTGAATACTGATTGGATAATGGTGTATTCCACCTGGTTTATGAAAGGTTTGAAGCAAGAGAGAAGTAAGTAGATGATTAAACAGGATCTGAAGATTCATACCTGAGAACAATTGCTGCTTACTACTTAGAGGTAAGCTGCTTCATACCTTTTAAATCAATTCTTGTTCTTCAGCCAAGTAAAAATGATTGACACTTTTGTCCCATCTTACATGACCCAAATCAAAGCACTCTCTTGTGTTCCATTGCTGGTGAGAAAGTGCTTCCTGTTTTGGGCAATGTGGGAACTGGGTATAATCTTCAAGATGAAACGAAGAGCATCAGAGTGGCCCATCTTCTACTTTCAATGCTTTCAACTCAGTCAAACCAGAGAACTTTACTTTGTTTTTGAGTTTGACCAAGGTGAGGAGCAGACTATCTACAACCAGAACCACAAGGACTTTCCCTTTAATTATTTCAGAAAAATCAGTGAGCATAACTCCAAACTGAGCACTTTTTATTGAGTTGTGAGAACTAAAGGAACTGTGATTTTATCCTTGTGAATTTAATGTTCGCAGATAAGTCAAATAAAAGATCTGTCTTGTACGTCTAAAAAATACCATAGATTGATTTTGATATAATACCCGTGATTCATGATGCTGCCAAGAATTTTTAAGGCATGCAAAATTTTGAAGATGCTTGTTTACAATGGCTTTTAGCTGAATCCCAACTGCCAGCTTAATATATATTTTAATTTTCCATAAATCCATTCTACCCACTGGAATGTGCTCCTCCCTCTGTATAACAAAAGAATACTTTATTGAATACTGATTGGATAATGGTGTATACCACCTGGTTTATGAAGGGTTTGAAGCAAGAGAGAAGTAAGTAGATGATTAAACAGGATCTGAAGATTCATACCTGAGAACTATTGCTGCTTACTACTTAGAGGTAAGATGCTTCATACTTTTTAAATCAATTCTTGTTCTTCAGCCAAGTGAAAAATGATTGACACTTTTGTCCCATCTTACATGACCCAAATCAAAGCTCTCTCTTGTGTTCCATTGCTGGTGAGAAAGTGCTTCCTGTTTTGGGCAATGTGGGAACTGGGTTTCATCTTCAAGATGAAACGAAGAGCATCAGAGTGGCCCATCTTCTACTTTCAATGCTTTCAACTCAGTCAAACCAGAGAACTTTACTTTGTTTTTGAACATGTAAGTGCTTCCTAGTTTGACCAAGGTGAGGAGCAGACTATCTACAACTAGAGCCACAAGGACTTTCCCTTTAATTATTTCAGAAAAATCAGTGTGCATAACTCCAAACTGAGCACTTTTTATTGAGTTGTGAGAACTAAAGGAACTGTGATTTTATCCTTGTGAAATGAATGTTCGCAGATAAGTCAAATAAAAGATCTTTCTTGTACATCTAAAAAATATCATAGATTGATTTTGATATAATACCCGTGATTCATGACTGCTGATCTCAGCTTTTCAGCATAACTCCAAACTGAGCACTTTTTATTGAGTTGTGAGAACTAAAGGAACTGTGATTTTATCCTTGTGAATTTAATGTTTGCAGATAAGTTAAACAAAAGATCTGTCTTGTACGTCTAAAAAATACCATTGATTGATTTTGATATAATACCCCTGATTCATGATGCTGCCAAGAATTTTTAAGGCATGCAAAATTTTGATGATGCTTATTTACAATGGCTTTTTGCTGAATCCCAACTGCCAGCTTAATATATATTTTAATTTTCCATAAATGAAAGGTAAACAATATATAGAGATCTTTTGCTCACAAACACTTTCCTTTTTTAAGTAAAATATCAAAACTGCTAATCTCAGCTTTTGGTTACACCTCTGAATAGTGATTTCACTAAAAAGATACTCTATTGTTATGCTGAGAATGTTGCTGATTCCCCCCTGTGGATTTGTGCGGCAATGCCCAATTTTCATTCTACCCACTGGAATGTGCTCCTCCCTCTGTATAACAAAAGAATACTTTGTTGAATACTGATTGGATAATGGTGTATACCACCTGGTTTATGAAGGGTTTTGAAGCAAGAGAGAAGTAATTAGATGATTAAACAGGATCTGAAGATTCATACCTGAGAACTATTGCTGCTTACTACTTAGACGTAAGATGCTTCATACTTTTTAAATCAATTCTTGTTCTTCAGCCAAGTGAAAAATGATTGACACTTTTGTCCCATCTTACATGACCCAAATCAAAGCTCTCTCTTGTGTTCCATTGCTGGTGAGAAAGTGCTTCCTGTTTTGGGCAATGTGGGAACTGGGTTTAATCTTCAAGATGAAACGAAGAGCATCAGAGTGGCCCATCTTCTACTTTCCATGCTTTCAACTCAGTCAAACCAGAGAACTTTACTTTGTTTTTGAGTTTGACCAAGGTGAGGAGCAGACTATCTACAACCAGAACCACAAGGACTTTCCCTTTAATTATTTCAGAAAAATCAGTGAGCATAACTCCAAACTGAGCACTTTTTATTGAGTTGTGAGAACTAAAGGAACTGTGATTTTATCCTTGTGAATTTAATGTTCGCAGATAAGTCAAATAAAAGATCTGTCTTGTACGTCTAAAAAATACCATAGATTGATTTTGATATAATACCCGTGATTCATGATGCTGCCAAGAATTTTTAAGGCATGCAAAATTTTGAAGATGCTTGTTTACAATGGCTTTTAGCTGAATCCCAACTGCCAGCTTAATATATATTTTAATTTTCCATAAATCCATTCTACCCACTGGAATGTGCTCCTCCCTCTGTATAACAAAAGAATACTTTATTGAATACTGATTGGATAATGGTGTATACCACCTGGTTTATGAAGGGTTTGAAGCAAGAGAGAAGTAAGTAGATGATTAAACAGGATCTGAAGATTCATACCTGAGAACTATTGCTGCTTACTACTTAGAGGTAAGATGCTTCATACTTTTTAAATCAATTCTTGTTCTTCAGCCAAGTGAAAAATGATTGACACTTTTGTCCCATCTTACATGACCCAAATCAAAGCTCTCTCTTGTGTTCCATTGCTGGTGAGAAAGTGCTTCCTGTTTTGGGCAATGTGGGAACTGGGTTTAATCTTCAAGATGAAACGAAGAGCATCAGAGTGGCCCATCTTCTACTTTCAATGCTTTCAACTCAGTCAAACCAGAGAACTTTACTTTGTTTTTGAACATGTAAGTGCTTCCTAGTTTGACCAAGGTGAGGAGCAGACTATCTACAACTAGAGCCACAAGGACTTTCCCTTTAATTATTTCAGAAAAATCAGTGTGCATAACTCCAAACTGAGCACTTTTTATTGAGTTGTGAGAACTAAAGGAACTGTGATTTTATCCTTGTGAAATGAATGTTCGCAGATAAGTCAAATAAAAGATCTTTCTTGTACATCTAAAAAATATCATAGATTGATTTTGATATAATACCCGTGATTCATGACTGCTAATCTCAGCTTTTCAGCATAACTCCAAACTGAGCACTTTTTATTGAGTTGTGAGAACTAAAGGAACTGTGATTTTATCCTTGTGAATTTAATGTTTGCAGATAAGTTAAACAAAAGATCTGTCTTGTACCTCTAAAAAATACCATAGATTGATTTTGATATAATACCCCTGATTCATGATGCTGCCAAGAATTTTTAAGGCATGCAAAATTTTGATGAAGCTTATTTACAATGGCTTTTTGCTGAATCCCAACTGCCAGCTTAATATATATTTTAATTTTCCATAAATGAAAGGTAAACAATATATAGAGATCTTTTGCTCACAAACACTTTCCTTTTTTAAGTAAAATATCAAAACTGCTAATCTCAGCTTTTGGTTACACCTCTGAATAGTGATTTCACTAAAAAGATACTCTATTGTTATGCTGAGAATGTTGCTGATTCCCCCCTGTGGATTTGTGCGGCAATGCCCAATTTTCATTCTACCAACTGGAATGTGCTCCTCCCTCTGTATAACAAAAGAATACTTTGTTGAATACTGATTGGATAATGGTGTATACCACCTGGTTTATGAAGGGTTTGAAGCAAGAGAGAAGTAAGTAGATGATTAAACAGGATCTGAAGATTCATACCTGAGAACTATTGCTGCTTACTACTTAGAGGTAAGCTGCTTCATACTTTTTAAATCAATTCTTGTTCTTCAGCCAAGTAAAAATGATTGACACTTTTGTCCCATCTTACATGACCCAAATCAAAGCACTCTCTTGTGTTCCATTGCTGGTGAGAAAGTGTTTCCTGTTTTGGGCAATGTGGGAACTGGGTTTAATCTTCAAGATGAAACGAAGAGCATCAGAGTGGCCCATCTTCTACTTTCAATGCTTTCAACTCAGTCAAACCAGAGAACTTTACTTTGTTTTTGAGTTTGACCAAGGTGAGGAGCAGACTATCTACAACCAGAACCACAAGGACTTTCCCTTTAATTATTTCAGAAAAATCAGTGAGCATAACTCCAAACTGAGCACTTTTTATTGAGTTGTGAGAACTAAAGGAACTGTGATTTTATCCTTGTGAATTTAATGTTCGCAGATAAGTCAAATAAAAGATCTGTCTTGTACTTCTAAAAAATAACATAGATTGATTTTGATATAATACCCGTGATTCATGATGCTGCCAAGAATTTTTAAGGCATGCAAAATTTTGAAGATGCTTATTTACAATGGCTTTTAGCGGAATCCCAACTGCCAGCTTAATATATATTTTAATTTTCCATAAATCCATTCTACCCACTGGAATGTGCTCCTCCCTCTGTATAACAAAAGAATACTTTATTGAATACTGATTGGATAATGGTGTATACCACCTGGTTTATGAAGGGTTTGAAGCAAGAGAGAAGTAAGTAGATGATTAAACAGGATCTGAAGATTCATACCTGAGAACTATTGCTGCTTACTACTAAGAGGTAAGATGCTTCATACTTTTTAAATCAATTCTTGTTCTTCAGCCAAGTGAAAAATGATTGACACTTTTGTCCCATCTTACATGACCCAAATCAAAGCTCTCTCTTGTGTTCCATTGCTGGTGAGAAAGTGCTTCCTGTTTTGGGCAATGTGGGAACTGGGTTTAATCTTCAAGATGAAACGAAGAGCATCAGAGTGGCCCATCTTCTACTTTCAATGCTTTCAACTCAGTCAAACCAGAGAACTTTACTTTGTTTTTGAACATGTAAGTGCTTCCTAGTTTGACCAAGGTGAGGAGCAGACTATCTACAACCAGAGCCACAAGGACTTTCCCTTTAATTATTTCAGAAAAATCAGTGTGCATAACTCCAAACTGAGCACTTTTTATTGAGTTGTGAGAACTAAAGGAACTGTGATTTTATCCTAGTGAAATGAATGTTCGCAGATAAGTCAAATAAAAGATCTTTCTTGTACATCTAAAAAATATCATAGATTGATTTTGATATAATACCCGTGATTCATGATGCTGCCAAGAATTTGTAAGGCATGCAAAATTTTGATGATGCTTACTTACAATGGCTTTTAGCTGAATCCAATCTGCCAGCTTAATATATATATTTTAATTTTCCATAAATGAAAGGTAAACAATACATAGAGATCTTTTGCTCACAAACACTTTCCTTTTTTAAGTAAAATATCAAAACTGCTAATCTCAGCTTTTGGTTACACCTCTGAATAGTGATTTCACTAAAAAGATACCCTATTGTTATGCTGAGAATGTTCCTGATTCCCCCCTGTGGATTTGTGTGTTAATGCCCTATTTTGATTCTGCCCACTGGAATTTGCTCCTCCCTCTGTATAATAAAATAATACTTTATTGAATACTGATTGGATAATGGTGTATTCCACCTGGTTTATGAAAGGTTTGAAGCAAGAGAGAAGTAAGTAGATGATTAAACAGGATCTGAAGATTCATACCTGAGAACAATTGCTGCTTACTACTTAGAGGTAAGCTGCTTCATACCTTTTAAATCAATTCTTGTTCTTCAGCCAAGTAAAAATGATTGACACTTTTGTCCCATCTTACATGACCCAAATCAAAGCACTCTCTTGTGTTCCATTGCTGGTGAGAAAGTGCTTCCTGTTTTGGGCAATGTGGGAACTGGGTATAATCTTCAAGATGAAACGAAGAGCATCAGAGTGGCCCATCTTCTACTTTCAATGCTTTCAACTCAGTCAAACCAGAGAACTTTACTTTGTTTTTGAGTTTGACCAAGGTGAGGAGCAGACTATCTACAACCAGAACCACAAGGACTTTCCCTTTAATTATTTCAGAAAAATCAGTGAGCATAACTCCAAACTGAGCACTTTTTATTGAGTTGTGAGAACTAAAGGAACTGTGATTTTATCCTTGTGAATTTAATGTTCGCAGATAAGTCAAATAAAAGATCTGTCTTGTACGTCTAAAAAATACCATAGATTGATTTTGATATAATACCCGTGATTCATGATGCTGCCAAGAATTTTTAAGGCATGCAAAATTTTGAAGATGCTTGTTTACAATGGCTTTTAGCTGAATCCCAACTGCCAGCTTAATATATATTTTAATTTTCCATAAATCCATTCTACCCACTGGAATGTGCTCCTCCCTCTGTATAACAAAAGAATACTTTATTGAATACTGATTGGATAATGGTGTATACCACCTGGTTTATGAAGGGTTTGAAGCAAGAGAGAAGTAAGTAGATGATTAAACAGGATCTGAAGATTCATACCTGAGAACTATTGCTGCTTACTACTTAGAGGTAAGATGCTTCATACTTTTTAAATCAATTCTTGTTCTTCAGCCAAGTGAAAAATGATTGACACTTTTGTCCCATCTTACATGACCCAAATCAAAGCTCTCTCTTGTGTTCCATTGCTGGTGAGAAAGTGCTTCCTGTTTTGGGCAATGTGGGAACTGGGTTTCATCTTCAAGATGAAACGAAGAGCATCAGAGTGGCCCATCTTCTACTTTCAATGCTTTCAACTCAGTCAAACCAGAGAACTTTACTTTGTTTTTGAACATGTAAGTGCTTCCTAGTTTGACCAAGGTGAGGAGCAGACTATCTACAACTAGAGCCACAAGGACTTTCCCTTTAATTATTTCAGAAAAATCAGTGTGCATAACTCCAAACTGAGCACTTTTTATTGAGTTGTGAGAACTAAAGGAACTGTGATTTTATCCTTGTGAAATGAATGTTCGCAGATAAGTCAAATAAAAGATCTTTCTTGTACATCTAAAAAATATCATAGATTGATTTTGATATAATACCCGTGATTCATGACTGCTGATCTCAGCTTTTCAGCATAACTCCAAACTGAGCACTTTTTATTGAGTTGTGAGAACTAAAGGAACTGTGATTTTATCCTTGTGAATTTAATGTTTGCAGATAAGTTAAACAAAAGATCTGTCTTGTACGTCTAAAAAATACCATTGATTGATTTTGATATAATACCCCTGATTCATGATGCTGCCAAGAATTTTTAAGGCATGCAAAATTTTGATGATGCTTATTTACAATGGCTTTTTGCTGAATCCCAACTGCCAGCTTAATATATATTTTAATTTTCCATAAATGAAAGGTAAACAATATATAGAGATCTTTTGCTCACAAACACTTTCCTTTTTTAAGTAAAATATCAAAACTGCTAATCTCAGCTTTTGGTTACACCTCTGAATAGTGATTTCACTAAAAAGATACTCTATTGTTATGCTGAGAATGTTGCTGATTCCCCCCTGTGGATTTGTGCGGCAATGCCCAATTTTCATTCTACCCACTGGAATGTGCTCCTCCCTCTGTATAACAAAAGAATACTTTGTTGAATACTGATTGGATAATGGTGTATACCACCTGGTTTATGAAGGGTTTTGAAGCAAGAGAGAAGTAATTAGATGATTAAACAGGATCTGAAGATTCATACCTGAGAACTATTGCTGCTTACTACTTAGACGTAAGATGCTTCATACTTTTTAAATCAATTCTTGTTCTTCAGCCAAGTGAAAAATGATTGACACTTTTGTCCCATCTTACATGACCCAAATCAAAGCTCTCTCTTGTGTTCCATTGCTGGTGAGAAAGTGCTTCCTGTTTTGGGCAATGTGGGAACTGGGTTTAATCTTCAAGATGAAACGAAGAGCATCAGAGTGGCCCATCTTCTACTTTCCATGCTTTCAACTCAGTCAAACCAGAGAACTTTACTTTGTTTTTGAGTTTGACCAAGGTGAGGAGCAGACTATCTACAACCAGAACCACAAGGACTTTCCCTTTAATTATTTCAGAAAAATCAGTGAGCATAACTCCAAACTGAGCACTTTTTATTGAGTTGTGAGAACTAAAGGAACTGTGATTTTATCCTTGTGAATTTAATGTTCGCAGATAAGTCAAATAAAAGATCTGTCTTGTACGTCTAAAAAATACCATAGATTGATTTTGATATAATACCCGTGATTCATGATGCTGCCAAGAATTTTTAAGGCATGCAAAATTTTGAAGATGCTTGTTTACAATGGCTTTTAGCTGAATCCCAACTGCCAGCTTAATATATATTTTAATTTTCCATAAATCCATTCTACCCACTGGAATGTGCTCCTCCCTCTGTATAACAAAAGAATACTTTATTGAATACTGATTGGATAATGGTGTATACCACCTGGTTTATGAAGGGTTTGAAGCAAGAGAGAAGTAAGTAGATGATTAAACAGGATCTGAAGATTCATACCTGAGAACTATTGCTGCTTACTACTTAGAGGTAAGATGCTTCATACTTTTTAAATCAATTCTTGTTCTTCAGCCAAGTGAAAAATGATTGACACTTTTGTCCCATCTTACATGACCCAAATCAAAGCTCTCTCTTGTGTTCCATTGCTGGTGAGAAAGTGCTTCCTGTTTTGGGCAATGTGGGAACTGGGTTTAATCTTCAAGATGAAACGAAGAGCATCAGAGTGGCCCATCTTCTACTTTCAATGCTTTCAACTCAGTCAAACCAGAGAACTTTACTTTGTTTTTGAACATGTAAGTGCTTCCTAGTTTGACCAAGGTGAGGAGCAGACTATCTACAATTAGAGCCACAAGGACTTTCCCTTTAATTATTTCAGAAAAATCAGTGTGCATAACTCCAAACTGAGCACTTTTTATTGAGTTGTGAGAACTAAAGGAACTGTGATTTTATCCTTGTGAAATGAATGTTCGCAGATAAGTCAAATAAAAGATCTTTCTTGTACATCTAAAAAATATCATAGATTGATTTTGATATAATACCCGTGATTCATGACTGCTAATCTCAGCTTTTCAGCATAACTCCAAACTGAGCACTTTTTATTGAGTTGTGAGAACTAAAGGAACTGTGATTTTATCCTTGTGAATTTAATGTTTGCAGATAAGTTAAACAAAAGATCTGTCTTGTACCTCTAAAAAATACCATAGATTGATTTTGATATAATACCCCTGATTCATGATGCTGCCAAGAATTTTTAAGGCATGCAAAATTTTGATGAAGCTTATTTACAATGGCTTTTTGCTGAATCCCAACTGCCAGCTTAATATATATTTTAATTTTCCATAAATGAAAGGTAAACAATATATAGAGATCTTTTGCTCACAAACACTTTCCTTTTTTAAGTAAAATATCAAAACTGCTAATCTCAGCTTTTGGTTACACCTCTGAATAGTGATTTCACTAAAAAGATACTCTATTGTTATGCTGAGAATGTTGCTGATTCCCCCCTGTGGATTTGTGCGGCAATGCCCAATTTTCATTCTACCAACTGGAATGTGCTCCTCCCTCTGTATAACAAAAGAATACTTTGTTGAATACTGATTGGATAATGGTGTATACCACCTGGTTTATGAAGGGTTTGAAGCAAGAGAGAAGTAAGTAGATGATTAAACAGGATCTGAAGATTCATACCTGAGAACTATTGCTGCTTACTACTTAGAGGTAAGCTGCTTCATACTTTTTAAATCAATTCTTGTTCTTCAGCCAAGTAAAAATGATTGACACTTTTGTCCCATCTTACATGACCCAAATCAAAGCACTCTCTTGTGTTCCATTGCTGGTGAGAAAGTGTTTCCTGTTTTGGGCAATGTGGGAACTGGGTTTAATCTTCAAGATGAAACGAAGAGCATCAGAGTGGCCCATCTTCTACTTTCAATGCTTTCAACTCAGTCAAACCAGAGAACTTTACTTTGTTTTTGAGTTTGACCAAGGTGAGGAGCAGACTATCTACAACCAGAACCACAAGGACTTTCCCTTTAATTATTTCAGAAAAATCAGTGAGCATAACTCCAAACTGAGCACTTTTTATTGAGTTGTGAGAACTAAAGGAACTGTGATTTTATCCTTGTGAATTTAATGTTCGCAGATAAGTCAAATAAAAGATCTGTCTTGTACTTCTAAAAAATAACATAGATTGATTTTGATATAATACCCGTGATTCATGATGCTGCCAAGAATTTTTAAGGCATGCAAAATTTTGAAGATGCTTATTTACAATGGCTTTTAGCGGAATCCCAACTGCCAGCTTAATATATATTTTAATTTTCCATAAATCCATTCTACCCACTGGAATGTGCTCCTCCCTCTGTATAACAAAAGAATACTTTATTGAATACTGATTGGATAATGGTGTATACCACCTGGTTTATGAAGGGTTTGAAGCAAGAGAGAAGTAAGTAGATGATTAAACAGGATCTGAAGATTCATACCTGAGAACTATTGCTGCTTACTACTAAGAGGTAAGATGCTTCATACTTTTTAAATCAATTCTTGTTCTTCAGCCAAGTGAAAAATGATTGACACTTTTGTCCCATCTTACATGACCCAAATCAAAGCTCTCTCTTGTGTTCCATTGCTGGTGAGAAAGTGCTTCCTGTTTTGGGCAATGTGGGAACTGGGTTTAATCTTCAAGATGAAACGAAGAGCATCAGAGTGGCCCATCTTCTACTTTCAATGCTTTCAACTCAGTCAAACCAGAGAACTTTACTTTGTTTTTGAACATGTAAGTGCTTCCTAGTTTGACCAAGGTGAGGAGCAGACTATCTACAACCAGAGCCACAAGGACTTTCCCTTTAATTATTTCAGAAAAATCAGTGTGCATAACTCCAAACTGAGCACTTTTTATTGAGTTGTGAGAACTAAAGGAACTGTGATTTTATCCTAGTGAAATGAATGTTCGCAGATAAGTCAAATAAAAGATCTTTCTTGTACATCTAAAAAATATCATAGATTGATTTTGATATAATACCCGTGATTCATGATGCTGCCAAGAATTTGTAAGGCATGCAAAATTTTGATGATGCTTACTTACAATGGCTTTTAGCTGAATCCAATCTGCCAGCTTAATATATATATTTTAATTTTCCATAAATGAAAGGTAAACAATACATAGAGATCTTTTGCTCACAAACACTTTCCTTTTTTAAGTAAAATATCAAAACTGCTAATCTCAGCTTTTGGTTACACCTCTGAATAGTGATTTCACTAAAAAGATACCCTATTGTTATGCTGAGAATGTTCCTGATTCCCCCCTGTGGATTTGTGTGTTAATGCCCTATTTTGATTCTGCCCACTGGAATTTGCTCCTCCCTCTGTATAATAAAATAATACTTTATTGAATACTGATTGGATAATGGTGTATTCCACCTGGTTTATGAAAGGTTTGAAGCAAGAGAGAAGTAAGTAGATGATTAAACAGGATCTGAAGATTCATACCTGAGAACAATTGCTGCTTACTACTTAGAGGTAAGCTGCTTCATACCTTTTAAATCAATTCTTGTTCTTCAGCCAAGTAAAAATGATTGACACTTTTGTCCCATCTTACATGACCCAAATCAAAGCACTCTCTTGTGTTCCATTGCTGGTGAGAAAGTGCTTCCTGTTTTGGGCAATGTGGGAACTGGGTATAATCTTCAAGATGAAACGAAGAGCATCAGAGTGGCCCATCTTCTACTTTCAATGCTTTCAACTCAGTCAAACCAGAGAACTTTACTTTGTTTTTGAGTTTGACCAAGGTGAGGAGCAGACTATCTACAACCAGAACCACAAGGACTTTCCCTTTAATTATTTCAGAAAAATCAGTGAGCATAACTCCAAACTGAGCACTTTTTATTGAGTTGTGAGAACTAAAGGAACTGTGATTTTATCCTTGTGAATTTAATGTTCGCAGATAAGTCAAATAAAAGATCTGTCTTGTACGTCTAAAAAATACCATAGATTGATTTTGATATAATACCCGTGATTCATGATGCTGCCAAGAATTTTTAAGGCATGCAAAATTTTGAAGATGCTTGTTTACAATGGCTTTTAGCTGAATCCCAACTGCCAGCTTAATATATATTTTAATTTTCCATAAATCCATTCTACCCACTGGAATGTGCTCCTCCCTCTGTATAACAAAAGAATACTTTATTGAATACTGATTGGATAATGGTGTATACCACCTGGTTTATGAAGGGTTTGAAGCAAGAGAGAAGTAAGTAGATGATTAAACAGGATCTGAAGATTCATACCTGAGAACTATTGCTGCTTACTACTTAGAGGTAAGATGCTTCATACTTTTTAAATCAATTCTTGTTCTTCAGCCAAGTGAAAAATGATTGACACTTTTGTCCCATCTTACATGACCCAAATCAAAGCTCTCTCTTGTGTTCCATTGCTGGTGAGAAAGTGCTTCCTGTTTTGGGCAATGTGGGAACTGGGTTTCATCTTCAAGATGAAACGAAGAGCATCAGAGTGGCCCATCTTCTACTTTCAATGCTTTCAACTCAGTCAAACCAGAGAACTTTACTTTGTTTTTGAACATGTAAGTGCTTCCTAGTTTGACCAAGGTGAGGAGCAGACTATCTACAACTAGAGCCACAAGGACTTTCCCTTTAATTATTTCAGAAAAATCAGTGTGCATAACTCCAAACTGAGCACTTTTTATTGAGTTGTGAGAACTAAAGGAACTGTGATTTTATCCTTGTGAAATGAATGTTCGCAGATAAGTCAAATAAAAGATCTTTCTTGTACATCTAAAAAATATCATAGATTGATTTTGATATAATACCCGTGATTCATGACTGCTGATCTCAGCTTTTCAGCATAACTCCAAACTGAGCACTTTTTATTGAGTTGTGAGAACTAAAGGAACTGTGATTTTATCCTTGTGAATTTAATGTTTGCAGATAAGTTAAACAAAAGATCTGTCTTGTACGTCTAAAAAATACCATTGATTGATTTTGATATAATACCCCTGATTCATGATGCTGCCAAGAATTTTTAAGGCATGCAAAATTTTGATGATGCTTATTTACAATGGCTTTTTGCTGAATCCCAACTGCCAGCTTAATATATATTTTAATTTTCCATAAATGAAAGGTAAACAATATATAGAGATCTTTTGCTCACAAACACTTTCCTTTTTTAAGTAAAATATCAAAACTGCTAATCTCAGCTTTTGGTTACACCTCTGAATAGTGATTTCACTAAAAAGATACTCTATTGTTATGCTGAGAATGTTGCTGATTCCCCCCTGTGGATTTGTGCGGCAATGCCCAATTTTCATTCTACCCACTGGAATGTGCTCCTCCCTCTGTATAACAAAAGAATACTTTGTTGAATACTGATTGGATAATGGTGTATACCACCTGGTTTATGAAGGGTTTTGAAGCAAGAGAGAAGTAATTAGATGATTAAACAGGATCTGAAGATTCATACCTGAGAACTATTGCTGCTTACTACTTAGACGTAAGATGCTTCATACTTTTTAAATCAATTCTTGTTCTTCAGCCAAGTGAAAAATGATTGACACTTTTGTCCCATCTTACATGACCCAAATCAAAGCTCTCTCTTGTGTTCCATTGCTGGTGAGAAAGTGCTTCCTGTTTTGGGCAATGTGGGAACTGGGTTTAATCTTCAAGATGAAACGAAGAGCATCAGAGTGGCCCATCTTCTACTTTCCATGCTTTCAACTCAGTCAAACCAGAGAACTTTACTTTGTTTTTGAGTTTGACCAAGGTGAGGAGCAGACTATCTACAACCAGAACCACAAGGACTTTCCCTTTAATTATTTCAGAAAAATCAGTGAGCATAACTCCAAACTGAGCACTTTTTATTGAGTTGTGAGAACTAAAGGAACTGTGATTTTATCCTTGTGAATTTAATGTTCGCAGATAAGTCAAATAAAAGATCTGTCTTGTACGTCTAAAAAATACCATAGATTGATTTTGATATAATACCCGTGATTCATGATGCTGCCAAGAATTTTTAAGGCATGCAAAATTTTGAAGATGCTTGTTTACAATGGCTTTTAGCTGAATCCCAACTGCCAGCTTAATATATATTTTAATTTTCCATAAATCCATTCTACCCACTGGAATGTGCTCCTCCCTCTGTATAACAAAAGAATACTTTATTGAATACTGATTGGATAATGGTGTATACCACCTGGTTTATGAAGGGTTTGAAGCAAGAGAGAAGTAAGTAGATGATTAAACAGGATCTGAAGATTCATACCTGAGAACTATTGCTGCTTACTACTTAGAGGTAAGATGCTTCATACTTTTTAAATCAATTCTTGTTCTTCAGCCAAGTGAAAAATGATTGACACTTTTGTCCCATCTTACATGACCCAAATCAAAGCTCTCTCTTGTGTTCCATTGCTGGTGAGAAAGTGCTTCCTGTTTTGGGCAATGTGGGAACTGGGTTTAATCTTCAAGATGAAACGAAGAGCATCAGAGTGGCCCATCTTCTACTTTCAATGCTTTCAACTCAGTCAAACCAGAGAACTTTACTTTGTTTTTGAACATGTAAGTGCTTCCTAGTTTGACCAAGGTGAGGAGCAGACTATCTACAACTAGAGCCACAAGGACTTTCCCTTTAATTATTTCAGAAAAATCAGTGTGCATAACTCCAAACTGAGCACTTTTTATTGAGTTGTGAGAACTAAAGGAACTGTGATTTTATCCTTGTGAAATGAATGTTCGCAGATAAGTCAAATAAAAGATCTTTCTTGTACATCTAAAAAATATCATAGATTGATTTTGATATAATACCCGTGATTCATGACTGCTAATCTCAGCTTTTCAGCATAACTCCAAACTGAGCACTTTTTATTGAGTTGTGAGAACTAAAGGAACTGTGATTTTATCCTTGTGAATTTAATGTTTGCAGATAAGTTAAACAAAAGATCTGTCTTGTACCTCTAAAAAATACCATAGATTGATTTTGATATAATACCCCTGATTCATGATGCTGCCAAGAATTTTTAAGGCATGCAAAATTTTGATGAAGCTTATTTACAATGGCTTTTTGCTGAATCCCAACTGCCAGCTTAATATATATTTTAATTTTCCATAAATGAAAGGTAAACAATATATAGAGATCTTTTGCTCACAAACACTTTCCTTTTTTAAGTAAAATATCAAAACTGCTAATCTCAGCTTTTGGTTACACCTCTGAATAGTGATTTCACTAAAAAGATACTCTATTGTTATGCTGAGAATGTTGCTGATTCCCCCCTGTGGATTTGTGCGGCAATGCCCAATTTTCATTCTACCAACTGGAATGTGCTCCTCCCTCTGTATAACAAAAGAATACTTTGTTGAATACTGATTGGATAATGGTGTATACCACCTGGTTTATGAAGGGTTTTGAAGCAAGAGAGAAGTAATTAGATGATTAAACAGGATCTGAAGATTCATACCTGAGAACTATTGCTGCTTACTACTTAGACGTAAGATGCTTCATACTTTTTAAATCAATTCTTGTTCTTCAGCCAAGTGAAAAATGAATGACACTTTTGTCCCATCTTACATGACCCAAATCAAAGCTCTCTCTTGTGTTCCATTGCTGGTGAGAAAGTGCTTCCTGTTTTGGGCAATGTGGGAACTGGGTTTAATCTTCAAGATGAAACGAAGAGCATCAGAGTGGCCCATCTTCTACTTTCAATGCTTTCAACTCAGTCAGACCAGAGAACTGTACTTTGTTTTTGAACATGTAAGTGCTTCCTAGTTTGACCAAGGTGAGGAGCAGACTATCTACAACCAGAGCCACAAAGACTTTCCCTTTAATTATTTCAGAAAAATAAGTGAGCATAACTCCAAACTGAGCACTTTTTATTGAGTTGTGAGAACTAAAGGAACTGTGATTTTATCCTTGTGAATTTAATGTTCGCAGATAAGTCAAACAAAAGATCTGTCTTGTACGTCTAAAAAATACCATAGATTGATTTTGATATAATACCCGTGATTCATGATGCTGCCAAGAATTTTTAAGGCATGCAAAATTTTGATGATGCTTATTTACAATGGCTTTTTGCTGAATCCCAACTGCCAGCTTAATATATATTTTAATTTTCCATAAATGAAAGGTAAACAATATATAGAGATCTTTTGCCGACAAACACTTTCCTTTTTTAAGTAAAATATCAAAACTGCTAATCTCAGCTTTTGGTTACACCTCTGAATAGTGATTTCACTAAAAAGATACCCTATTGTTATGCTGAGAATGTTGCTGATTCCCCCCTGTGGATTTTTGCGGCAATGCCCTATTTTCATTCTACCCACTGGAATGTGCTCCTCCCTCTGTATAACAAAAGAATACTTTGTTGAATACTGATTCGATAATGGTGTATACAACCTGGTTTATGAAGGGTTTGAAGCAAGAGAGAAGTAAGTAGATGATTAAACAGGATCTGAAGATTCATACCTGAGAACTATTGCTGCTTACTACTTAGAGGTAAGCTGCTTCATACTTTTTAAATCAATTCTTGTTCTTCAGCCAAGTAAAAATGATTGACACTTTTGTCCCATCTTACATGACCCAAATCAAAGCTCTCTCTTGTGTTCCATTGCTGGTGAGAAAGTGCTTCCTGTTTTGGGCAATGTGGGAACTGGGTTTAATCTTCAAGATGAAACGAAGAGCATCAGAGTGGCCCATCTTCTACTTTCAATGCTTTCAACTCAGTCAAACCAGAGAACTTTACTTTGTTTTTGAGTTTGACCAAGGTGAGGAGCAGACTATCTACAACCAGAACCACAAGGACTTTCCCTTTAATTATTTCAGAAAAATCAGTCAGCATAACTACAAACTGAGCACTTTTTATTGAGTTGTGAGAACTAAAGGAACTGTGATTTTATCCTTGTGAATTTAATGTTCGCAGATAAGTCAAATAAAAGATCTGTCTTGTACGTCTAAAAAATACCATAGATTGATTTTGATATAATACCCATGATTCATGATGCTGCCAAGAATTTTTAAGGCATGCAAAATTTTGAAGATGCTTATTTACAATGGCTTTTAGCTGAATCCCAACTGCCAGCTTAATATATATTTTAATTTTCCATAAATCCATTCTACCCACTGGAATGTGCTCCTCCCTCTGTATAACAAAAGAATACTTTATTGAATACTGATTGGATAATGGTGTATACCACCTGGTTTATGAAGGGTTTGAAGCAAGAGAGAAGTAAGTAGATGATTAAACAGGATCTGAAGATTCATACCTGAGAACTATTGCTGCTTACTACTTAGAGGTAAGATGCTTCATACTTTTTAAATCAATTCTTGTTCTTCAGCCAAGTGAAAAATGATTGACACTTTTGTCCCATCTTACATGACCCAAATCAAAGCTCGCTCTTGAGTTCCATTGCTGGTGAGAAAGTGCTCCCTGTTTTGGGCAATGTGGGAACTGGGTTTAATCTTCAAGATGAAACGAAGAGCATCAGAGTGGCCCATCTTCTACTTTCAATGCTTTCAACTCAGTCAAACCAGAGAACTTTACTTTGTTTTTGAACATGTAAGTGCTTCCTAGTTTGACCAAGGTGAGGAGCAGACTATCTACAACTAGAGCCACAAGGACTTTCCCTTTAATTATTTCAGAAAAATCAGTGTGCATAACTCCAAACTGAGCACTTTTTATTGAGTTGTGAGAACTAAAGGAACTGTGATTTTATCCTTGTGAAATGAATGTTCGCAGATAAGTCAAATAAAAGATCTTTCTTGTACATCTAAAAAATATCATAGATTGATTTTGATATAATACCCGTGATTCATGACTGCTAATCTCAGCTTTTCAGCATAACTCCAAACTGAGCACTTTTTATTGAGTTGTGAGAACTAAAGGAACTGTGATTTTATCCTTGTGAATTTAATGTTTGCAGATAAGTTAAACAAAAGATCTGTCTTGTACGTCTAAAAAATACCATAGATTGATTTTGATATAATACCCCTGATTCATGATGCTGCCAAGAATTTTTAAGGCATGCAAAATTTTGATGATGCTTATTTACAATGGCTTTTTGCTGAATCCCAACTGCCAGCTTAATATATATTTTAATTTTCCATAAATGAAAGGTAAACAATATATAGAGATCTTTTGCTCACAAACACTTTCCTTTTTTAAGTAAAATATCAAAACTGCTAATCTCAGCTTTTGGTTACACCTCTGAATAGTGATTTCACTAAAAAGATACTCTATTGTTATGCTGAGAATGTTGCTGATTCCCCCCTGTGGATTTGTGCGGCAATGCCCAATTTTCATTCTACCCACTGGAATGTGCTCCTCCCTCTGTATAACAAAATAATACTTTGTTGAATACTGATTGGATAATGGTGTATACCACCTGGTTTATGAAGGGTTTTGAAGCAAGAGAGAAGTAATTAGATGATTAAACAGGATCTGAAGATTCATACCTGAGAACTATTGCTGCTTACTACTTAGAGGTAAGATGCTTCATACTTTTTAAATCAATTCTTGTTCTTCAGCCAAGTGAAAAATGATTGACACTTTTGTCCCATCTTACATGACCCAAATCAAAGCTCTCTCTTGTGTTCCATTGCTGGTGAGAAAGTGCTTCCTGTTTTGGGCAATGTGGGAAATGGGTTTATTCTTCAAGATGAAACGAAGAGCATCAGAGTGGCCCATCTTCTACTTTCAATGCTTTCAACTCAGTCAAACCAGAGAACTTTACTTTGTTTTTGAACATGTAAGTGCTTCCTAGTTTGACCAAGGTGAGGAGCAGACTATCTACAACCAGAGCCACAAGGACTTTCCCTTTAATTATTTCAGAAAAATAAGTGAGCATAACTCCAAACTGAGCACTTTTTATTGAGTTGTGAGAACTAAAGGAACTGTGATTTTATCCTTGTGAATTTAATGTTCGCAGATAAGTCAAACAAAAGATCTGTCTTGTACGTCTAAAAAATACCATAGATTGATTTTGATATAATACCCGTGATTCATGATGCTGCCAAGAATTTTTAAGGCATGCAAAATTTTGATGATGCTTATTTACAATGGCTTTTAGCTGAATCCCAACTGCCAGCTTAATATATATTTTAATTTTCCATAAATGAAAGGTAAACAATATATAGAGATCTTTTGCTCACAAACACTTTCCTTTTTTAAGTAAAATATCAAAACTGCTAATCTCAGCTTTTGGTTACACCTCTGAATAGTGATTTCACTAAAAAGATACCCTATTGTTATGCTGAGAATGTTCCTGATTCCCCCCTGTGGATTTGTGTGTTAATGCCCTATTTTGATTCTGCCCACTGGAATTTGCTCCTCCCTCTGTATAATAAAATAATACTTTATTGAATACTGATTGGATAATGGTGTATTCCACCTGGTTTATGAAAGGTTTGAAGCAAGAGAGAAGTAAGTAGATGATTAAACAGGATCTGAAGATTCATACCTGAGAACAATTGCTGCTTACTACTTAGAGGTAAGCTGCTTCATACCTTTTAAATCAATTCTTGTTCTTCAGCCAAGTAAAAATGATTGACACTTTTGTCCCATCTTACATGACCCAAATCAAAGCACTCTCTTGTGTTCCATTGCTGGTGAGAAAGTGCTTCCTGTTTTGGGCAATGTGGGAACTGGGTATAATCTTCAAGATGAAACGAAGAGCATCAGAGTGGCCCATCTTCTACTTTCAATGCTTTCAACTCAGTCAAACCAGAGAACTTTACTTTGTTTTTGAGTTTGACCAAGGTGAGGAGCAGACTATCTACAACCAGAACCACAAGGACTTTCCCTTTAATTATTTCAGAAAAATCAGTGAGCATAACTCCAAACTGAGCACTTTTTATTGAGTTGTGAGAACTAAAGGAACTGTGATTTTATCCTTGTGAATTTAATGTTCGCAGATAAGTCAAATAAAAGATCTGTCTTGTACGTCTAAAAAATACCATAGATTGATTTTGATATAATACCCGTGATTCATGATGCTGCCAAGAATTTTTAAGGCATGCAAAATTTTGAAGATGCTTGTTTACAATGGCTTTTAGCTGAATCCCAACTGCCAGCTTAATATATATTTTAATTTTCCATAAATCCATTCTACCCACTGGAATGTGCTCCTCCCTCTGTATAACAAAAGAATACTTTATTGAATACTGATTGGATAATGGTGTATACCACCTGGTTTATGAAGGGTTTGAAGCAAGAGAGAAGTAAGTAGATGATTAAACAGGATCTGAAGATTCATACCTGAGAACTATTGCTGCTTACTACTTAGAGGTAAGATGCTTCATACTTTTTAAATCAATTCTTGTTCTTCAGCCAAGTGAAAAATGATTGACACTTTTGTCCCATCTTACATGACCCAAATCAAAGCTCTCTCTTGTGTTCCATTGCTGGTGAGAAAGTGCTTCCTGTTTTGGGCAATGTGGGAACTGGGTTTAATCTTCAAGATGAAACGAAGAGCATCAGAGTGGCCCATCTTCTACTTTCAATGCTTTCAACTCAGTCAAACCAGAGAACTTTACTTTGTTTTTGAACATGTAAGTGCTTCCTAGTTTGACCAAGGTGAGGAGCAGACTATCTACAACTGGAGCCACAAGGACTTTCCCTTTAATTATTTCAGAAAAATCAGTGTGCATAACTCCAAACTGAGCACTTTTTATTGAGTTGTGAGAACTAAAGGAACTGTGATTTTATCCTTGTGAAATGAAAGTTCGCAGATAAGTCAAATAAAAGATCTTTCTTGTACATCTAAAAAATATCATAGATTGATTTTGATATAATACCCGTGATTCATGACTGCTAATCTCAGCTTTTCAGCATAACTCCAAACTGAGCACTTTTTATTGAGTTGTGAGAACTAAAGGAACTGTGATTTTATCCTTGTGAATTTAATGTTTGCAGATAAGTTAAACAAAAGATCTGTCTTGTACCTCTAAAAAATACCATAGATTGATTTTGATATAATACCCCTGATTCATGATGCTGCCAAGAATTTTTAAGGCATGCAAAATTTTGATGAAGCTTATTTACAATGGCTTTTTGCTGAATCCCAACTGCCAGCTTAATATATATTTTAATTTTCCATAAATGAAAGGTAAACAATATATAGAGATCTTTTGCTCACAAACACTTTCCTTTTTTAAGTAAAATATCAAAACTGCTAATCTCAGCTTTTGGTTACACCTCTGAATAGTGATTTCACTAAAAAGATACTCTATTGTTATGCTGAGAATGTTGCTGATTCCCCCCTGTGGATTTGTGCGGCAATGCCCAATTTTCATTCTACCAACTGGAATGTGCTCCTCCCTCTGTATAACAAAAGAATACTTTGTTGAATACTGATTGGATAATGGTGTATACCACCTGGTTTATGAAGGGTTTTGAAGCAAGAGAGAAGTAATTAGATGATTAAACAGGATCTGAAGATTCATACCTGAGAACTATTGCTGCTTACTACTTAGACGTAAGATGCTTCATACTTTTTAAATCAATTCTTGTTCTTCAGCCAAGTGAAAAATGAATGACACTTTTGTCCCATCTTACATGACCCAAATCAAAGCTCTCTCTTGTGTTCCATTGCTGGTGAGAAAGTGCTTCCTGTTTTGGGCAATGTGGGAACTGGGTTTAATCTTCAAGATGAAACGAAGAGCATCAGAGTGGCCCATCTTCTACTTTCAATGCTTTCAACTCAGTCAGACCAGAGAACTGTACTTTGTTTTTGAACATGTAAGTGCTTCCTAGTTTGACCAAGGTGAGGAGCAGACTATCTACAACCAGAGCCACAAAGACTTTCCCTTTAATTATTTCAGAAAAATAAGTGAGCATAACTCCAAACTGAGCACTTTTTATTGAGTTGTGAGAACTAAAGGAACTGTGATTTTATCCTTGTGAATTTAATGTTCGCAGATAAGTCAAACAAAAGATCTGTCTTGTACGTCTAAAAAATACCATAGATTGATTTTGATAAAATACCCGTGATTCATGATGCTGCCAAGAATTTTTAAGGCATGCAAAATTTTGATGATGCTTATTTACAATGGCTTTTTGCTGAATCCCAACTGCCAGCTTAATATATATTTTAATTTTCCATAAATGAAAGGTAAACAATATATAGAGATCTTTTGCCGACAAACACTTTCCTTTTTTAAGTAAAATATCAAAACTGCTAATCTCAGCTTTTGGTTACACCTCTGAATAGTGATTTCACTAAAAAGATACCCTATTGTTATGCTGAGAATGTTGCTGATTCCCCCCTGTGGATTTTTGCGGCAATGCCCTATTTTCATTCTACCCACTGGAATGTGCTCCTCCCTCTGTATAACAAAAGAATACTTTGTTGAATACTGATTGGATAATGGTGTATACCACCTGGTTTATGAAGGGTTTGAAGCAAGAGAGAAGTAAGTAGATGATTAAACAGGATCTGAAGATTCATACCTGAGAACTATTGCTGCTTACTACTTAGAGGTAAGCTGCTTCATACTTTTTAAATCAATTCTTGTTCTTCAGCCAAGTAAAAATGATTGACACTTTTGTCCCATCTTACATGACCCAAATCAAAGCACTCTCTTGTGTTCCATTGCTGGTGAGAAAGTGCTTCCTGTTTTGGGCAATGGGGGAACTGGGTTTAATCTTCAAGATGAAACGAAGAGCATCAGAGTGGCCCATCTTCTACTTTCAATGCTTTCAACTCAGTCAAACCAGAGAACTTTACTTTGTTTTTGAGTTTGACCAAGGTGAGGAGCAGACTATCTACAACCAGAACCACAAGGACTTTCCCTTTAATTATTTCAGAAAAATCAGTCAGCATAACTACAAACTGAGCACTTTTTATTGAGTTGTGAGAACTAAAGGAACTGTGATTTTATCCTTGTGAATTTAATGTTCGCAGATAAGTCAAATAAAAGATCTGTCTTGTACGTCTAAAAAATACCATAGATTGATTTTGATATAATACCCGTGATTCATGATGCTGCCAAGAATTTTTAAGGCATGCAAAATTTTGAAGATGCTTATTTACAATGGCTTTTAGCTGAATCCCAACTGCCAGCTTAATATATATTTTAATTTTCCATAAATCCATTCTACCCACTGGAATGTGCTCCTCCCTCTGTATAACAAAAGAATACTTTATTGAATACTGATTGGATAATGGTGTATACCACCTGGTTTATGAAGGGTTTGAAGCAAGAGAGAAGTAAGTAGATGATTAAACAGGATCTGAAGATTCATACCTGAGAACTATTGCTGCTTACTACTAAGAGGTAAGATGCTTCATACTTTTTAAATCAATTCTTGTTCTTCAGCCAAGTGAAAAATGATTGACACTTTTGTCCCATCTTACATGACCCAAATCAAAGCTCTCTCTTGTGTTCCATTGCTGGTGAGAAAGTGCTTCCTGTTTTGGGCAATGTGGGAACTGGGTTTAATCTTCAAGATGAAACGAAGAGCATCAGAGTGGCCCATCTTCTACTTTCAATGCTTTCAACTCAGTCAAACCAGAGAACTTTACTTTGTTTTTGAACATGTAAGTGCTTCCTAGTTTGACCAAGGTGAGGAGCAGACTATCTACAACCAGAGCCACAAGGACTTTCCCTTTAATTATTTCAGAAAAATCAGTGTGCATAACTCCAAACTGAGCACTTTTTATTGAGTTGTGAGAACTAAAGGAACTGTGATTTTATCCTAGTGAAATGAATGTTCGCAGATAAGTCAAATAAAAGATCTTTCTTGTACATCTAAAAAATATCATAGATTGATTTTGATATAATACCCGTGATTCATGATGCTGCCAAGAATTTGTAAGGCATGCAAAATTTTGATGATGCTTACTTACAATGGCTTTTAGCTGAATCCAATCTGCCAGCTTAATATATATATTTTAATTTTCCATAAATGAAAGGTAAACAATACATAGAGATCTTTTGCTCACAAACACTTTCCTTTTTTAAGTAAAATATCAAAACTGCTAATCTCAGCTTTTGGTTACACCTCTGAATAGTGATTTCACTAAAAAGATACCCTATTGTTATGCTGAGAATGTTCCTGATTCCCCCCTGTGGATTTGTGTGTTAATGCCCTATTTTGATTCTGCCCACTGGAATTTGCTCCTCCCTCTGTATAATAAAATAATACTTTATTGAATACTGATTGGATAATGGTGTATTCCACCTGGTTTATGAAAGGTTTGAAGCAAGAGAGAAGTAAGTAGATGATTAAACAGGATCTGAAGATTCATACCTGAGAACAATTGCTGCTTACTACTTAGAGGTAAGCTGCTTCATACCTTTTAAATCAATTCTTGTTCTTCAGCCAAGTAAAAATGATTGACACTTTTGTCCCATCTTACATGACCCAAATCAAAGCACTCTCTTGTGTTCCATTGCTGGTGAGAAAGTGCTTCCTGTTTTGGGCAATGTGGGAACTGGGTATAATCTTCAAGATGAAACGAAGAGCATCAGAGTGGCCCATCTTCTACTTTCAATGCTTTCAACTCAGTCAAACCAGAGAACTTTACTTTGTTTTTGAGTTTGACCAAGGTGAGGAGCAGACTATCTACAACCAGAACCACAAGGACTTTCCCTTTAATTATTTCAGAAAAATCAGTGAGCATAACTCCAAACTGAGCACTTTTTATTGAGTTGTGAGAACTAAAGGAACTGTGATTTTATCCTTGTGAATTTAATGTTCGCAGATAATTTAAATAAAAGATCTGTCTTGTACGTCTAAAAAATACCATAGGTTGATTTTGATATAATACCAGTGATTCATGATGCTGCCAAGAATTTTTAAGGAATGCAAAATTTTGATGATGCTTATTTACAATGGCTTTTAGCTGAATCCCAACTGCCAGCTTAATATATATTTTAATTTTCTATAAATGAAAGGTAAACAATATATAGAGATCTTTTGCTCACAAACACTTTCCTTTTTTAAGTAAAATATCAAAACTGCTAATCTCAGCTTTTGGTTACACCTCTGAATAGTGATTTCACTAAAAAGATACCCTATTGTTATGCTGAGAATGTTGCTGATTCCCCCTGTGGATTTGTGCGGCAATGCCCTATTTACATTCTACCCACTGGAATGTGCTCCTCCCTCTGTATAACAAAAGAATACTTTATTGAATACTGATTGGATAATGGTGTATACTACCTGGTTTATGAAGGGTTTGAAGCAAGAGAGCAGTAAGTAGATGATTAAACAGGATCTGAAGATTCATACCCGAGAACAATTGCTGCTTACTACTTAGAGGTAAGATGCTTCATACTTTTTAAATCAATTCTTGTTCTTCAGCCAAGTGAAAAATGATTGACACTTTTGTCCCATCTTACATGACCCAAATCAAAGCTCTCTCTTGTGTTCCATTGCTGGTGAGAAAATGCTTCCTGTTTTGGGCAATGTGGGAACTGGGTTTAATCTTCAAGATGAAACGAAGAGCATCAGAGTGGCCCATCTTCTACTTTCAATGCTTTCAACTCAGTCAAACCAGAGAACTTTACTTTGTTGTTGAACATGTAAGTGCTTCCTAGTTTGACCAAGGTGAGGAGCAGACTATCTACAACCAGAGCCACAAGGACTTTCCCTTTAATTATTTCAGAAAAATCAGTGTGCATAACTCCAAACTGAGCACTTTTTATTGAGTTGTGAGAACTAAAGGAACTGTGATTTTATGCTTGTGAAATGAATGTTTGCAGATAAGTCAAATAAAAGATCTTTCTTGTACATCTAAAAAAATATCATAGATTGATTTTGATATAATACCCGTGATTCATGATGCTGCCAAGAATTTGTAAGGCATGCAAAATTTTGATGATGCTTACTTACAATGGCTTTTAGCTGAATCCAATCTGCCAGCTAAATATATATATTTTAATTTTCCATAAATAAAAGGTAAACAATACATAGAGATCTTTTGCTCATAAACACTTTCCTTTTTTAAGTAAAATATCAAAACTGCTAATCTCAGCTTTTGGTTACACCTCTGAATAGTGATTTCACTAAAAAGATACCCTATTGTTATGCTGAGAATGTTCCTGATTCCCCCTGAGGATTTGTGTGTTAATGCCCTATTTTCATTCTGCCCACTGGAATGTGCTCCTCCCTCTGTATAATAAAATAATACTTTATTGAATACTGATTGGATAATGTTGTATACCACCTAGTTTATGAAGGGTTTGAAGCAAGAGAGAAGTAAGTAGATGATTAAACAGGATCTGAAGATTCATACCTGAGAACAATTGCTGCTTACTACTTAGAGGTAAGCTGCTTCATACTTTTTAAATCAATTCTTGTTCTTCAGCCAAGTAAAAATGATTGACACTTTTGTCCCATCTTACATGACCCAAATCAAAGCTCTCTCTTGTGTTCCATTGCTGGTGAGAAAGTGCTTCCTGTTTTGGGCAATGTGGGAACTGGGTTTAATCTTCAAGATGAAACGAAGAGCATCAGTGGCCCATCTTCTACTTTCAATGCTTTCAACTCAGTCAAACCGGAGAACTTTACCTTGTTTTTGAACATGTAAGTGCTTCCTAGTTTGACCAAGGTGAGGAGCAGACTATCTACAACCAGAGCCACAAGGACTTTCCCTTTAATTATTTCAGAAAAATCAGTGAGCATAACTCCAAACTGAGCACTTTTTATTGAGTTGTGAGAACTAAAGGAACTGTGATTTTATCCTTGTGAATTTAATGTTCGCAGATAAGTCAAATGAAAGATCTGTCTTGTACGTCTAAAAAATACCATAGATTGATATTGATATAATACCAGTGATTCATGATGCTGCCAAGAATTTTTAAGGCATACAGAATTTTGATGATGCTTACTTACAATGGCTTTTAGCTGAATCCAAACTGCCAGCTTAATATATATTTTTATTTTCCATAAATGAAAGGTAAACAATACATAGAGATCTTTTGTTTACAAACACTTTCCTTTTTTAAGTAAAATATCAAAACTGCTAATCTCAGCTTTTGGTTACACCTCTGAATAGTGATTTCACTAAAAAGATACCCTATTGTTATGCTGAGAATGTTGCTGATTTCCCCCCTGTGGATTTGTGCGGCAATGCCCTATTTACATTCTACCCACTGGAATGTGCTTCTCCCTCTGTATAACAAAAGAATACTTTATTGAATACTGATTGGATAATGGTGTATACTACCTGGTTTATGAAGGGTTTGAAGCATGAGAGAAGTAAGTAGATGATTAAACAGGATCTGAAGATTCATACCTGAGAACAATTGCTGCTTACTACTTAGAGGTAAGATGCTTCATACTTTTTAAATCAATTCTTGTTCTACAGCCAAGTGAAAAATGATTGACACTTATGTCCCATCTTACATGACCCAAATCAAAGCTCTCTCTTGTGTTCCATTGCTGGTGAGAAAGTGCTTCCTGTTTTGGGCAATGTGGGAACTGGGTTTAATCTTCAAGATGAAACGAAGAGCATCAGAGTGGCCCATCTTCTACTTTCAATGCTTTCAACTCAGTCAAACCGGAGAACTTTACCTTGTTTTTGAACATGTAAGTGCTTCCTAGTTTGACCAAGGTGAGGAGCAGACTATCTACAACCAGAGCCACAAGGACTTTCCCTTTAATTATTTCAGAAAAATCAGTGAGCATAACTCCAAACTGAGCACTTTTTATTGAGTTGTGAGAACTAAAGGAACTGTGATTTTATCCTTGTGAATTTAATGTTCGCAGGTAAGTCAAATAAAAGATCTGTCTTGTACGTCTAAAAAATACCATAGATTGATTTTGATATAATACCCGTGATTCATGATGCCGCCAAGAATTTTTAAGGCATGCAAAATTTTGATGATGCTTACTTACAATGGCTTTTAGCTGAATCCCAACTGCCAGCTTAATATATATTTTAATTTTCCATAAATGAAAGGTAAACAATACATAGAGATCTTTTTCTCACAAACACTTTCCTTTTTTAAGTAAAATATCAAAACTGCTAATCTCAGCTTTTGGTTACACCTCTGAATAGTGATTTCACTAAAAAGATACCCTATTGTTATGCTGAGAATGTTGCTGATTCCCCCCCTGTGGATTTGTGCGGCAATGCCCTATTTACATTCTACCCACTGGAATGTGCTCCTCCCTCTGTATAACAAAAGAATACTTTATTGAATACTGATTGGATAATGGTGTATACCACCTGGTTTATGAAGGGTTTGAAGCAAGAGAGAAGTAAGTAGATGATTAAACAGGATCTGAAGATTCATACCTGAGAACTATTGCTGCTTACTACTTAGAGGTAAGATGCTTCATACTTTTTAAATCAATTCTTGTTCTTCAGCCAAGCGAAAAATGATTGACACTTTTGTCCCATCTTACATGACCCAAATCAAAGCTCTCTCTTGTGTTCCATTGCTGGTGAGAAAGTGCTTCCTGTTTTGGTCAATGTGGGAACTGGGTTTAATCTTCAAGATGAAACGAAGAGCATCAGAGTGGCCCATCTTCTACTTTCAATGCTTTCAACTCAGTCAAACCAGAGAACTTTACTTTGTTTTTGAACATGTAAGTGCTTCCTAGTTTGACCAAGGTGAGGAGCAGACTATCTACAACCAGAGCCACAAGGACTTTCCCTTTAATTATTTCAGAAAAATCAGTGTGCATAACTCCAAACTGAGCACTTTTTATTGAGTTGTGAGAACTAAAGGAACTGTGATTTTATCCTTGTGAAAATAATTTTCTCAGATAAGTCAAATGAAAGATCTGTCTTGTATGTCTAAAAAATACCATAGATTGCTATTGATATAATACCAGTGATTCATGATGCTGCCAAGAATTTTTAAGGCATGCAAAATTTTGATGATGCTTACTTACAATGGCTTTTAGCTGAATCCAAACAGCCAGCTTAATATATATTTTAATTTTCCATAAATGAAAGGTAAACAATACATAGAGATCTTTAGCTCAAAAACACTTTCCTTTTTAAGAAAAATATCAAAACAGCTAATCTCAGCTTTTGGTTACACCTCTGAATAGTGATTTCACTAAAAAGATACCCTATTATTATGCTGAGAATGTTCCTGATTTCCCCCGTGGATTTGTGCGGCAATGCCCTATTTCCATTCAGCCCACTGGAATGTGCTCCTCCCTCTGTATAACAAAAGAATACTTTATTGAATACTGATTGGATAATGGTTTATACCACCTGGTTTATGAAGGGTTTGAAGCAAGAGAGAAGTAAGTAGATGATTAAACAGGATCTGAAGATTCATACCTGAGAACAATTGCTGCTTACTATTTAGAGGTAAGATGCTTCATACTTTTTGAAGCAAGAGAGAAGTAAGTAGATGATTAAACAGGATCTGAAGATTCATACCTGAGAACAATTGCTGCTTACTACTTAGAGGTAAGCTGCTTCATACTTTTTAAATCAATTCTTGTTCTTCAGCCAAGTAAAAATGATTGACACTTTTGTCCCATCTTACATGACCCAAATCAAAGCTCTCTCTTGTGTTCCATTGCTGGTGAGAAAGTGCTTCCTGTTTTGGGCAATGTGGGAACTGGGTTTAATCTTCAAGATGAAACGAAGAGCATCAGAGTGGCCCATCTTCTACTTTCAATGCTTTCAACTCAGTCAGACCAGAGAACTTTACTTTGTTTTTGAACATGTAAGTGCTTCCTAGTTTGACCAAGGTGAGGAGCAGACTATCTACAACCAGAGCCACAAGGACTTTCCCTTTAATTATTTCAGAAAAATCAGTGAGCATAACTCCAAACTGAGCACTTTTTATTGAGTTGTGAGAACTAAAGGAACTGTGATTTTATCCTTGTGAATTTAATGTTCACAGATAAGTCAAACAAAAGATCTGTCTTGTACGTCTAAAAAATACCATAGATTGATTTTTATATAATACCCGTGATTCATGATGCTGCCAAGAATTTTTAAGGCATGCAAAATTTTGATGATGCTTATTTACAATGGCTTTTAGCTGAATCCCAACTGCCAGCTTAATATATATTTTAATTTTCCATAAATGAAAGGTAAACAATATATAGAGATCTTTTGCTCACAAACACTTTCCTTTTTTAAGTAAAATATCAAAACTGCTAATCTCAGCTTTTGGTTACACCTCTGAATAGTGATTTCACTAAAAAGATATCCTATTGTTATGCTGAGAATGTTGCTGATTCCCCCTGTGGATTTGTGCGGCAATGCCCTATTTACATTCTACCCACTGGAATGTGCTCCTCCCTCTGTATAACAAAAGAATACTTTATTGAATACTGTTTGGATAATGGTGTATACTACCTGGTTTATGAAGGGTTTGAAGCAAGAGAGAAGTAAGTAGATGATTAAACAGGATCTGAAGATTCATACCTGAGAACAATTGCTGCTTACTACTTAGAGGTAAGATGCTTCATACTTTTTAAATCAATTCTTGTTCTTCAGCCAAGTGAAAAATGATTGACACTTTTGTCCCATCTTACATGACCCAAATCAAAGCTCTCTCTTGTGTTCCATTGCTGGTGAGAAAGTGCTTCCTGTTTTGGGCAATGTGGGAACTGGGTTTAATCTTCAAGATGAAACGAAGAGCATCAGAGTGGCCCATTTTCTACTTTCAATGCTTTCAACTCAGTCAAACCAGAGAACTTTACTTTGTTTTTGAACATGTAAGTGCTTCCTAGTTTGACCAAGGTGTGGAGCAGACTATCTACAACCAGAGCCACAAGGACTTTCCCTTTAATTATTTCAGAAAAATCAGTGAGCATAACTCCAAACTGAGCACTTTTTATTGAGTTATGAGAACTAAAGGAACTGTGATTTTATGCTTGTGAAATGAATGTTTGCAGATAAGTCAAATAAAAGATCTTTCTTGTACATCTAAAAAAATATCATAGATTGATTTTGATATAATACCCGTGATTCATGATGCTGCCAAGAATTTGTAAGGCATGCAAAATTTTGATGATGCTTACTTACAATGGCTTTTAGCTGAATCCAATCTGCCAGCTTAATATATATATTTTAATTTTCCATAAATAAAAGGTAAACAATACATAGGGATCTTTTGCTCATAAACACTTTCCTTTTTTAAGTAAAATATCAAAACTGCTAATCTCAGCTTTTGGTTACACCTCTGAATAGTGATTTCACTAAAAAGATACCCTATTGTTATGCTGAGAATGTTCCTGATTCCCCCCTGTGGATTTGTGTGTTAATGCCCTATTTTCATTCTGCCCACTGGAATGTGCTCCTCCCTCTGTATAATAAAATAATACTTTATTGAATACTGATTGGATAATGTTGTATACCATCTAGTTTATGAAGGGTTTGAAGCAAGAGAGAAGTAAGTAGATGATTAAACAGGATCTGAAGATTCATACCTGAGAACAATTGCTGCTTACTATTTAGAGGTAAGATACTTCATACTTTTTGAAGCAAGAGAGAAGTAAGTAGATGATTAAACAGGATCTGAAGATTCATACCTGAGAACAATTGCTGCTTACTACTTAGAGGTAAGCTGCTTCATACTTTTTAAATCAATTCTTGTTCTTCAGCCAAGTAAAAATGATTGACACTTTTGTCCCATCTTACATGACCCAAATCAAAGCTCTCTCTTGTGTTCCATTGCTGGTGAGAAAGTGCTTCCTGTTTTGGGCAATGTGGGAACTGGGTTTAATCTTCAAGATGAAACGAAGAGCATCAGTGGCCCATCTTCTACTTTCAATGCTTTCAACTCAGTCAAACCGGAGAACTTTACCTTGTTTTTGAACATGTAAGTGCTTCCTAGTTTGACCAAGGTGAGGAGCAGACTATCTACAACCAGAGCCACAAGGACTTTCCCTTTAATTATTTCAGAAAAATCAGTGAGCATAACTCCAAACTGAGCACTTTTTATTGAGTTGTGAGAACTAAAGGAACTGTGATTTTATCCTTGTGAATTTAATGTTCGCAGATAAGTCAAATGAAAGATCTGTCTTGTACGTCTAAAAAATACCATAGATTGATATTGATATAATACCAGTGATTCATGATGCTGCCAAGAATTTTTAAGGCATACAAAATTTTGATGATGCTTACTTACAATGGCTTTTAGCTGAATCCAAACTGAAAGCTTAATATATATTTTTATTTTCCATAAATGAAAGGTAAACAATACATAGAGATCTTTTGTTTACAAACACTTTCCTTTTTTAAGTAAAATATCAAAACTGCTATTCTCAGCTTTTGGTTACACCTCTGAATAGTGATTTCACTAAAAAGATACCCTATTGTTATGCTGAGAATGTTGCTGATTCCCCCCCTGTGGATTTGTGCGGCAATGCCCCATTTACATTCTACCCACTGGAATGTGCTCCTCCCTCTGTATAACAAAAGAATACTTTATTGAATACTGATTGGATAATGGTGTATACTACCTGGTTTATGAAGGGTTTGAAGCAAGAGAGAAGTAAGTAGATGATTAAACAGGATCTGAAGATTCATACCTGAGAACAATTGCTGCTTACTACTTAGAGGTAAGATGCTTCATACTTTTTAAATCAATTCTTGTTCTTCAGCCAAGTGAAAAATTATTGACACTTATGTCCCATCTTACATGACCCAAATCAAAGCTCTCTCTTGTGTTCCATTGCTGGTGAGAAAGTGCTTCCTGTTTTGAGCAATGTGGGAACTGGGTTTAATCTTCAAGATGAAACGAAGAGCATCAGAGTGGCCCGTCTTCTACTTTCAATGCTTTCAACTCAGTCAAACCAGAGAACTTTACTTTGTTTTTGAACATGTAAGTGCTTCCTAGTTTGACCAAGGTGAGGAGCAGACTATCTACAACCAGAGCCACAAGGACTTTCCCTTTAATTATTTCAGAAAAATCAGTGCGCATAACTCCAAACTGAGCACTTTTTATTGAGTTGTGAGAACTATAGGAACTGTGATTTTATCCTTGTGAATTTAATGTTCGCAGGTAAGTCAAATAAAAGATCTGTCTTGTACGTCTAAAAAATACCATAGATTGATTTTGATATAATACCCATGATTCATGATGCCGCCAAGAATTTTTAAGGCATGCAAAATTTTGATGAAGCTTACTTACAATGGCTTTTAGCTGAATCCCAACTGCCAGCTTAATATATATTTTAATTTTCCATAAATGAAAGGTAAACAATACATAGAGATCTTTTTCCCACAAACACTTTCCTTTTTTAAGTAAAATATCAAAACTGCTAATCTCAGCTTTTGGTTACACCTCTGAATTGTGATTTCACTAAAAAGATACCCTATTGTTATGCTGAGAATGTTGCTGATTCCCCCCCTGTGGATTTGTGCGGCAATGCCCTATTTACATTCTACCCATTGGAATGTGCTCCTCCCTCTATATAACAAAAGAATACTTTATTGAATACTGATTGGATAATGGTGTATACCACCTGGTTTATGAAGGGTTTGAAGCAAGAGAGAAGTAAGTAGATGATTAAACAGGATCTGAAGATTCATACCTGAGAACAATTGCTGCTTACTACTTAGAGGTAAGATGCTTCATACTTTTTAAATCAATTCTTGTTCTTCAGCCAAGTGAAAAATGATTGACACTTTTGTCCCATCTTACATGACCCAAATCAAAGCTCTCTCTTGTGTTCCATTGCTGGTGAGAAAGTGCTTCCTGTTTTGGGCAATGTGGGAACTGGGTTTAATCTTCAAGATGAAACGAAGAGCAACAGAGTGGCCAATCTTCTACTTTCAATGCTTTCAACTCAAACCAGAGAACTTTACTTTGTTTTTGAACATGTAAGTGCTTCCTAGTTTGACCAAGGTGAGGAGCAGACTATCTACAACTAGAGCCACAAGGACTTTCCCTTTAATTATTTCAGAAAAATCAGTGAGCATAACTCCAAACTGAGCACTTTTTAATGAGTTGTGAGAACTAAAGGAACTGTGATTTTATCCTTGTGAATTTAATGTTCGCAGATAAGTCAAAGAAAAGATCTGTCTTGTACGTCTAAAAAATACCATAGATTGATTTTGATATAATACCCGTGATTCACGATGCTGCCAAGAATTTTTAAGGCATGCAAAATTTTGATGATGCTTATTTACAATGGCTTTTAGCTGAATCCAATCTGACAGCTTAATATATATATTTTAATTTTCCATAAATGAAAGGTAAACAATACATAGAGATCTTTTGCTCATAAACACTTTCCTTTTTTAAGTAAAATATCAAAACTGCTAATCTCAGCTTTTGGTTACACCTCTGAATAGTGATTTCACTAAAAAGATACCCTATTGTTATGCTGAGAATGTTCCTGATTCCCCCCTGTGGATTTGTGTGTTAATGCCCTATTTTCATTCTGCCCACTGGAATGTGCTCCTCCCTCTGTATAATAAAATAATACTTTATTGAATACTGATTGGATAATGGTGTGTACCACCTAGTTTATGAAGGGTCTGAAGCAAGAGAGAAGTAAGTAGATGATTAAACAGGATCTGAAGATTCATACCTGAGAACAATTGCTGCTTACTATTTAGAGGTAAGATGCTTCATACTTTTTGAAGCAAGAGAGAAGTAAGTAGATGATTAAACAGGATCTGAAGATTCATACCTGAGAACAATTGCTGCTTACTACTTAGAGGTAAGCTGCTTCATACTTTTTAAATCAATTCTTGTTATTAAGCCAAGTAAAAATGATTGACACTTTTGTCCCATCTTACATGACCCAAATCAAAGCTCTCTCTTGTGTTCCATTGCTGGTGAGAAAGTGCTTCCTGTTTTGGGCAATGTGGGAACTGGGTTTAATCTTCAAGATGAAACGAAGAGCATCAGAGTGGCCCATCTTCTACTTTCAATGCTTTCAACTCAGTCAAACTAGAGAACTTTACTTTGTTTTTGAGTTTGACCAAGGTGAGGAGCAGACTGTCTACAACCAAAACCACAAGGACTTTCCCTTTAATTATTTCAGAAAAATCAGTGAGCATAACTCCAAACTGAGCACTTTTTATTGAGTTGTGAGAACTAAAGGAACTGTGATTTTATCCTTGTGAATTTAATGTTCGCAGATAAGTCAAATAAAAGATCTGTCTTGTACGTCTAAAAAATACCATAGATTGATTTTGATATAATACCCGTGATTCATGATGCTGCCAAGAATTTTTAAGGCATGCAAAATTTTGATGATGCTTATTTACAATGGCTTTTAGCTGAATCCCAACTGCCAGCTTAATATATATTTTAATTTTCCATAAATGAAAGGAAAACAATATATAGAGATCTTTTGCTCACAAACACTTTCCTTTTTTAAGTAAAATATCAAAACTGCTAATCTCAGCTTTTGGTTACACCTCTGAATAGTGATTTCACTAAAAAGATACCCTATTGTTATGCTGAGAATGTTCCTGATTCCCCCCTGTGGATTTGTGTGTTAATGCCCTATTTTCATTCTCCCCACTGGAATGTGCTCCTCCCTCTGTATAATAAAATAATACTTTGTTGAATACTGATTGGATAATGGTGTATACCACCTTGTTTATGAAGGGTTTGAAGCAAGAGAGAAGTAAGTAGATGATTAAACAGGATCTGAAGATTCATACCTGAGAACTATTGCTGCTTACTACTTAGAGGTAAGATGCTTCATACTTTTTAAATCAATTCTTGTTCTTCAGCCAAGTGAAAAATGATTGACACTTTTGTCCCATCTTACATGACCCAAATCAAAGCTCTCTCTTGTGTTCCATTGCTGGTGAGAAAGTGCTTCCTGTTTTGGGCAATGTGGGAACTGGGTTTAATCTTCAAGATGAAACGAAGAGCATCAGAGTGGCCCATCTTCTACTTTCAATGCTTTCAACTCAGTCAAACCAGAGAACTTTACTTTGTTTTTGAACATGTAAGTGCTTCCTAGAATGACCAAGGTGAGGAGCAGACTATCTACAAATAGAGCCACAAGGACTTTCCCTTTAATTATTTCAGAAAAGTCAGTGAGCATAACTCCAAACTGAGCACTTTTTATTGAGTTGTGAGAACTAAAGGAACTGTGATTTTATCCTTGTGAATTTAATGTTCGCAGATAATTTAAATAAAAGATCTGTCTTGTACGTCTAAAAAAATACCATAGATTGATTTTGATATAATACCAGTGATTCATGATGCTGCCAAGAATTTTTAAGGCATGCAAAATTTTGATGAAGCTTATTTACAATGGCTTTTAGCTGAATCCCAACTGCCAGCTTAATATATATTTTAATTTTCCATAAATGAAAGGTAAACAATATATAGAGATCTTTTGCTCACAAACACTTTCCTTTTTTAAGTAAAATATCAAAACTGCTAATCTCAGCTTTTGGTTACACCTCTGAATAGTGATTTCACTAAAAAGATATCCTATTGTTATGCTGAGAATGTTGCTGATTCCCCCTGTGGATTTGTGCGGCAATGCCCTATTTACATTCTACCCACTGGAATGTGCTCCTCCCTCTGTATAACAAAAGAATACTTTATTGAATACTGATTGGATAATGGTGTATACTACCTGGTTTATGAAGGGTTTGAAGCAAGAGAGAAGTAAGTGGATGATTAAACAGGATCTGAAGATTCATACCTGAGAACAATTGCTGCTTACTACTTAGAGGTAAGATGCTTCATACTTTTTAAATCAATTCTTGTTCTTCAGCCAAGTGAAAAATGATTGACACTTTTGTCCCATCTTACATGACCCAAATCAAAGCTCTCTCTTGTGTTCCATTGCTGGTGAGAAAGTGCTTCCTGTTTTGGGCAATGTGGGAACTGGGTTTAATCTTCAAGATGAAACGAAGAGCATCAGAGTGGCCCATCTTCTACCTTTAATGCTTTCAACTCAGTCAAACCAGAGAACTTTACTTTGTTTTTGAACATGTAAGTGCTTCCTAGTTTGACCAAGGTGAGGAGCAGACTATCTACAACCAGAACCACAAGGACTTTCCCTTTAATTATTTCAGAAAAATCAGTGTGCATAACTCCAAACTGAGCACTTTTTATTGAGTTGTGAGAACTAAAGGAACTGTGATTTTATGCTTGTGAAATGAATGTTTGCAGATAAGTCAAATAAAAGATCTTTCTTGTACATCTAAAAAATATCATAGATTGATTTTGATATAATACCCGTGATTCATGATGCTGCCAAGAATTTGTAAGGCATGCAAAATTTTGATGATGCTTACTTACAATGGCTTTTAGCTGAATCCAATCTGCCAGCTTAAGATATATATATTTTAATTTTCCATAAATGAAAGGTAAACAATACATAGAGATCTTTTGCTCATAAACACTTTCCTTTTTTAAGTAAAATATCAAAACTGCTAATCTCAGCTTTTGGTTACACCTCTGAATAGTGATTTCACTAAAAAGATACCCTATTGTTATGCTGAGAATGTTCCTGATTCCCCCCTGTGGATTTGTGTGTTAATGCCCTATTTTCATTCTCCCCACTGGAATGTGCTCCTCCCTCTGTATAATAAAATAATACTTTATTGAATACTGATTGGATAATGGTGTATACCACCTAGTTTATGAAGGGTCTGAAGCAAGAGAGAAGTAAGTAGATGATTAAACAGGATCTGAAGATTCATACCTGAGAACAATTGCTGCTTACTATTTAGAGGTAAGATACTTCATACTTTTTGAAGCAAGAGAGAAGTAAGTAGATGATTAAACAGGATCTGAAGATTCATACCTGAGAACAATTGCTGCTTACTACTTAGAGGTAAGCTGCTTCATACTTTTTAAATCAATTCTTGTTCTTCAGCCAAGTAAAAATGATTGACACTTTTGTCCCATCTTACATGACCCAAATCAAAGCTCTCTCTTGAGTTCCATTGCTGGTGAGAAAGTGCTTCCTGTTTTGGGCAATGTGGGAACTGGGTTTAATCTTCAAGATGAAACGAAGAGCAACAGAGTGGCCAATCTTCTACTTTCAATGCTTTCAACTCAAACCAGAGAACTTTACTTTGTTTTTGAACATGTAAGTGCTTCCTAGTTTGACCAAGGTGAGGAGCAGACTATCTACAACTAGAGCCACAAGGACTTTCCCTTTAATTATTTCAGAAAAATCAGTGAGCATAACTCCAAACTGAGCACTTTTTAATGAGTTGTGAGAACTAAAGGAACTGTGATTTTATCCTTGTGAATTTAATGTTCGCAGATAAGTCAAAGAAAAGATCTGTTTTGTACGTCTAAAAAATACCATAGATTGATTTTGATATAATACCCGTGATTCACGATGCTGCCAAGAATTTTTAAGGCATGCAAAATTTTGATGATGCTTATTTACAATGGCTTTTAGCTGAATCCAATCTGACAGCTTAATATATATATTTTAATTTTCCATAAATGAAAGGTAAACAATACATAGAGATCTTTTGCTCATAAACACTTTCCTTTTTTAAGTAAAATATCAAAACTGCTAATCTCAGCTTTTGGTTACACCTCTGAATAGTGATTTCACTAAAAAGATACCCTATTGTTATGCTGAGAATGTTCCTGATTCCCCCCTGTGGATTTGTGTGTTAATGCCCTATTTTCATTCTGTCCACTGGAATGTGCTCCTCCCTCTGTATAATAAAATAATACTTTATTGAATACTGATTGGATAATGGTGTGTACCACCTAGTTTATGAAGGGTCTGAAGCAAGAGAGAAGTAAGTAGATGATTAAACAGGATCTGAAGATTCATACCTGAGAACAATTGCTGCTTACTATTTAGAGGTAAGATGCTTCATACTTTTTGAAGCAAGAGAGAAGTAAGTAGATGATTAAACAGGATCTGAAGATTCATACCTGAGAACAATTGCTGCTTACTACTTAGAGGTAAGCTGCTTCATACTTTTTAAATCAATTCTTGTTATTAAGCCAAGTAAAAATGATTGACACTTTTGTCCCATCTTACATGACCCAAATCAAAGCTCTCTCTTGTGTTCCATTGCTGGTGAGAAAGTGCTTCCTGTTTTGGGCAATGTGGGAACTGGGTTTAATCTTCAAGATGAAACGAAGAGCATCAGAGTGGCCCATCTTCTACTTTCAATGCTTTCAACTCAGTCAAACCAGAGAACTTTACTTTGTTTTTGAGTTTGACCAAGGTGAGGAGCAGACTGTCTACAACCAAAACCACAAGGACTTTCCCTTTAATTATTTCAGAAAAATCAGTGAGCATAACTCCAAACTGAGCACTTTTTATTGAGTTGTGAGAACTAAAGGAACTGTGATTTTATCCTTGTGAATTTAATGTTCGCAGATAAGTCAAATAAAAGATCTGTCTTGTACGTCTAAAAAATACCATAGATTGATTTTGATATAATACCCGTGATTCATGATGCTGCCAAGAATTTTTAAGGCATGCAAAATTTTGATGATGCTTATTTACAATGGCTTTTAGCTGAATCCCAACTGCCAGCTTAATATATATTTTAATTTTCCATAAATGAAAGGAAAACAATATATAGAGATCTTTTGCTCACAAACACTTTCCTTTTTTAAGTAAAATATCAAAACTGCTAATCTCAGCTTTTGGTTACACCTCTGAATAGTGATTTCACTAAAAAGATACCCTATTGTTATGCTGAGAATGTTCCTGATTCCCCCCTGTGGATTTGTGTGTTAATGCCCTATTTTCATTCTCCCCACTGGAATGTGCTCCTCCCTCTGTATAATAAAATAATACTTTATTGAATACTGATTGGATAATGGTGTATACCACCTAGTTTATGAAGGGTCTGAAGCAAGAGAGAAGTAAGTAGATGATTAAACAGGATCTGAAGATTCATACCTGAGAACAATTGCTGCTTACTATTTAGAGGTAAGATGCTTCATACTTTTTGAAGCAAGAGAGAAGTAAGTAGATGATTAAACAGGATCTGAAGATTCATACATGAGAACAATTGCTGCTTACTACTTAGAGGTAAGCTGCTTCATACTTTTTAAATCAATTCTTGTTCTTCAGCCAAGTAAAAATGATTGACACTTTTGTCCCATCTTACATGACCCAAATCAAAGCTCTCTCTTGTGTTCCATTGCTGGTGAGAAAGTGCTTCCTGTTTTGGGCAATGTGGGAACTGGGTTTAATCTTCAAGATGAAACGAAGAGCATCAGAGTGGCCCATCTTCTACTTTCAATGTTTCAACTCAGTCAAACCAGAGAACTTTACTTTGTTTTTGAGTTTGACCAAGGTGAGGAGCAGACTGTCTACAACCAAAACCACAAGGACTTTCCCTTTAATTATTTCAGAAAAATCAGTGAGCATAACTCCAAACTGAGCACTTTTTATTGAGTTGTGAGAACTAAAGGAACTGTGATTTTATCCTTGTGAATTTAATGTTCGAAGTAAAATATCAAAACTGCTAATCTCAGCTTTTGGTTACACCTCTGAATAGTGATTTCACTAAAAAGATACCCTATTGTTATGCTGAGAATGTTGCTGATTCCCCCCTGTGGATTTGTGCGGCAATGCCCTATTTTCATTCTACCCACTGGAATGTGCTCCTCCCTCTGTATAACAAAAGAATACTTTGTTGAATACTGATTGGATAATGGTGTATACCACCTGGTTTATGAAGGGTTTGAAGCAAGAGAGAAGTAAGTAGATGTATAAACAGGATCTGAAGATTCATACCTGAGAACTATTGCTGCTTACTACTTAGAGGTAAGATGCTTCATACTTTTTAAATCAATTCTTGTTCTTCAGCCAAGTGAAAAATGATTGACACTTTTGTCCCATCTTACATAACCCAAATCAAAGCTCTCTCTTGTGTTCCATTGCTGGTGAGAAAGTGCTTCCTGTTTTGGGCAACGTGGGAACTGGGTTTAATCTTCAAGATAAAACGAAGAGTATCAGAGTGGCCCATCTTCTACTTTCAATGCTTTCAACTCAGTCAAACCAGAGAACTTTACTTTGTTTTTGAACATGTAAGTGCTTCCTAGTTTGACCAAGGTGAGGAGCAGACTATCTACAACCAGAGCCACAAGGACTTTCCCTTTAATTATTTCAGAAAAATCAGTGAGCATAACTCCAAACTGAGCACTTTTTATTGAGTTGTGAGAACTAAAGGAACTGTGATTTTATCCTTGTGAATTTAATGTTCGCAGATAAGTTAAACAAAAGATCTGTCTTGTACGTCTAAAAAATACCATAGATTGATTTTGATATAATACCCGTGATTCATGATGCTGCCAAGAATTTTTAAGGAATGCAAAATTTTGATGATGCTTATTTACAATGGCTTTTAGCTGAATCCCAACTGCCAGCTTAATATATATTTTAATTTTCCATAAATGAAAGGTAAACAATATATAGAGATCTTTTGCTCACAAACACTTTCCTTTTTTAAGTAAAATATCAAAACTGCTAATCTCAGCTTTTGGTTACACCTCTGAATAGTGATTTCACTAAAAAGATACCCTATTGTTATGCTGAGAATGTTGCTGATTCCCCCCTGTGGATTTGTGCGGCAATGCCCAATTTTCATTCTACCCACTGGAATGTGCTCCTCCCTCTGTATAACAAAAGAATACTTTGTTGAATACTGATTGGATAATGGTGTATACCACCTGGTTTATGAAGGGTTTTGAAGCAAGAGAGAAGTAATTATATGATTAAACAGGATCTGAAGATTCATACCTGAGAACTATTGCTGCTTACTACTTAGAGGTAAGATGCTTCATACTTTTTAAATCAATTCTTGTTCTTCAGCCAAGTGAAAAATGATTGACACTTTTGTCCCATCTTACATGACCCAAATCAAAGCTCTCTCTTGTGTTCCATTGCTGGTGAGAAAGTGCTTCCTGTTTTGGGCAATGTGGGAACTGGGTTTAATCTTCAAGATGAAACGAAGAGCATCAGAGTGGCCCATCTTCTACTTTCAATGCTTTCAACTCAGTCAAACCAGAGAACTTTACTTTGTTTTTGAACATGTAAGTGCTTCCTAGTTTGACCAAGGTGAGGAGCAGACTATCTACAACTAGAGCCACAAGGACTTTCCCTTTAAATATTTCAGAAAAATCAGTGAGCATAACTCCAAACTGAGCACTTTTTATTGAGTTGTGAGAACTAAAGGAACTGTGATTTTATCCTTGTGAATTTAATGTTCGCAGATAAGTCAAATAAAAGATCTGTCTTGTACGTCTAAAAAATACCATAGATTGATTTTGATATAATACCCGTGATTCATGATGCTGCCAAGAATTTTTAAGGAATGCAAAATTTTGATGATGCTTATTTACAATGGCTTTTAGCTGAATCCCAACTGCCAGCTTAATATATATTTTAATTTTCCATAAATGAAAGGTAAACAATATATAGAGATCTTTTGCTCACAAACACTTTCCTTTTTTAAGTAAAATATCAAAACTGCTAATCTCAGCTTTTGGTTACACCTCTGAATAGTGATTTCACTAAAAAGATACCCTATTGTTATGCTGAGAATGTTGCTGATTCCCCCTGTGGATTTGTGTGGCAATGCCCTATTTACATTCTACCCACTGGAATGTGCTCCTCCCTCTGTATAACAAAAGAATACTTTATTGAATACTGATTGGATAATGGTGTATACCACCTGGTTTATGAAGGGTTTGAAGCAAGAGAGAAGTAAGTAAATGATTAAACAGGATCTGAAGATTCATACCTGAGAACAATTGCTCCTTACTACTTAGAGGTAAGATGCTTCATACTTTTTAAATCAATTCTTGTTCTTCAGCCAAGAGAAAAATGATTGACACTTTTGTCCCATCTTACATGACCCAAATCAAAGCTCTCTCTTGTGTTCCATTGCTGGTGAGAAAGTGCTTCCTGTTTTGGGCAATGTGGGAACTGGGTTTAATCTTCAAGATGAAACGAAGAGCATCAGAGTGGCCCATCTTCTACTTTCAATGCTTTCAACTCAGTCAAACCAGAGAACTTTACTTTGTTTCTGAACATGTAAGTGCTTCCTAGTTTGACCAAGGTGAGGAGCAGACTATCTACAACCAGAGCCACAAGGACTTTCCCTTTAATTATTTCAGAAAAATCAGTGCGCATAACTCCAAACTGAGCACTTTTTATTGAGTAGTGAGAACTAAAGGAAATGTGATTTTATCCTTGTGAATTTTATGTTCGCAGATAAGTTATTAAAAGATCTGTCTTGTACGTCTAAAAAATACCATAGATTGATTTTGATATAATACCCGTGATTCATGATGCTGCCAAGAATTTTTAAGGCATGCAAAATTTTGATGATGCTTACTTACAATGGCTTTTAGCTGAATCCCAACTGCCCGCTTAATATATATTTTAATTTTCCATAAGTGAAATGTAAACAATACATAGAGATCTTTTGCTCACAAACCCTTTCCTTTTTTAAGTAAAATATCAAAACTGCTAATCTCAGCTTTTGGTTACACCTCTGAATAGTGATTTCACTAAAAAGATACCCTATTGTTATGCTGAGAATGTTCCTGATTCCCCCCTGTGGATTTGTGTGTTAATGCCCTATTTTCATTCTGCCCACTGGAATTTGCTCCTCCCTCTGTATAATAAAATAATACTTTATTGAATACTGATTGGATAATGGTGTATTCCACCTGGTTTATGAAGGGTTTGAAGCAAGAGAGAAGTAAGTAGATGATTAAACAGGATCTGAAGATTCATACCTGAGAACAATTGCTGCTTACTACTTAGAGGTAAGCTGCTTCATACTTTTTAAATCAATTCTTGTTCTTCAGCCAAGTAAAAATGATTGACACTTTTGTCCCATCTTACATGACCCAAATCAAAGCACTCTCTTGTGTTCCATTGCTGGTGAGAAAGTGCTTCCTGTTTTGGGCAATGTGGGAACTGGGTTTAATCTTCAAGATGAAACGAAGAGCATCAGAGTGGCCCATCTTCTACTTTCAATGCTTTCAACTCAGTCAAACCAGAGAACTTTACTTTATTTTTGAGTTTGACCAAGGTGAGGAGCAGACTATCTACAACCAGAACCACAAGGACTTTCCCTTTAATTATTTCAGAAAAATCAGTGAGCATAACTCCAAACTGAGCACTTTTTATTGAGTTGTGAGAACTAAAGGAACTGTGATTTTATCCTTGTGAATTTAATGTTCGCAGATAAGTCAAATAAAAGATCTGTGTTGTACGTCTAAAAAATACCATAGATTGATTTTGATATAATACCCGTGATTCATGATGCTGCCAAGAATTTTTAAGGCATGCAAAATTTTGAAGATGCTTGTTTACAATGGCTTTTAGCTGAATCCCAACTGCCAGCTTAATATATATTTTAATTTTCCATAAATCCATTCTACCCACTGGAATGTGCTCCTCCCTCTGTATAACAAAAGAATACTTTATTGAATACTGATTGGATAATGGTGTATACCACCTGGTTTATGAAGGGTTTGAAGCAAGAGAGAAGTAAGTAGATGATTAAACAGGATCTGAAGATTCATACCTGAGAACTATTGCTGCTTACTACTTAGAGGTAAGATGCTTCATACTTTTTAAATCAATTCTTGTTCTTCAGCCAAGTGAAAAATGATTGACACTTTTGTCCCATCTTACATGACCCAAATCAAAGCTCTCTCTTGTGTTCCATTGCTGGTGAGAAAGTGCTTCCTGTTTTGGGCAATGTGGGAACTGGGTTTAATCTTCAAGATGAAACGAAGAGCATCAGAGTGGCCCATCTTCTACTTTCAATGCTTTCAACTCAGTCAGACCAGAGAACTGTACTTTGTTTTTGAACATGTAAGTGCTTCCTAGTTTGACCAAGGTGAGGAGCAGACTATCTACAACCAGAGCCACAAGGACTTTCCCTTTAATTATTTCAGAAAAATAAGTGAGCATAACTCCAAAATGAGCACTTTTTATTGAGTTGTGAGAACTAAAGGAACTGTGATTTTATCCTAGTGAAATGGATGTTCGCAGATAAGTCAAATAAAAGATCTTTCTTGTACTTCTAAAAAATATCATAGATTGATTTTGATATAATACCCGTGATTCATGACTGCTAATCTCAGCTTTTCAGCATAACTCCAAACTGAGCACTTTTTATTGAGTTGTGAGAACTAAAGGAACTGTGATTTTATCCTTGTGAATTTAATGTTTGCAGATAAGTTAAACAAAAGATCTGTCTTGTACGTCTAAAAAATACCATAGATTGATTTTGATATAATACCCCTGATTCATGATGCTGCCAAGAATTTTTAAGGCATGCAAAATTTTGATGATGCTTATTTACAATGGCTTTTTGCTGAATCCCAACTGCCAGCTTAATATATATTTTAATTTTCCATAAATGAAAGGTAAACAATATATAGAGATCTTTTGCTCACAAACACTTTCCTTTTTTAAGTAAAATATCAAAACTGCTAATCTCAGCTTTTGGTTACACCTCTGAATAGTGATTTCACTAAAAAGATACTCTATTGTTATGCTGAGAATGTTGCTGATTCCCCCCTGTGGATTTGTGCGGCAATGCCCAATTTTCATTCTACCCACTGGAATGTGCTCCTCCCTCTGTATAACAAAAGAATACTTTGTTGAATACTGATTGGATAATGGTGTATACCACCTGGTTTATGAAGGGTTTTGAAGCAAGAGAGAAGTAATTAGATGATTAAACAGGATCTGAAGATTCATACCTGAGAACTATTGCTGCTTACTACTTAGACGTAAGATGCTTCATACTTTTTAAATCAATTCTTGTTCTTCAGCCAAGTGAAAAATGATTGACACTTTTGTCCCATCTTACATGACCCAAATCAAAGCTCTCTCTTGTGTTCCATTGCTGGTGAGAAAGTGCTTCCTGTTTTGGGCAATGTGGGAACTGGGTTTAATCTTCAAGATGAAACGAAGAGCATCAGAGTGGCCCATCTTCTACTTTCAATGCTTTCAACTCAGTCAGACCAGAGAACTGTACTTTGTTTTTGAACATGTAAGTGCTTCCTAGTTTGACCAAGGTGAGGAGCAGACTATCTACAACCAGAGCCACAAGGACTTTCCCTTTAATTATTTCAGAAAAATAAGTGAGCATAACTCCAAACTGAGCACTTTTTATTGAGTTGTGAGAACTAAAGGAACTGTGATTTTATCCTTGTGAATTTAATGTTCGCAGATAAGTCAAACAAAAGATCTGTCTTGTACGTCTAAAAAATACCATAGATTGATTTTGATATAATACCCGTGATTCATGATGCTGCCAAGAATTTTTAAGGCATGCAAAATTTTGATGATGCTTATTTACAATGGCTTTTAGCTGAATCCCAACTGCCAGCTTAATATATATTTTAATTTTCCATAAATGAAAGGTAAACAATATATAGAGATCTTTTGCTCACAAACACTTTCCTTTTTTAAGTAAAATATCAAAACTGCTAATCTCAGCTTTTGGTTACACCTCTGAATAGTGATTTCACTAAAAAGATACCCTATTGTTATGCTGAGAATGTTGCTGATTCCCCCCTGTGGATTTTTGCGGCAATGCCCTATTTTCATTCTACCCACTGGAATGTGCTCCTCCCTCTGTATAACAAAAGAATACTTTGTTGAATACTGATTGGATAATGGTGTATACCACCTGGTTTATGAAGGGTTTGAAGCAAGAGAGAAGTAAGTAGATGATTAAACAGGATCTGAAGATTCATACCTGAGAACTATTGCTGCTTACTACTTAGAGGTAAGCTGCTTCATACTTTTTAAATCAATTCTTGTTCTTCAGCCAAGTAAAAATGATTGACACTTTTGTCCCATCTTACATGACCCAAATCAAAGCACTCTCTTGTGTTCCATTGCTGGTGAGAAAGTGCTTCCTGTTTTGGGCAATGTGGGAACTGGGTTTAATCTTCAAGATGAAACGAAGAGCATCAGAGTGGCCCATCTTCTACTTTCAATGCTTTCAACTCAGTAAGACTAGAGAACTGTACTTTGTTTTTGAACATGTAAGTGCTTCCTAGTTTGACCAAGGTGAGGAGCAGACTATCTACAACCAGAGCCACAAGGACTTTCCCTTTAATTATTTCAGAAAAATAAGTGAGCATAACTCCAAACTGAGCACTTTTTATTGAGTTGTGAGAACTAAAGGAACTGTGATTTTATCCTTGTGAATTTAATGTTCGCAGATAAGTCAAACAAAAGATCTGTCTTGTACGTCTAAAAAATACCATAGATTGATTTTGATATAATACCCGTGATTCATGATGCTGCCAAGAATTTTTAAGGCATGCAAAATTTTGATGATGCTTATTTACAATGGCTTTTAGCTGAATCCCAACTGCCAGCTTAATATATATTTTAATTTTCCATAAATGAAAGGTAAACAAGATATAGAGATCTTTTGCTCACAAACACTTTCCTTTTTTAAGTAAAATATCAAAACTGCTAATCTCAGCTTTTGGTTACACCTCTGAATAGTGATTTCACTAAAAAGATACCCTATTGTTATGCTGAGAATGTTGCTGATTCCCCCCTGTGGATTTTTGCGGCAATGCCCTATTTTCATTCTACCCACTGGAATGTGCTCCTCCCTCTGTATAACAAAAGAATACTTTGTTGAATACTGATTGGATAATGGTGTATACCACCTGGTTTATGAAGGGTTTGAAGCAAGAGAGAAGTAAGTAGATGATTAAACAGGATCTGAAGATTCATACCTGAGAACTATTGCTGCTTACTACTTAGAGGTAAGCTGCTTCATACTTTTTAAATCAATTCTTGTTCTTCAGCCAAGTAAAAATGATTGACACTTTTGTCCCATCTTACATGACCCAAATCAAAGCACTCTCTTGTGTTCCATTGCTGGTGAGAAAGTGCTTCCTGTTTTGGGCAATGTGGGAACTGGGTTTAATCTTCAAGATGAAACGAAGAGCATCAGAGTGGCCCATCTTCTACTTTCAATGCTTTCAACTCAGTCAAACCAGAGAACTTTACTTTGTTTTTGAGTTTGACCAAGGTGAGGAGCAGACTATCTACAACCAGAGCCACAAGGACTTTCCCTTTAATTATTTCAGAAAAATCAGTGAGCATAACTCCAAACTGAGCACTTTTTATTGAGTTGTGAGAACTAAAGGAACTGTGATTTTATCCTTGTGAATTTAATGTTCGCAGATAAGTCAAATAAAAGATCTGTCTTGTACTTCTAAAAAATAGCATAGATTGATTTTGATATAATACCCGTGATTTATGATGCTGCCAAGAATTTTTAAGGCATGCAAAATTTTGAAGATGCTTATTTACAATGGCTTTTAGCTGAATCCCAACTGCCAGCTTAATATATATTTTAATTTTCCATAAATCCATTCTACCCACTGGAATGTGCTCCTCCCTCTGTATAACAAAAGAATACTTTATTGAATACTGATTGGATAATGGTGTATACCACCTGGTTTATGAAGGGTTTGAAGCAAGAGAGAAGTAAGTAGATGATTAAACAGGATCTGAAGATTCATACCTGAGAACTATTGCTGCTTACTACTAAGAGGTTAGATGCTTCATACTTTTTAAATCAATTCTTGTTCTTCAGCCAAGTGAAAAATGATTGACACTTTTGTCCCATCTTACATGACCCAAATCAAAGCTCTCTCTTGTGTTCCATTGCTGGTGAGAAAGTGCTTCCTGTTTTGGGCAATGTGGGAACTGGGTTTAATCTTCAAGATGAAACGAAGAGCATCAGAGTGGCCCATCTTCTACTTTCAATGCTTTCAACTCAGTCAAACCAGAGAACTTTACTTTGTTTTTGAACATGTAAGTGCTTCCTAGTTTGACCAAGGTGAGGAGCAGACTATCTACAACCAGAGCCACAAGGACTTTCCCTTTAATTATTTCAGAAAAATCAGTGTGCATAACTCCAAACTGAGCACTTTTTATTGAGTTGTGAGAACTAAAGGAACTGTGATTTTATCCTAGTGAAATGAATGTTCGCAGATAAGTCAAATAAAAGATCTTTCTTGTACATCTAAAAAATATCATAGATTGATTTTGATATAATACCCGTGATTCATGATGCTGCCAAGAATTTGTAAGGCATGCAAAATTTTGATGATGCTTACTTACAATGGCTTTTAGCTGAATCCAATCTGCCAGCTTAATATATATATTTTAATTTTCCATAAATGAAAGGTAAACAATACATAGAGATCTTTTGCTCACAAACACTTTCCTTTTTTAAGTAAAATATCAAAACTGCTAATCTCAGCTTTTGGTTACACCTCTGAATAGTGATTTCACTAAAAAGATACCCTATTGTTATGCTGAGAATGTTCCTGATTCCCCCCTGTGGATTTGTGTGTTAATGCCCTATTTTGATTCTGCCCACTGGAATTTGCTCCTCCCTCTGTATAATAAAATAATACTTTATTGAATACTGATTGGATAATGGTGTATTCCACCTGGTTTATGAAAGGTTTGAAGCAAGAGAGAAGTAAGTAGATGATTAAACAGGATCTGAAGATTCATACCTGAGAAGAATTGCTGCTTACTACTTAGAGGTAAGCTGCTTCATACCTTTTAAATCAATTCTTGTTCTTCAGCCAAGTAAAAATGATTGACACTTTTGTCCCATCTTACATGACCCAAATCAAAGCACTCTCTTGTGTTCCATTGCTGGTGAGAAAGTGCTTCCTGTTTTGGGCAATGTGGGAACTGGGTATAATCTTCAAGATGAAACGAAGAGCATCAGAGTGGCCCATCTTCTACTTTCAATGCTTTCAACTCAGTCAAACCAGAGAACTTTACTTTGTTTTTGACTTTGACCAAGGTGAGGAGCAGACTATCTACAACCAGAACCACAAGGACTTTCCCTTTAATTATTTCAGAAAAATCAGTGAGCATAACTCCAAACTGAGCACTTTTTATTGAGTTGTGAGAACTAAAGGAACTGTGATTTTATCCTTGTGAATTTAATGTTCGCAGATAAGTCAAATAAAAGATCTGTCTTGTACGTCTAAAAAATACCATAGATTGATTTTGATATAATACCCGTGATTCATGATGCTGCCAAGAATTTTTAAGGCATGCAAAATTTTGAAGATGCTTGTTTACAATGGCTTTTAGCTGAATCCCAACTGCCAGCTTAATATATATTTTAATTTTCCATAAATCCATTCTACCCACTGGAATGTGCTCCTCCCTCTGTATAACAAAAGAATACTTTATTGAATACTGATTGGATAATGGTGTATACCACCTGGTTTATGAAGGGTTTGAAGCAAGAGAGAAGTAAGTAGATGATTAAACAGGATCTGAAGATTCATACCTGAGAACTATTGCTGCTTACTACTTAGAGGTAAGATGCTTCATACTTTTTAAATCAATTCTTGTTCTTCAGCCAAGTGAAAAATGATTGACACTTTTGTCCCATCTTACATGACCCAAATCAAAGCTCTCTCTTGTGTTCCATTGCTGGTGAGAAAGTGCTTCCTGTTTTGGGCAATGTGGGAACTGGGTTTAATCTTCAAGATGAAACGAAGAGCATCAGAGTGGCCCATCTTCTACTTTCAATGCTTTCAACTCAGTCAGACCAGAGAACTGTACTTTGTTTTTGAACATGTAAGTGCTTCCTAGTTTGACCAAGGTGAGGAGCAGACTATCTACAACCAGAGCCACAAGGACTTTCCCTTTAATTATTTCAGAAAAATAAGTGAGCATAACTCCAAACTGAGCACTTTTTATTGAGTTGTGAGAACTAAAGGAACTGTGATTTTATCCTAGTGAAATGAATGTTCGCAGATAAGTCAAATAAAAGATCTTTCTTGTACATCTAAAAAATATCATAGATTGATTTTGATATAATACCCGTGATTCATGACTGCTAATCTCAGCTTTTCAGCATAACTCCAAACTGAGCACTTTTTATTGAGTTGTGAGAACTAAAGGAACTGTGATTTTATCCTTGTGAATTTAATGTTTGCAGATAAGTTAAACAAAAGATCTGTCTTGTACGTCTAAAAAATACCATAGATTGATTTTGATATAATACCCCTGATTCATGATGCTGCCAAGAATTTTTAAGGCATGCAAAATTTTGATGATGCTTATTTACAATGGCTTTTTGCTGAATCCCAACTGCCAGCTTAATATATATTTTAATTTTCCATAAATGAAAGGTAAACAATATATAGAGATCTTTTGCTCACAAACACTTTCCTTTTTTAAGTAAAATATCAAAACTGCTAATCTCAGCTTTTGGTTACACCTCTGAATAGTGATTTCACTAAAAAGATACTCTATTGTTATGCTGAGAATGTTGCTGATTCCCCCCTGTGGATTTGTGCGGCAATGCCCAATTTTCATTCTACCCACTGGAATGTGCTCCTCCCTCTGTATAACAAAAGAATACTTTGTTGAATACTGATTGGATAATGGTGTATACCACCTGGTTTATGAAGGGTTTTGAAGCAAGAGAGAAGTAATTAGATGATTAAACAGGATCTGAAGATTCATACCTGAGAACTATTGCTGCTTACTACTTAGACGTAAGATGCTTCATACTTTTTAAATCAATTCTTGTTCTTCAGCCAAGTGAAAAATGATTGACACTTTTGTCCCATCTTACATGACCCAAATCAAAGCTCTCTCTTGTGTTCCATTGCTGGTGAGAAAGTGCTTCCTGTTTTGGGCAATGTGGGAACTGGGTTTAATCTTCAAGATGAAACGAAGAGCATCAGAGTGGCCCATCTTCTACTTTCAATGCTTTCAACTCAGTCAGACCAGAGAACTGTACTTTGTTTTTGAACATGTAAGTGCTTCCTAGTTTGACCAAGGTGAGGAGCAGACTATCTACAACCAGAGCCACAAGGACTTTCCCTTTAATTATTTCAGAAAAATAAGTGAGCATAACTCCAAACTGAGCACTTTTTATTGAGTTGTGAGAACTAAAGGAACTGTGATTTTATCCTTGTGAATTTAATGTTCGCAGATAAGTCAAACAAAAGATCTGTCTTGTACGTCTAAAAAATACCATAGATTGATTTTGATATAATACCCGTGATTCATGATGCTGCCAAGAATTTTTAAGGCATGCAAAATTTTGAAGATGCTTGTTTACAATGGCTTTTAGCTGAATCCCAACTGCCAGCTTAATATATATTTTAATTTTCCATAAATCCATTCTACCCACTGGAATGTGCTCCTCCCTCTGTATAACAAAAGAATACTTTATTGAATACTGATTGGATAATGGTGTATACCACCTGGTTTATGAAGGGTTTGAAGCAAGAGAGAAGTAAGTAGATGATTAAACAGGATCTGAAGATTCATACCTGAGAACTATTGCTGCTTACTACTTAGAGGTAAGATGCTTCATACTTTTTAAATCAATTCTTGTTCTTCAGCCAAGTGAAAAATGATTGACACTTTTGTCCCATCTTACATGACCCAAATCAAAGCTCTCTCTTGTGTTCCATTGCTGGTGAGAAAGTGCTTCCTGTTTTGGGCAATGTGGGAACTGGGTTTCATCTTCAAGATGAAACGAAGAGCATCAGAGTGGCCCATCTTCTACTTTCAATGCTTTCAACTCAGTCAAACCAGAGAACTTTACTTTGTTTTTGAACATGTAAGTGCTTCCTAGTTTGACCAAGGTGAGGAGCAGACTATCTACAACTAGAGCCACAAGGACTTTCCCTTTAATTATTTCAGAAAAATCAGTGTGCATAACTCCAAACTGAGCACTTTTTATTGAGTTGTGAGAACTAAAGGAACTGTGATTTTATCCTTGTGAATTTAATGTTCGCAGATAAGTTAAACAAAAGATCTGTCTTGTACGTCTAAAAAATACCATAGATTGATTTTGATATAATACCCGTGATTCATGATGCTGCCAAGAATTTTTAAGGAATGCAAAATTTTGATGATGCTTATTTACAATGGCTTTTAGCTGAATCCCAACTGCCAGCTTAATATATATTTTAATTTTCCATAAATGAAAGGTAAACAAGATATAGAGATCTTTTGCTCACAAACACTTTCCTTTTTTAAGTAAAATATCAAAACTGCTAATCTCAGCTTTTGGTTACACCTCTGAATAGTGATTTCACTAAAAAGATACCCTATTGTTATGCTGAGAATGTTGCTGATTCCCCCCTGTGGATTTTTGCGGCAATGCCCTATTTTCATTCTACCCACTGGAATGTGCTCCTCCCTCTGTATAACAAAAGAATACTTTGTTGAATACTGATTGGATAATGGTGTATACCACCTGGTTTATGAAGGGTTTGAAGCAAGAGAGAAGTAAGTAGATGATTAAACAGGATCTGAAGATTCATACCTGAGAACTATTGCTGCTTACTACTTAGAGGTAAGCTGCTTCATACTTTTTAAATCAATTCTTGTTCTTCAGCCAAGTAAAAATGATTGACACTTTTGTCCCATCTTACATGACCCAAATCAAAGCACTCTCTTGTGTTCCATTGCTGGTGAGAAAGTGCTTCCTGTTTTGGGCAATGTGGGAACTGGGTTTAATCTTCAAGATGAAACGAAGAGCATCAGAGTGGCCCATCTTCTACTTTCAATGCTTTCAACTCAGTCAAACCAGAGAACTTTACTTTGTTTTTGAGTTTGACCAAGGTGAGGAGCAGACTATCTACAACCAGAGCCACAAGGACTTTCCCTTTAATTATTTCAGAAAAATCAGTGAGCATAACTCCAAACTGAGCACTTTTTATTGAGTTGTGAGAACTAAAGGAACTGTGATTTTATCCTTGCGAATTTAATGTTCGCAGATAAGTCAAATAAAAGATCTGTCTTGTACTTCTAAAAAATAGCATAGATTGATTTTGATATAATACCCGTGATTTATGATGCTGCCAAGAATTTTTAAGGCATGCAAAATTTTGAAGATGCTTATTTACAATGGCTTTTAGCTGAATCCCAACTGCCAGCTTAATATATATTTTAATTTTCCATAAATCCATTCTACCCACTGGAATGTGCTCCTCCCTCTGTATAACAAAAGAATACTTTATTGAATACTGATTGGATAATGGTGTATACCACCTGGTTTATGAAGGGTTTGAAGCAAGAGAGAAGTAAGTAGATGATTAAACAGGATCTGAAGATTCATACCTGAGAACTATTGCTGCTTACTACTAAGAGGTAAGATGCTTCATACTTTTTAAATCAATTCTTGTTCTTCAGCCAAGTGAAAAATGATTGACACTTTTGTCCCATCTTACATGACCCAAATCAAAGCTCTCTCTTGTGTTCCATTGCTGGGGAGAAAGTGCTTCCTGTTTTGGGCAATGTGGGAACTGGGTTTAATCTTCAAGATGAAACGAAGAGCATCAGAGTGGCCCATCTTCTACTTTCAATGCTTTCAACTCAGTCAAACCAGAGAACTTTACTTTGTTTTTGAACATGTAAGTGCTTCCTAGTTTGACCAAGGTGAGGAGCAGACTATCTACAACCAGAGCCACAAGGACTTTCCCTTTAATTATTTCAGAAAAATCAGTGTGCATAACTCCAAACTGAGCACTTTTTATTGAGTTGTGAGAACTAAAGGAACTGTGATTTTATCCTTGTGAAATTAATGTTCGCAGATAAGTCAAATAAAAGATCTTTCTTGTACGTCTAAAAAATATCATAGATTGATTTTGATATAATACCCGTGATTCATGATGCTGCCAAGAATTTGTAAGGCATGCAAAATTTTGATTAAGCTTACTTACAATGGCTTTTAGCTGAATCCAAACTGCCAGCTTAATATATATATTTTAATTTTCCATAAATGAAAGGTAAACAATACATAGAGATCTTTTGCTCATAAACACTTTCCTTTTTTAAGTAAAATATCAAAACTGCTAATCTCAGCTTTTGGTTACACCTCTGAATAGTGATTTCACTAAAAAGATACCCTATTGTTATGCTGAGAATGTTGCTGATTCCCCCCTGTGGATTTGTGTGTTAATGCCCTATTTTCATTCTGCCCACTGGAATGTGCTCCTCCCTCTGTATAATAAAAGAATACTTTATTGAATACTGATTGGATAATGGTGTATACCACCTGGTTTATGAAGGGTTTGAAGCAAGAGAGAAGTAAGTAGATGATTAAACAGGATCTGAAGATTCATACCTGGGAACAATTGCTGCTTACTATTTAGAGGTAAGATGCTTCATACTTTTTGAAGCAAGAGAGAAGTAAGTAGATGATTAAACAGGATCTGAAGATTCATACCTGATAACAGTTGCTGCTTACTACTTAGAGGTAAGCTGCTTCACACTTTTTAAATTAATTCTTGTTCTTCAGCCAAGTAAAAATGATTGACACTTTTGTCCCATCTTACATGACCCAAATCAAAGCTCTCTCTTGTGTTCCATTGCTGGTGAGAAAGTGCTTCCTGTTTTGGGCAATGTGGGAACTGGGTTTAATCTTCAAGATGAAACGAAGAGCATCAGAGTGGCCCATCTTCTACTTTCAATGCTTTCAACTCAGTCAAACCAGAGAACTTTACTTTGTTTTTGAACATGTAAGTGCTTCCTAGTTTGACCAAGTTGAGGAGGAGACTATCTACAACCAGAGCCACAAGGACTTTCCCTTTAATTATTTCAGAAAAATCAGTGAGCATAACTCCAAACTGAGCACTTTTTATTGAGTTGTGAGAACTAAAGGAACTGTGATTTTATCCTTGTGAATTTAATGTTCGCAGATAAGTCAAATAAAAGATCTGTCTTGTACGTCTAAAAAATACCATAGATTGATTTTGATATAATACCCGTGATTCATGATGCTGCCAAGAATTTTTAAGGCATGCAAAATTTTGAAGATGCTTGTTTACAATGGCTTTTAGCTGAATCCCAACTGCCAGCTTAATATATATTTTAATTTTCCATAAATCCATTCTACCCACTGGAATGTGCTCCTCCCTCTGTATAACAAAAGAATACTTTATTGAATACTGATTGGATAATGGTGTATACCACCTGGTTTATGAAGGGTTTGAAGCAAGAGAGAAGTAAGTAGATGATTAAACAGGATCTGAAGATTCATACCTGAGAACTATTGCTGCTTACTACTTAGAGGTAAGATGCTTCATACTTTTTAAATCAATTCTTGTTCTTCAGCCAAGTGAAAAATGATTGACACTTTTGTCCCATCTTACATGACCCAAATCAAAGCTCTCTCTTGTGTTCCATTGCTGGTGAGAAAGTGCTTCCTGTTTTGGGCAATGTGGGAACTGGGTTTCATCTTCAAGATGAAACGAAGAGCATCAGAGTGGCCCATCTTCTACTTTCAATGCTTTCAACTCAGTCAAACCAGAGAACTTTACTTTGTTTTTGAACATGTAAGTGCTTCCTAGTTTGACCAAGGTGAGGAGCAGACTATCTACAACTAGAGCCACAAGGACTTTCCCTTTAATTATTTCAGAAAAATCAGTGTGCATAACTCCAAACTGAGCACTTTTTATTGAGTTGTGAGAACTAAAGGAACTGTGATTTTATCCTTGTGAATTTAATGTTCGCAGATAAGTTAAACAAAAGATCTGTCTTGTACGTCTAAAAAATACCATAGATTGATTTTGATATAATACCCGTGATTCATGATGCTGCCAAGAATTTTTAAGGAATGCAAAATTTTGATGATGCTTATTTACAATGGCTTTTAGCTGAATCCCAACTGCCAGCTTAATATATATTTTAATTTTCCATAAATGAAAGGTAAACAATATATAGAGATCTTTTGCTCACAAACACTTTCCTTTTTTAAGTAAAATATCAAAACTGCTAATCTCAGCTTTTGGTTACACCTCTGAATAGTGATTTCACTAAAAAGATACCCTATTGTTATGCTGAGAATGTTGCTGATTCCCCCCTGTGGATTTGTGCGGCAATGCCCAATTTTCATTCTACCCACTGGAATGTGCTCCTCCCTCTGTATAACAAAAGAATACTTTGTTGAATACTGATTGGATAATAGTGTATACCACCTGGTTTATGAAGGGTTTTGAAGCAAGAGAGAAGTAATTAGATGATTAAACAGGATCTGAAGATTCATACCTGAGAACTATTGCTGCTTACTACTTAGAGGTAAGATGCTTCATACTTTTTAAATCAATTCTTGTTCTTCAGCCAAGTGAAAAATGATTGACACTTTTGTCCCATCTTACATGACCCAAATCAAAGCTCTCTCTTGTGTTCCATTGCTGGTGAGAAAGTGCTTCCTGTTTTGGGCAATGTGGGAACTGGGTTTAATCTTCAAGATGAAACGAAGAGCATCAGAGTGGCCCATCTTCTACTTTCAATGCTTTCAACTCAGTCAAACCAGAGAACTTTACTTTGTTTTTGAACATGTAAGTGCTTCCTAGTTTGACCAAGGTGAGGAGCAGACTATCTACAACCAGAGCCACAAGGACTTTCCCTTTAATTATTTCAGAAAAATCAGTGTGCATAACTCCAAACTGAGCACTTTTTATTGAGTTGTGAGAACTAAAGGAACTGTGATTTTATCCTTGTGAATTTAATGTTCGCAGATAAGTCAAACAAAAGATCTGTCTTGTACGTCTAAAAAATACCATAGATTGATTTTGATATAATACCCGTGATTCATGATGCTGCCAAGAATTTTTAAGGCATGCAAAATTTTGATGATGCTTATTTACAATGGCTTTTAGCTGAATCCCAACTGCCAGCTTAATATATATTTTAATTTTCCATAAATGAAAGGTAAACAATACATAGAGATCTTTTGCTCACAAACACTTTCCTTTTTTAAGTACAATATCAAAACTGCTAATCTCAGATTTTGGTTACACCTCTGAATAGTGATTTCACTAAAAAGATACCCTATTGTTATGCTGAGAATGTTGCTGATTCCCCCTGTGGATTTGTGTGGCAATGCCCTATTTACATTCTACCCACTGGAATGTGCTCCTCCCTCTGTATAACAAAAGAATACTTTATTGAATACTGATTGGATAATGGTGTATACCACCTGGTTTATGAAGGGTTTGAAGCAAGAGAGAAGTAAGTAAATGATTAAACAGGATCTGAAGATTCATACCTGAGAACAATCGCTCCTTACTACTTAGAGGTAAGATGCTTCATACTTTTTAAATCAATTCTTGTTCTTCAGCCAAGAGAAAAATGATTGACACTTTTGTCCCATCTTACACGACCCAAATCAAAGCTCTCTCTTGTGTTCCATTGCTGGTGAGAAAGTGCTTCCTGTTTTGGGCAATGTGGGAACTGGGTTTAATCTTCAAGATGAAACGAAGAGCATCAGAGTGGCCCATCTTCTACTTTCAATGCTTTCAACTCAGTCAAACCAGAGAACTTTACTTTGTTTTTGAACATGTAAGTGCTTCCTAGTTTGACCAAGGTGAGGAGCAGACTATCTACAACCAGAGCCACAAGGACTTTCCCTTTAATTATTTCAGAAAAATCAGTGCGCATAACTCCAAACTGAGCACTTTTTATTGAGTAGTGAGAACTAAAGGAAATGTGATTTTATCCTTGTGAATTTTATGTTCGCAGATAAGTTATTAAAAGATCTGTCTTGTACGTCTAAAAAATACCATAGATTGATTTTGATATAATACCCGTGATTCATGATGCTGCCAAGAATTTTTAAGGCATGCAAAATTTTGATGATGCTTACTTACAATGGCTTTTAGCTGAATCCCAACTGCCCGCTTAATATATATTTTAATTTTCCATAAGTGAAATGTAAACAATACATAGAGATCTTTTGCTCACAAACCCTTTCCTTTTTTAAGTAAAATATCAAAACTGCTAATCTCAGCTTTTGGTTACACCTCTGAATTGTGATTTCACTAAAAAGATACCCTATTGTTATACTGAGAAAGTTGCTGATTCTCCCCTGTGGATTTGTGCGACAATGCCCTATTTAAATTCTACCCACTGGAATGTGCTCCTCCCTCTGTATAACAAAAGAATACTTTATTGAATACTGATTGGATAATGGTGTATACCACCTGGTTTATGAAGGGTTTGAAGCAAGAGAGAAGTAAGTAGATGATTAAACAGGATCTGAAGATTCATACCTGAGAACTATTGCTGCTTACTACTTAGAGGTAAGATGCTTCATACTTTTTAAATCAATTCTTGTTCTTCAGCCAAGTAAAAAATGATTGACACTTTTGTCCCATCTTACATGACCCAAATCAAAGCTCTCTCTTGTGTTCCATTGCTGATGAGAAAGTGCTTCCTGTTTTGGGCAATGTGGGAACTGGGTTTAATCTTCAAGATGAAACGAAGAGCATTAGAGTGGCCCATCTTCTACTTTCAATGCTTTCAACTCAGTCAAACCAGAGAACTTTACTTTGTTTTTGAACATGTAAGTGCTTCCTAGTTTGACCAAGGTGAGGAGCAGACTATCTATAACCAGAGCCACAAGGACTTTCCCTTTAATTATTTCAGAAAAATCAGTGTGCATAACTCCAAACTGAGCACTTTTTATTGAGTTGTGAGAACTAAAGGAACTGTGATTTTATCCTTGTGAAATTAATGTTCGCAGATAAGTCAAATAAAAGATCTTTCTTGTACGTCTAAAAAATATCATAGATTGATTTTGATATAATACCCGTGATTCATGATGCTGCCAAGAATTTGTAAGGCATGCAAAATTTTGATTAAGCTTACTTACAATGGCTTTTAGCTGAATCCAAACTGCCAGCTTAATATATATATTTAAATTTTCCATAAATGAAAGGTAAACAATACATAGAGATCTTTTGCTCATAAACACTTTCCTTTTTTAAGTAAAATATCAAAACTGCTAATCTCAGCTTTTGGTTACACCTCTGAATAGTGATTTCACTAAAAAGATACCCTATTGTTATGCTGAGAATGTTGCTGATTCCCCCCTGTGGATTTGTGTGTTAATGCCCTATTTTCATTCTGCCCACTGGAATGTGCTCCTCCCTCTGTATAATAAAAGAATACTTTATTGAATACTGATTGGATAATGGTGTATACCACCTGGTTTATGAAGGGTTTGAAGCAAGAGAGAAGTAAGTAGATGATTAAACAGGATCTGAAGATTCATACCTGGGAACAATTGCTGCTTACTATTTAGAGGTAAGATGCTTCATACTTTTTGAAGCAAGAGAGAAGTAAGTAGATGATTAAACAGGATCTGAAGATTCATACCTGAGAACAGTTGCTGCTTACTACTTAGAGGTAAGCTGCTTCATACTTTTTAAATTAATTCTTGTTCTTCAGCCAAGTAAAAATGATTGACACTTTTGTCCCATCTTACATGACCCAAATCAAAGCTCTCTCTTGTGTTCCATTGCTGGTGAGAAAGTGCTTCCTGTTTTGGGCAATGTGGGAACTGGGTTTAATCTTCAAGATGAAACGAAGAGCATCAGAGTGGCCCATCTTCTACTTTCAATGCTTTCAACTCAGTCAAACCAGAGAACTTTACTTTGTTTTTGAACATGTAAGTGCTTCCTAGTTTGACCAAGTTGAGGAGGAGACTATCTACAACCAGAGCCACAAGGACTTTTCCTTTAATTATTTCAGAAAAATCAGTGAGCATAACTCCAAACTAAGCACTTTTTTTTGAGCTGTGAGAACTAAAGGAACTGTAATTTTATCCTTGTGAATTTAATGTTCGCAGATAAGTCAAATAAAAGATCTGTCTTGTACATCTAAAAAATACCATAGATTGATTTTGATATAATACCCGTGATTCATGATGCTGCCAAGAATTTTTAAGGCATGCAAAATTTTGGTGATGCTTACTTACAATGGCTTTTAACTGAATCCCAAATGCCAGCTTAATATATATTTTAATTTTCCATAAATGAAAGGTAAACAATACATAGAGATCTTTTGCTCACAAACACTTTCCTTTTTTAAGTAAAATATCAAAACTGCTAATCTCAGCTTTTGGTTACACCTCTGAATAGTGATTTCACTAAAAAGATACCCTATTGTTATGCTGAGAATGTTGCTGATTCCCCCTGTGGATTTGTGCGGCAATGCCCTATTTACATTCTACCCACTGCAATGTGCTCCTCCCTCTGTATAACAAAAGAATACTTTATTGAATACTGATTGGATAATGGTGTATACCACCTGGTTTATGAAGGGTTTGAAGCAAGAGAGAAGTAAGTAGATGATTAAACAGGATCTGAAGATTCATACCTGAGAACAATTGCTGCTTACTACTAAGAGGTAAGGTGCTTCATACTTTTTAAATCAATTCTTGTTCTTCAGCCAAGTGAAAAATGATTGACACTTTTGTCCCATCTTACATGACCCAAATCAAAGCTCTCTCTTGTGTTCCATTGCTGGTGAGAAAATGCTTCCTGTTTTGGGCAATGTGGGAACTGGGTTTAATCTTCAAGATGAAACAAAGAGCATCAGAGTGGCCCATCTTCTACTTTCAATGCTTTCAACTCAGTCAAACCAGAGAACTTTACTTTGTTTTTGAACATGTAAGTGCTTCCTAGTTTGACCAAGGTGAGGAGCAGACTATCTACAACCAGAGCCACAAGGACTTTCCCTTTAATTATTTCAGAAAAATCAGTGTGCATAACTCCAAACTGAGCACTTTTTATTGAGTTGTGAGAACTAAAGGAACTGTGATTTTATCCTTGTGAAATGAATGTTCGCAGATAAGTCAAATAAAAGATCTTTCTTGTACATCTAAAAAATATCATAGATTGATTTTGATATAATACCCGTGATTCATGATGCTGCCAAGAATTTGTAAGGCATGCAAAATTTTGATGATGCTTACTTACAATGGCTTTTAGCTGAATCCAATCTGCCAGCTTAATATATATATTTTAATTTTCCATAAATGAAAGGTAAACAATACATAGAGATCTTTTGCTCACAAACACTTTCCTTTTTTAAGTAAAATATCAAAACTGCTAATCTCAGCTTTTGGTTACACCTCTGAATAGAGATTTCACTAAAAAGATACCCTATTGTTATGCTGAGAATGTTCCTGATTCCCCCCTGTGGATTTGTGTGTTAATGCCCTATTTTCATTCTGCCCACTGGAATTTGCTCCTCCCTCTGTATAATAAAATAATACTTTATTGAATACTGATTGGATAATGGTGTATTCCACCTGGTTTATGAAGGGTTTGAAGCAAGAGAGAAGTAAGTAGATGATTAAACAGGATCTGAAGATTCATACCTGAGAACAATTGCTGCTTACTACTTAGAGGTAAGCTGCTTCATACTTTTTAAATCAATTCTTGTTCTTCAGCCAAGTAAAAATGATTGACACTTTTGTCCCATCTTACATGACCCGAATCAAAGCACTCTCTTGTGTTCCATTGCTGGTGAGAAAGTGCTTCCTGTTTTGGGCAATGTGGGAACTGGGTTTAATCTTCAAGATGAAACGAAGAGCATCAGAGTGGCCCATCTTCTACTTTCAATGCTTTCAACTCAGTCAAACCAGAGAACTTTACTTTGTTTTTGAGTTTGACCAAGGTGAGGAGCAGACTATCTACAACCAGAACCACAAGGACTTTCCCTTTAATTATTTCAGAAAAATCAGTGAGCATAACTCCAAACTGAGCACTTTTTATTGAGTTGTGAGAACTAAAGGAACTGTGATTTTATCCTTGTGAATTTAATGTTCGCAGATAAGTCAAATAAAAGATCTGTCTTGTACGTCTAAAAAATACCATAGATTGATTTTGATATAATACCCGTGATTCATGATGCTGCCAAGAATTTTTAAGGCATGCAAAATTTTGAAGATGCTTGTTTACAATGGCTTTTAACTGAATCCCAACTGCCAGCTTAATATATATTTTAATTTTCCATAAATCCATTCTACCCACTGGAATGTGCTCCTCCCTCTGTATAACAAAAGAATACTTTATTGAATACTGATTGGATAATGGTGTATACCACCTGGATTATGAAGGGTTTGAAGCAAGAGAGAAGTAAGTAGATGATTAAACAGGATCTGAAGATTCATACCTGAGAACTATTGCTGCTTACTACTTAGAGGTAAGATGCTTCATACTTTTTAAATCAGTTCTTGTTCTTCAGCCATGTGAAAAATGATTGACACTTTTGTCCCATCTTACATGACCCAAATCAAAGCTCTCTCTTGTGTTCCATTGCTGGTGAGAAAGTGCTTCCTGTTTTGGGCAATGTGGGAACTGGGTTTAATCTTCAAGATGAAACGAAGAGCATCAGAGTGGCCCATCTTCTACTTCCAATGCTTTCAACTCAGTCAGACCAGAGAACTGTACTTTGTTTTTGAATATGTAAGTGCTTCCTAGTTTGACCAAGGTGAGGATCAGACTATCTACAACCAGAGCCACAAGGACTTTCCCTTTAATTATTTCAGAAAAATAAGTGAGCATAACTCCAAACTGAGCACTTTTTATTGAGTTGTGAGAACTAAAGGAACTGTGATTTTATCCTAGTGAAATGAATGTTCGCAGATAAGTCAAATAAAAGATCTTTCTTGTACATCTAAAAAATATAATAGATTGATTTTGATATAATACCCGTGATTCATGACTGCTAATCTCAGCTTTTCAGCATAACTCCAAACTGAGCACTTTTTATTGAGTTGTGAGAACTAAAGGAACTGTGATTTTATCCTTGTGAATTTAATGTTTGCAGATAAGTTAAACAAAAGATCTGTCTTGTACGTCTAAAAAATACCATAGATTGATTTTGATATAATACCCCTGATTCATGATGCTGCCAAGAATTTTTAAGGCATGCAAAATTTTGATGATGCTTATTTACAATGGCTTTTTGCTGAATCCCAACTGCCAGCTTAATATATATTTTAATTTTCCATAAATGAAAGGTAAACAATATATAGAGATCTTTTGCTCACAAACACTTTCCTTTTTTAAGTAAAATATCAAAACTGCTAATCTCAGCTTTTGGTTACACCTCTGAATAGTGATTTCACTAAAAAGATACTCTATTGTTATGCTGAGAATGTTGCTGATTCCCCCCTGTGGATTTGTGCGGCAATGCCCAATTTTCATTCTACCCACTGGAATGTGCTCCTCCCTCTGTATAACAAAAGAATACTTTGTTGAATACTGATTGGATAATGGTGTATACCACCTGGTTTATGAAGGGTTTTGAAGCAAGAGAGAAGTAATTAGATGATTAAACAGGACCTGAAGATTCATACCTGAGAACTATTGCTGCTTACTACTTAGACGTAAGATGCTTCATACTTTTTAAATCAATTCTTGTTCTTCAGCCAAGTGAAAAATGATTGACACTTTTGTCCCATCTTACATGACCCAAATCAAAGCTCTCTCTTGTGTTCCATTGCTGGTGAGAAAGTGCTTCCTGTTTTGGGCAATGTGGGAACTGGGTTTAATCTTCAAGATGAAACGAAGAGCATCAGAGTGGCCCATCTTCTACTTTCAATGCTTTCAACTCAGTCAGACCAGAGAACTGTACTTTGTTTTTGAACATGTAAGTGCTTCCTAGTTTGACCAAGGTGAGGAGCAGACTATCTACAACCAGAGCCACAAGGACTTTCCCTTTAATTATTTCAGAAAAATAAGTGAGCATAACTCCAAACTGAGCACTTTTTATTGAGTTGTGAGAACTAAAGGAACTGTGATTTTATCCTTGTGAATTTAATGTTCGCAGATAAGTCAAACAAAAGATCTGTCTTGTACGTCTAAAAAATACCATAGATTGATTTTGATATAATACCCGTGATTCATGATGCTGCCAAGAATTTTTAAGGCATGCAAAATTTTGATGATGCTTATTTACAATGGCTTTTTGCTGAATCCCAACTGCCAGCTTAATATATATTTTAATTTTCCATAAATGAAAGGTAAACAATATATAGAGATCTTTTGCTCACAAACACTTTCCTTTTTTAAGTAAAATATCAAAACTGCTAATCTCAGCTTTTGGTTACACCTCTGAATAGTGATTTCACTAAAAAGATACTCTATTGTTATGCTGAGAATGTTGCTGATTCCCCCCTGTGGATTTGTGCGGCAATGCCCAATTTTCATTCTACCCACTGGAATGTGCTCCTCCCTCTGTATAACAAAAGAATACTTTGTTGAATACTGATTGGATAATGGTGTATACCACCTGGTTTATGAAGGGTTTTGAAGCAAGAGAGAAGTAATTAGATGATTAAACAGGATCTGAAGATTCATACCTGAGGACTATTGCTGCTTACTACTTAGACGTAAGATGCTTCATACTTTTTAAATCAATTCTTGTTCTTCAGCCAAGTGAAAAATGATTGACACTTTTGTCCCATCTTACATGACCCAAATCAAAGCTCTCTCTTGTGTTCCATTGCTGGTGAGAAAGTGCTTCCTGTTTTGGGCAATGTGGGAACTGGGTTTAATCTTCAAGATGAAACGAAGAGCATCAGAGTGGCCCATCTTCTACTTTCAATGCTTTCAACTCAGTCAGACCAGAGAACTGTACTTTGTTTTTGAACATGTAAGTGCTTCCTAGTTTGACCAAGGTGAGGAGCAGACTATCTACAACCAGAGCCACAAGGACTTTCCCTTTAATTATTTCAGAAAAATAAGTGAGCATAACTCCAAAATGAGCACTTTTTATTGAGTTGTGAGAACTAAAGGAACTGTGATTTTATCCTAGTGAAATGGATGTTCGCAGATAAGTCAAATAAAAGATCTTTCTTGTACTTCTAAAAAATATCATAGATTGATTTTGATATAATACCCGTGATTCATGACTGCTAATCTCAGCTTTTCAGCATAACTCCAAACTGAGCACTTTTTATTGAGTTGTGAGAACTAAAGGAACTGTGATTTTATCCTTGTGAATTTAATGTTTGCAGATAAGTTAAACAAAAGATCTGTCTTGTACGTCTAAAAAATACCATAGATTGATTTTGATATAATACCCCTGATTCATGATGCTGCCAAGAATTTTTAAGGCATGCAAAATTTTGATGATGCTTATTTACAATGGCTTTTTGCTGAATCCCAACTGCCAGCTTAATATATATTTTAATTTTCCATAAATGAAAGGTAAACAATATATAGAGATCTTTTGCTCACAAACACTTTCCTTTTTTAAGTAAAATATCAAAACTGCTAATCTCAGCTTTTGGTTACACCTCTGAATAGTGATTTCACTAAAAAGATACTCTATTGTTATGCTGAGAATGTTGCTGATTCCCCCCTGTGGATTTGTGCGGCAATGCCCAATTTTCATTCTACCCACTGGAATGTGCTCCTCCCTCTGTATAACAAAAGAATACTTTGTTGAATACTGATTGGATAATGGTGTATACCACCTGGTTTATGAAGGGTTTTGAAGCAAGAGAGAAGTAATTAGATGATTAAACAGGATCTGAAGATTCATACCTGAGAACTATTGCTGCTTACTACTTAGACGTAAGATGCTTCATACTTTTTAAATCAATTCTTGTTCTTCAGCCAAGTGAAAAATGATTGACACTTTTGTCCCATCTTACATGACCCAAATCAAAGCTCTCTCTTGTGTTCCATTGCTGGTGAGAAAGTGCTTCCTGTTTTGGGCAATGTGGGAACTGGGTTTAATCTTCAAGATGAAACGAAGAGCATCAGAGTGGCCCATCTTCTACTTTCAATGCTTTCAACTCAGTCAGACCAGAGAACTGTACTTTGTTTTTGAACATGTAAGTGCTTCCTAGTTTGACCAAGGTGAGGAGCAGACTATCTACAACCAGAGCCACAAGGACTTTCCCTTTAATTATTTCAGAAAAATAAGTGAGCATAACTCCAAACTGAGCACTTTTTATTGAGTTGTGAGAACTAAAGGAACTGTGATTTTATCCTTGTGAATTTAATGTTCGCAGATAAGTCAAACAAAAGATCTGTCTTGTACGTCTAAAAAATACCATAGATTGATTTTGATATAATACCCGTGATTCATGATGCTGCCAAGAATTTTTAAGGCATGCAAAATTTTGATGATGCTTATTTACAATGGCTTTTAGCTGAATCCCAACTGCCAGCTTAATATATATTTTAATTTTCCATAAATGAAAGGTAAACAATATATAGAGATCTTTTGCTCACAAACACTTTCCTTTTTTAAGTAAAATATCAAAACTGCTAATCTCAGCTTTTGGTTACACCTCTGAATAGTGATTTCACTAAAAAGATACCCTATTGTTATGCTGAGAATGTTGCTGATTCCCCCCTGTGGATTTTTGCGGCAATGCCCTATTTTCATTCTACCCACTGGAATGTGCTCCTCCCTCTGTATAACAAAAGAATACTTTGTTGAATACTGATTGGATAATGGTGTATACCACCTGGTTTATGAAGGGTTTGAAGCAAGAGAGAAGTAAGTAGATGATTAAACAGGATCTGAAGATTCATACCTGAGAACTATTGCTGCTTACTACTTAGAGGTAAGCTGCTTCATACTTTTTAAATCAATTCTTGTTCTTCAGCCAAGTAAAAATGATTGACACTTTTGTCCCATCTTACATGACCCAAATCAAAGCACTCTCTTGTGTTCCATTGCTGGTGAGAAAGTGCTTCCTGTTTTGGGCAATGTGGGAACTGGGTTTAATCTTCAAGATGAAACGAAGAGCATCAGAGTGGCCCATCTTCTACTTTCAATGCTTTCAACTCAGTAAGACTAGAGAACTGTACTTTGTTTTTGAACATGTAAGTGCTTCCTAGTTTGACCAAGGTGAGGAGCAGACTATCTACAACCAGAGCCACAAGGACTTTCCCTTTAATTATTTCAGAAAAATAAGTGAGCATAACTCCAAACTGAGCACTTTTTATTGAGTTGTGAGAACTAAAGGAACTGTGATTTTATCCTTGTGAATTTAATGTTCGCAGATAAGTCAAACAAAAGATCTGTCTTGTACGTCTAAAAAATACCATAGATTGATTTTGATATAATACCCGTGATTCATGATGCTGCCAAGAATTTTTAAGGCATGCAAAATTTTGATGATGCTTATTTACAATGGCTTTTAGCTGAATCCCAACTGCCAGCTTAATATATATTTTAATTTTCCATAAATGAAAGGTAAACAAGATATAGAGATCTTTTGCTCACAAACACTTTCCTTTTTTAAGTAAAATATCAAAACTGCTAATCTCAGCTTTTGGTTACACCTCTGAATAGTGATTTCACTAAAAAGATACCCTATTGTTATGCTGAGAATGTTGCTGATTCCCCCCTGTGGATTTTTGCGGCAATGCCCTATTTTCATTCTACCCACTGGAATGTGCTCCTCCCTCTGTATAACAAAAGAATACTTTGTTGAATACTGATTGGATAATGGTGTATACCACCTGGTTTATGAAGGGTTTGAAGCAAGAGAGAAGTAAGTAGATGATTAAACAGGATCTGAAGATTCATACCTGAGAACTATTGCTGCTTACTACTTAGAGGTAAGCTGCTTCATACTTTTTAAATCAATTCTTGTTCTTCAGCCAAGTAAAAATGATTGACACTTTTGTCCCATCTTACATGACCCAAATCAAAGCACTCTCTTGTGTTCCATTGCTGGTGAGAAAGTGCTTCCTGTTTTGGGCAATGTGGGAACTGGGTTTAATCTTCAAGATGAAACGAAGAGCATCAGAGTGGCCCATCTTCTACTTTCAATGCTTTCAACTCAGTCAAACCAGAGAACTTTACTTTGTTTTTGAGTTTGACCAAGGTGAGGAGCAGACTATCTACAACCAGAGCCACAAGGACTTTCCCTTTAATTATTTCAGAAAAATCAGTGAGCATAACTCCAAACTGAGCACTTTTTATTGAGTTGTGAGAACTAAAGGAACTGTGATTTTATCCTTGTGAATTTAATGTTCGCAGATAAGTCAAATAAAAGATCTGTCTTGTACTTCTAAAAAATAGCATAGATTGATTTTGATATAATACCCGTGATTTATGATGCTGCCAAGAATTTTTAAGGCATGCAAAATTTTGAAGATGCTTATTTACAATGGCTTTTAGCTGAATCCCAACTGCCAGCTTAATATATATTTTAATTTTCCATAAATCCATTCTACCCACTGGAATGTGCTCCTCCCTCTGTATAACAAAAGAATACTTTATTGAATACTGATTGGATAATGGTGTATACCACCTGGTTTATGAAGGGTTTGAAGCAAGAGAGAAGTAAGTAGATGATTAAACAGGATCTGAAGATTCATACCTGAGAACTATTGCTGCTTACTACTAAGAGGTTAGATGCTTCATACTTTTTAAATCAATTCTTGTTCTTCAGCCAAGTGAAAAATGATTGACACTTTTGTCCCATCTTACATGACCCAAATCAAAGCTCTCTCTTGTGTTCCATTGCTGGTGAGAAAGTGCTTCCTGTTTTGGGCAATGTGGGAACTGGGTTTAATCTTCAAGATGAAACGAAGAGCATCAGAGTGGCCCATCTTCTACTTTCAATGCTTTCAACTCAGTCAAACCAGAGAACTTTACTTTGTTTTTGAACATGTAAGTGCTTCCTAGTTTGACCAAGGTGAGGAGCAGACTATCTACAACCAGAGCCACAAGGACTTTCCCTTTAATTATTTCAGAAAAATCAGTGTGCATAACTCCAAACTGAGCACTTTTTATTGAGTTGTGAGAACTAAAGGAACTGTGATTTTATCCTAGTGAAATGAATGTTCGCAGATAAGTCAAATAAAAGATCTTTCTTGTACATCTAAAAAATATCATAGATTGATTTTGATATAATACCCGTGATTCATGATGCTGCCAAGAATTTGTAAGGCATGCAAAATTTTGATGATGCTTACTTACAATGGCTTTTAGCTGAATCCAATCTGCCAGCTTAATATATATATTTTAATTTTCCATAAATGAAAGGTAAACAATACATAGAGATCTTTTGCTCACAAACACTTTCCTTTTTTAAGTAAAATATCAAAACTGCTAATCTCAGCTTTTGGTTACACCTCTGAATAGTGATTTCACTAAAAAGATACCCTATTGTTATGCTGAGAATGTTCCTGATTCCCCCCTGTGGATTTGTGTGTTAATGCCCTATTTTGATTCTGCCCACTGGAATTTGCTCCTCCCTCTGTATAATAAAATAATACTTTATTGAATACTGATTGGATAATGGTGTATTCCACCTGGTTTATGAAAGGTTTGAAGCAAGAGAGAAGTAAGTAGATGATTAAACAGGATCTGAAGATTCATACCTGAGAACAATTGCTGCTTACTACTTAGAGGTAAGCTGCTTCATACCTTTTAAATCAATTCTTGTTCTTCAGCCAAGTAAAAATGATTGACACTTTTGTCCCATCTTACATGACCCAAATCAAAGCACTCTCTTGTGTTCCATTGCTGGTGAGAAAGTGCTTCCTGTTTTGGGCAATGTGGGAACTGGGTATAATCTTCAAGATGAAACGAAGAGCATCAGAGTGGCCCATCTTCTACTTTCAATGCTTTCAACTCAGTCAAACCAGAGAACTTTACTTTGTTTTTGACTTTGACCAAGGTGAGGAGCAGACTATCTACAACCAGAACCACAAGGACTTTCCCTTTAATTATTTCAGAAAAATCAGTGAGCATAACTCCAAACTGAGCACTTTTTATTGAGTTGTGAGAACTAAAGGAACTGTGATTTTATCCTTGTGAATTTAATGTTCGCAGATAAGTCAAATAAAAGATCTGTCTTGTACGTCTAAAAAATACCATAGATTGATTTTGATATAATACCCGTGATTCATGATGCTGCCAAGAATTTTTAAGGCATGCAAAATTTTGAAGATGCTTGTTTACAATGGCTTTTAGCTGAATCCCAACTGCCAGCTTAATATATATTTTAATTTTCCATAAATCCATTCTACCCACTGGAATGTGCTCCTCCCTCTGTATAACAAAAGAATACTTTATTGAATACTGATTGGATAATGGTGTATACCACCTGGTTTATGAAGGGTTTGAAGCAAGAGAGAAGTAAGTAGATGATTAAACAGGATCTGAAGATTCATACCTGAGAACTATTGCTGCTTACTACTTAGAGGTAAGATGCTTCATACTTTTTAAATCAATTCTTGTTCTTCAGCCAAGTGAAAAATGATTGACACTTTTGTCCCATCTTACATGACCCAAATCAAAGCTCTCTCTTGTGTTCCATTGCTGGTGAGAAAGTGCTTCCTGTTTTGGGCAATGTGGGAACTGGGTTTAATCTTCAAGATGAAACGAAGAGCATCAGAGTGGCCCATCTTCTACTTTCAATGCTTTCAACTCAGTCAGACCAGAGAACTGTACTTTGTTTTTGAACATGTAAGTGCTTCCTAGTTTGACCAAGGTGAGGAGCAGACTATCTACAACCAGAGCCACAAGGACTTTCCCTTTAATTATTTCAGAAAAATAAGTGAGCATAACTCCAAACTGAGCACTTTTTATTGAGTTGTGAGAACTAAAGGAACTGTGATTTTATCCTAGTGAAATGAATGTTCGCAGATAAGTCAAATAAAAGATCTTTCTTGTACATCTAAAAAATATCATAGATTGATTTTGATATAATACCCGTGATTCATGACTGCTAATCTCAGCTTTTCAGCATAACTCCAAACTGAGCACTTTTTATTGAGTTGTGAGAACTAAAGGAACTGTGATTTTATCCTTGTGAATTTAATGTTTGCAGATAAGTTAAACAAAAGATCTGTCTTGTACGTCTAAAAAATACCATAGATTGATTTTGATATAATACCCCTGATTCATGATGCTGCCAAGAATTTTTAAGGCATGCAAAATTTTGATGATGCTTATTTACAATGGCTTTTTGCTGAATCCCAACTGCCAGCTTAATATATATTTTAATTTTCCATAAATGAAAGGTAAACAATATATAGAGATCTTTTGCTCACAAACACTTTCCTTTTTTAAGTAAAATATCAAAACTGCTAATCTCAGCTTTTGGTTACACCTCTGAATAGTGATTTCACTAAAAAGATACTCTATTGTTATGCTGAGAATGTTGCTGATTCCCCCCTGTGGATTTGTGCGGCAATGCCCAATTTTCATTCTACCCACTGGAATGTGCTCCTCCCTCTGTATAACAAAAGAATACTTTGTTGAATACTGATTGGATAATGGTGTATACCACCTGGTTTATGAAGGGTTTTGAAGCAAGAGAGAAGTAATTAGATGATTAAACAGGATCTGAAGATTCATACCTGAGAACTATTGCTGCTTACTACTTAGACGTAAGATGCTTCATACTTTTTAAATCAATTCTTGTTCTTCAGCCAAGTGAAAAATGATTGACACTTTTGTCCCATCTTACATGACCCAAATCAAAGCTCTCTCTTGTGTTCCATTGCTGGTGAGAAAGTGCTTCCTGTTTTGGGCAATGTGGGAACTGGGTTTAATCTTCAAGATGAAACGAAGAGCATCAGAGTGGCCCATCTTCTACTTTCAATGCTTTCAACTCAGTCAGACCAGAGAACTGTACTTTGTTTTTGAACATGTAAGTGCTTCCTAGTTTGACCAAGGTGAGGAGCAGACTATCTACAACCAGAGCCACAAGGACTTTCCCTTTAATTATTTCAGAAAAATAAGTGAGCATAACTCCAAACTGAGCACTTTTTATTGAGTTGTGAGAACTAAAGGAACTGTGATTTTATCCTTGTGAATTTAATGTTCGCAGATAAGTCAAACAAAAGATCTGTCTTGTACGTCTAAAAAATACCATAGATTGATTTTGATATAATACCCGTGATTCATGATGCTGCCAAGAATTTTTAAGGCATGCAAAATTTTGAAGATGCTTGTTTACAATGGCTTTTAGCTGAATCCCAACTGCCAGCTTAATATATATTTTAATTTTCCATAAATCCATTCTACCCACTGGAATGTGCTCCTCCCTCTGTATAACAAAAGAATACTTTATTGAATACTGATTGGATAATGGTGTATACCACCTGGTTTATGAAGGGTTTGAAGCAAGAGAGAAGTAAGTAGATGATTAAACAGGATCTGAAGATTCATACCTGAGAACTATTGCTGCTTACTACTTAGAGGTAAGATGCTTCATACTTTTTAAATCAATTCTTGTTCTTCAGCCAAGTGAAAAATGATTGACACTTTTGTCCCATCTTACATGACCCAAATCAAAGCTCTCTCTTGTGTTCCATTGCTGGTGAGAAAGTGCTTCCTGTTTTGGGCAATGTGGGAACTGGGTTTCATCTTCAAGATGAAACGAAGAGCATCAGAGTGGCCCATCTTCTACTTTCAATGCTTTCAACTCAGTCAAACCAGAGAACTTTACTTTGTTTTTGAACATGTAAGTGCTTCCTAGTTTGACCAAGGTGAGGAGCAGACTATCTACAACTAGAGCCACAAGGACTTTCCCTTTAATTATTTCAGAAAAATCAGTGTGCATAACTCCAAACTGAGCACTTTTTATTGAGTTGTGAGAACTAAAGGAACTGTGATTTTATCCTTGTGAATTTAATGTTCGCAGATAAGTTAAACAAAAGATCTGTCTTGTACGTCTAAAAAATACCATAGATTGATTTTGATATAATACCCGTGATTCATGATGCTGCCAAGAATTTTTAAGGAATGCAAAATTTTGATGATGCTTATTTACAATGGCTTTTAGCTGAATCCCAACTGCCAGCTTAATATATATTTTAATTTTCCATAAATGAAAGGTAAACAAGATATAGAGATCTTTTGCTCACAAACACTTTCCTTTTTTAAGTAAAATATCAAAACTGCTAATCTCAGCTTTTGGTTACACCTCTGAATAGTGATTTCACTAAAAAGATACCCTATTGTTATGCTGAGAATGTTGCTGATTCCCCCCTGTGGATTTTTGCGGCAATGCCCTATTTTCATTCTACCCACTGGAATGTGCTCCTCCCTCTGTATAACAAAAGAATACTTTGTTGAATACTGATTGGATAATGGTGTATACCACCTGGTTTATGAAGGGTTTGAAGCAAGAGAGAAGTAAGTAGATGATTAAACAGGATCTGAAGATTCATACCTGAGAACTATTGCTGCTTACTACTTAGAGGTAAGCTGCTTCATACTTTTTAAATCAATTCTTGTTCTTCAGCCAAGTAAAAATGATTGACACTTTTGTCCCATCTTACATGACCCAAATCAAAGCACTCTCTTGTGTTCCATTGCTGGTGAGAAAGTGCTTCCTGTTTTGGGCAATGTGGGAACTGGGTTTAATCTTCAAGATGAAACGAAGAGCATCAGAGTGGCCCATCTTCTACTTTCAATGCTTTCAACTCAGTCAAACCAGAGAACTTTACTTTGTTTTTGAGTTTGACCAAGGTGAGGAGCAGACTATCTACAACCAGAGCCACAAGGACTTTCCCTTTAATTATTTCAGAAAAATCAGTGAGCATAACTCCAAACTGAGCACTTTTTATTGAGTTGTGAGAACTAAAGGAACTGTGATTTTATCCTTGCGAATTTAATGTTCGCAGATAAGTCAAATAAAAGATCTGTCTTGTACTTCTAAAAAATAGCATAGATTGATTTTGATATAATACCCGTGATTTATGATGCTGCCAAGAATTTTTAAGGCATGCAAAATTTTGAAGATGCTTATTTACAATGGCTTTTAGCTGAATCCCAACTGCCAGCTTAATATATATTTTAATTTTCCATAAATCCATTCTACCCACTGGAATGTGCTCCTCCCTCTGTATAACAAAAGAATACTTTATTGAATACTGATTGGATAATGGTGTATACCACCTGGTTTATGAAGGGTTTGAAGCAAGAGAGAAGTAAGTAGATGATTAAACAGGATCTGAAGATTCATACCTGAGAACTATTGCTGCTTACTACTAAGAGGTAAGATGCTTCATACTTTTTAAATCAATTCTTGTTCTTCAGCCAAGTGAAAAATGATTGACACTTTTGTCCCATCTTACATGACCCAAATCAAAGCTCTCTCTTGTGTTCCATTGCTGGTGAGAAAGTGCTTCCTGTTTTGGGCAATGTGGGAACTGGGTTTAATCTTCAAGATGAAACGAAGAGCATCAGAGTGGCCCATCTTCTACTTTCAATGCTTTCAACTCAGTCAAACCAGAGAACTTTACTTTGTTTTTGAACATGTAAGTGCTTCCTAGTTTGACCAAGGTGAGGAGCAGACTATCTACAACCAGAGCCACAAGGACTTTCCCTTTAATTATTTCAGAAAAATCAGTGTGCATAACTCCAAACTGAGCACTTTTTATTGAGTTGTGAGAACTAAAGGAACTGTGATTTTATCCTTGTGAAATTAATGTTCGCAGATAAGTCAAATAAAAGATCTTTCTTGTACGTCTAAAAAATATCATAGATTGATTTTGATATAATACCCGTGATTCATGATGCTGCCAAGAATTTGTAAGGCATGCAAAATTTTGATTAAGCTTACTTACAATGGCTTTTAGCTGAATCCAAACTGCCAGCTTAATATATATATTTTAATTTTCCATAAATGAAAGGTAAACAATACATAGAGATCTTTTGCTCATAAACACTTTCCTTTTTTAAGTAAAATATCAAAACTGCTAATCTCAGCTTTTGGTTACACCTCTGAATAGTGATTTCACTAAAAAGATACCCTATTGTTATGCTGAGAATGTTGCTGATTCCCCCCTGTGGATTTGTGTGTTAATGCCCTATTTTCATTCTGCCCACTGGAATGTGCTCCTCCCTCTGTATAATAAAAGAATACTTTATTGAATACTGATTGGATAATGGTGTATACCACCTGGTTTATGAAGGGTTTGAAGCAAGAGAGAAGTAAGTAGATGATTAAACAGGATCTGAAGATTCATACCTGGGAACAATTGCTGCTTACTATTTAGAGGTAAGATGCTTCATACTTTTTGAAGCAAGAGAGAAGTAAGTAGATGATTAAACAGGATCTGAAGATTCATACCTGATAACAGTTGCTGCTTACTACTTAGAGGTAAGCTGCTTCACACTTTTTAAATTAATTCTTGTTCTTCAGCCAAGTAAAAATGATTGACACTTTTGTCCCATCTTACATGACCCAAATCAAAGCTCTCTCTTGTGTTCCATTGCTGGTGAGAAAGTGCTTCCTGTTTTGGGCAATGTGGGAACTGGGTTTAATCTTCAAGATGAAACGAAGAGCATCAGAGTGGCCCATCTTCTACTTTCAATGCTTTCAACTCAGTCAAACCAGAGAACTTTACTTTGTTTTTGAACATGTAAGTGCTTCCTAGTTTGACCAAGTTGAGGAGGAGACTATCTACAACCAGAGCCACAAGGACTTTCCCTTTAATTATTTCAGAAAAATCAGTGAGCATAACTCCAAACTGAGCACTTTTTATTGAGTTGTGAGAACTAAAGGAACTGTGATTTTATCCTTGTGAATTTAATGTTCGCAGATAAGTCAAATAAAAGATCTGTCTTGTACGTCTAAAAAATACCATAGATTGATTTTGATATAATACCCGTGATTCATGATGCTGCCAAGAATTTTTAAGGCATGCAAAATTTTGAAGATGCTTGTTTACAATGGCTTTTAGCTGAATCCCAACTGCCAGCTTAATATATATTTTAATTTTCCATAAATCCATTCTACCCACTGGAATGTGCTCCTCCCTCTGTATAACAAAAGAATACTTTATTGAATACTGATTGGATAATGGTGTATACCACCTGGTTTATGAAGGGTTTGAAGCAAGAGAGAAGTAAGTAGATGATTAAACAGGATCTGAAGATTCATACCTGAGAACTATTGCTGCTTACTACTTAGAGGTAAGATGCTTCATACTTTTTAAATCAATTCTTGTTCTTCAGCCAAGTGAAAAATGATTGACACTTTTGTCCCATCTTACATGACCCAAATCAAAGCTCTCTCTTGTGTTCCATTGCTGGTGAGAAAGTGCTTCCTGTTTTGGGCAATGTGGGAACTGGGTTTCATCTTCAAGATGAAACGAAGAGCATCAGAGTGGCCCATCTTCTACTTTCAATGCTTTCAACTCAGTCAAACCAGAGAACTTTACTTTGTTTTTGAACATGTAAGTGCTTCCTAGTTTGACCAAGGTGAGGAGCAGACTATCTACAACTAGAGCCACAAGGACTTTCCCTTTAATTATTTCAGAAAAATCAGTGTGCATAACTCCAAACTGAGCACTTTTTATTGAGTTGTGAGAACTAAAGGAACTGTGATTTTATCCTTGTGAATTTAATGTTCGCAGATAAGTTAAACAAAAGATCTGTCTTGTACGTCTAAAAAATACCATAGATTGATTTTGATATAATACCCGTGATTCATGATGCTGCCAAGAATTTTTAAGGAATGCAAAATTTTGATGATGCTTATTTACAATGGCTTTTAGCTGAATCCCAACTGCCAGCTTAATATATATTTTAATTTTCCATAAATGAAAGGTAAACAATATATAGAGATCTTTTGCTCACAAACACTTTCCTTTTTTAAGTAAAATATCAAAACTGCTAATCTCAGCTTTTGGTTACACCTCTGAATAGTGATTTCACTAAAAAGATACCCTATTGTTATGCTGAGAATGTTGCTGATTCCCCCCTGTGGATTTGTGCGGCAATGCCCAATTTTCATTCTACCCACTGGAATGTGCTCCTCCCTCTGTATAACAAAAGAATACTTTGTTGAATACTGATTGGATAATAGTGTATACCACCTGGTTTATGAAGGGTTTTGAAGCAAGAGAGAAGTAATTAGATGATTAAACAGGATCTGAAGATTCATACCTGAGAACTATTGCTGCTTACTACTTAGAGGTAAGATGCTTCATACTTTTTAAATCAATTCTTGTTCTTCAGCCAAGTGAAAAATGATTGACACTTTTGTCCCATCTTACATGACCCAAATCAAAGCTCTCTCTTGTGTTCCATTGCTGGTGAGAAAGTGCTTCCTGTTTTGGGCAATGTGGGAACTGGGTTTAATCTTCAAGATGAAACGAAGAGCATCAGAGTGGCCCATCTTCTACTTTCAATGCTTTCAACTCAGTCAAACCAGAGAACTTTACTTTGTTTTTGAACATGTAAGTGCTTCCTAGTTTGACCAAGGTGAGGAGCAGACTATCTACAACCAGAGCCACAAGGACTTTCCCTTTAATTATTTCAGAAAAATCAGTGTGCATAACTCCAAACTGAGCACTTTTTATTGAGTTGTGAGAACTAAAGGAACTGTGATTTTATCCTTGTGAATTTAATGTTCGCAGATAAGTCAAACAAAAGATCTGTCTTGTACGTCTAAAAAATACCATAGATTGATTTTGATATAATACCCGTGATTCATGATGCTGCCAAGAATTTTTAAGGCATGCAAAATTTTGATGATGCTTATTTACAATGGCTTTTAGCTGAATCCCAACTGCCAGCTTAATATATATTTTAATTTTCCATAAATGAAAGGTAAACAATACATAGAGATCTTTTGCTCACAAACACTTTCCTTTTTTAAGTACAATATCAAAACTGCTAATCTCAGATTTTGGTTACACCTCTGAATAGTGATTTCACTAAAAAGATACCCTATTGTTATGCTGAGAATGTTGCTGATTCCCCCTGTGGATTTGTGTGGCAATGCCCTATTTACATTCTACCCACTGGAATGTGCTCCTCCCTCTGTATAACAAAAGAATACTTTATTGAATACTGATTGGATAATGGTGTATACCACCTGGTTTATGAAGGGTTTGAAGCAAGAGAGAAGTAAGTAAATGATTAAACAGGATCTGAAGATTCATACCTGAGAACAATCGCTCCTTACTACTTAGAGGTAAGATGCTTCATACTTTTTAAATCAATTCTTGTTCTTCAGCCAAGAGAAAAATGATTGACACTTTTGTCCCATCTTACACGACCCAAATCAAAGCTCTCTCTTGTGTTCCATTGCTGGTGAGAAAGTGCTTCCTGTTTTGGGCAATGTGGGAACTGGGTTTAATCTTCAAGATGAAACGAAGAGCATCAGAGTGGCCCATCTTCTACTTTCAATGCTTTCAACTCAGTCAAACCAGAGAACTTTACTTTGTTTTTGAACATGTAAGTGCTTCCTAGTTTGACCAAGGTGAGGAGCAGACTATCTACAACCAGAGCCACAAGGACTTTCCCTTTAATTATTTCAGAAAAATCAGTGCGCATAACTCCAAACTGAGCACTTTTTATTGAGTAGTGAGAACTAAAGGAAATGTGATTTTATCCTTGTGAATTTTATGTTCGCAGATAAGTTATTAAAAGATCTGTCTTGTACGTCTAAAAAATACCATAGATTGATTTTGATATAATACCCGTGATTCATGATGCTGCCAAGAATTTTTAAGGCATGCAAAATTTTGATGATGCTTACTTACAATGGCTTTTAGCTGAATCCCAACTGCCCGCTTAATATATATTTTAATTTTCCATAAGTGAAATGTAAACAATACATAGAGATCTTTTGCTCACAAACCCTTTCCTTTTTTAAGTAAAATATCAAAACTGCTAATCTCAGCTTTTGGTTACACCTCTGAATTGTGATTTCACTAAAAAGATACCCTATTGTTATACTGAGAAAGTTGCTGATTCTCCCCTGTGGATTTGTGCGACAATGCCCTATTTAAATTCTACCCACTGGAATGTGCTCCTCCCTCTGTATAACAAAAGAATACTTTATTGAATACTGATTGGATAATGGTGTATACCACCTGGTTTATGAAGGGTTTGAAGCAAGAGAGAAGTAAGTAGATGATTAAACAGGATCTGAAGATTCATACCTGAGAACTATTGCTGCTTACTACTTAGAGGTAAGATGCTTCATACTTTTTAAATCAATTCTTGTTCTTCAGCCAAGTAAAAAATGATTGACACTTTTGTCCCATCTTACATGACCCAAATCAAAGCTCTCTCTTGTGTTCCATTGCTGATGAGAAAGTGCTTCCTGTTTTGGGCAATGTGGGAACTGGGTTTAATCTTCAAGATGAAACGAAGAGCATTAGAGTGGCCCATCTTCTACTTTCAATGCTTTCAACTCAGTCAAACCAGAGAACTTTACTTTGTTTTTGAACATGTAAGTGCTTCCTAGTTTGACCAAGGTGAGGAGCAGACTATCTATAACCAGAGCCACAAGGACTTTCCCTTTAATTATTTCAGAAAAATCAGTGTGCATAACTCCAAACTGAGCACTTTTTATTGAGTTGTGAGAACTAAAGGAACTGTGATTTTATCCTTGTGAAATTAATGTTCGCAGATAAGTCAAATAAAAGATCTTTCTTGTACGTCTAAAAAATATCATAGATTGATTTTTATATAATACCCGTGATTCATGATGCTGCCAAGAATTTGTAAGGCATGCAAAATTTTGATTAAGCTTACTTACAATGGCTTTTAGCTGAATCCAAACTGCCAGCTTAATATATATATTTAAATTTTCCATAAATGAAAGGTAAACAATACATAGAGATCTTTTGCTCATAAACACTTTCCTTTTTTAAGTAAAATATCAAAACTGCTAATCTCAGCTTTTGGTTACACCTCTGAATAGTGATTTCACTAAAAAGATACCCTATTGTTATGCTGAGAATGTTGCTGATTCCCCCCTGTGGATTTGTGTGTTAATGCCCTATTTTCATTCTGCCCACTGGAATGTGCTCCTCCCTCTGTATAATAAAAGAATACTTTATTGAATACTGATTGGATAATGGTGTATACCACCTGGTTTATGAAGGGTTTGAAGCAAGAGAGAAGTAAGTAGATGATTAAACAGGATCTGAAGATTCATACCTGGGAACAATTGCTGCTTACTATTTAGAGGTAAGATGCTTCATACTTTTTGAAGCAAGAGAGAAGTAAGTAGATGATTAAACAGGATCTGAAGATTCATACCTGAGAACAGTTGCTGCTTACTACTTAGAGGTAAGCTGCTTCATACTTTTTAAATTAATTCTTGTTCTTCAGCCAAGTAAAAATGATTGACACTTTTGTCCCATCTTACATGACCCAAATCAAAGCTCTCTCTTGTGTTCCATTGCTGGTGAGAAAGTGCTTCCTGTTTTGGGCAATGTGGGAACTGGGTTTAATCTTCAAGATGAAACGAAGAGCATCAGAGTGGCCCATCTTCTACTTTCAATGCTTTCAACTCAGTCAAACCAGAGAACTTTACTTTGTTTTTGAACATGTAAGTGCTTCCTAGTTTGACCAAGTTGAGGAGGAGACTATCTACAACCAGAGCCACAAGGACTTTTCCTTTAATTATTTCAGAAAAATCAGTGAGCATAACTCCAAACTAAGCACTTTTTTTTGAGCTGTGAGAACTAAAGGAACTGTAATTTTATCCTTGTGAATTTAATGTTCGCAGATAAGTCAAATAAAAGATCTGTCTTGTACATCTAAAAAATACCATAGATTGATTTTGATATAATACCCGTGATTCATGATGCTGCCAAGAATTTTTAAGGCATGCAAAATTTTGGTGATGCTTACTTACAATGGCTTTTAACTGAATCCCAAATGCCAGCTTAATATATATTTTAATTTTCCATAAATGAAAGGTAAACAATACATAGAGATCTTTTGCTCACAAACACTTTCCTTTTTTAAGTAAAATATCAAAACTGCTAATCTCAGCTTTTGGTTACACCTCTGAATAGTGATTTCACTAAAAAGATACCCTATTGTTATGCTGAGAATGTTGCTGATTCCCCCTGTGGATTTGTGCGGCAATGCCCTATTTACATTCTACCCACTGCAATGTGCTCCTCCCTCTGTATAACAAAAGAATACTTTATTGAATACTGATTGGATAATGGTGTATACCACCTGGTTTATGAAGGGTTTGAAGCAAGAGAGAAGTAAGTAGATGATTAAACAGGATCTGAAGATTCATACCTGAGAACAATTGCTGCTTACTACTAAGAGGTAAGGTGCTTCATACTTTTTAAATCAATTCTTGTTCTTCAGCCAAGTGAAAAATGATTGACACTTTTGTCCCATCTTACATGACCCAAATCAAAGCTCTCTCTTGTGTTCCATTGCTGGTGAGAAAATGCTTCCTGTTTTGGGCAATGTGGGAACTGGGTTTAATCTTCAAGATGAAACAAAGAGCATCAGAGTGGCCCATCTTCTACTTTCAATGCTTTCAACTCAGTCAAACCAGAGAACTTTACTTTGTTTTTGAACATGTAAGTGCTTCCTAGTTTGACCAAGGTGAGGAGCAGACTATCTACAACCAGAGCCACAAGGACTTTCCCTTTAATTATTTCAGAAAAATCAGTGTGCATAACTCCAAACTGAGCACTTTTTATTGAGTTGTGAGAACTAAAGGAACTGTGATTTTATCCTTGTGAAATGAATGTTCGCAGATAAGTCAAATAAAAGATCTTTCTTGTACATCTAAAAAATATCATAGATTGATTTTGATATAATACCCGTGATTCATGATGCTGCCAAGAATTTGTAAGGCATGCAAAATTTTGATGATGCTTACTTACAATGGCTTTTAGCTGAATCCAATCTGCCAGCTTAATATATATATTTTAATTTTCCATAAATGAAAGGTAAACAATACATAGAGATCTTTTGCTCACAAACACTTTCCTTTTTTAAGTAAAATATCAAAACTGCTAATCTCAGCTTTTGGTTACACCTCTGAATAGAGATTTCACTAAAAAGATACCCTATTGTTATGCTGAGAATGTTCCTGATTCCCCCCTGTGGATTTGTGTGTTAATGCCCTATTTTCATTCTGCCCACTGGAATTTGCTCCTCCCTCTGTATAATAAAATAATACTTTATTGAATACTGATTGGATAATGGTGTATTCCACCTGGTTTATGAAGGGTTTGAAGCAAGAGAGAAGTAAGTAGATGATTAAACAGGATCTGAAGATTCATACCTGAGAACAATTGCTGCTTACTACTTAGAGGTAAGCTGCTTCATACTTTTTAAATCAATTCTTGTTCTTCAGCCAAGTAAAAATGATTGACACTTTTGTCCCATCTTACATGACCCGAATCAAAGCACTCTCTTGTGTTCCATTGCTGGTGAGAAAGTGCTTCCTGTTTTGGGCAATGTGGGAACTGGGTTTAATCTTCAAGATGAAACGAAGAGCATCAGAGTGGCCCATCTTCTACTTTCAATGCTTTCAACTCAGTCAAACCAGAGAACTTTACTTTGTTTTTGAGTTTGACCAAGGTGAGGAGCAGACTATCTACAACCAGAACCACAAGGACTTTCCCTTTAATTATTTCAGAAAAATCAGTGAGCATAACTCCAAACTGAGCACTTTTTATTGAGTTGTGAGAACTAAAGGAACTGTGATTTTATCCTTGTGAATTTAATGTTCGCAGATAAGTCAAATAAAAGATCTGTCTTGTACGTCTAAAAAATACCATAGATTGATTTTGATATAATACCCGTGATTCATGATGCTGCCAAGAATTTTTAAGGCATGCAAAATTTTGAAGATGCTTGTTTACAATGGCTTTTAACTGAATCCCAACTGCCAGCTTAATATATATTTTAATTTTCCATAAATCCATTCTACCCACTGGAATGTGCTCCTCCCTCTGTATAACAAAAGAATACTTTATTGAATACTGATTGGATAATGGTGTATACCACCTGGATTATGAAGGGTTTGAAGCAAGAGAGAAGTAAGTAGATGATTAAACAGGATCTGAAGATTCATACCTGAGAACTATTGCTGCTTACTACTTAGAGGTAAGATGCTTCATACTTTTTAAATCAGTTCTTGTTCTTCAGCCATGTGAAAAATGATTGACACTTTTGTCCCATCTTACATGACCCAAATCAAAGCTCTCTCTTGTGTTCCATTGCTGGTGAGAAAGTGCTTCCTGTTTTGGGCAATGTGGGAACTGGGTTTAATCTTCAAGATGAAACGAAGAGCATCAGAGTGGCCCATCTTCTACTTCCAATGCTTTCAACTCAGTCAGACCAGAGAACTGTACTTTGTTTTTGAATATGTAAGTGCTTCCTAGTTTGACCAAGGTGAGGATCAGACTATCTACAACCAGAGCCACAAGGACTTTCCCTTTAATTATTTCAGAAAAATAAGTGAGCATAACTCCAAACTGAGCACTTTTTATTGAGTTGTGAGAACTAAAGGAACTGTGATTTTATCCTAGTGAAATGAATGTTCGCAGATAAGTCAAATAAAAGATCTTTCTTGTACATCTAAAAAATATAATAGATTGATTTTGATATAATACCCGTGATTCATGACTGCTAATCTCAGCTTTTCAGCATAACTCCAAACTGAGCACTTTTTATTGAGTTGTGAGAACTAAAGGAACTGTGATTTTATCCTTGTGAATTTAATGTTTGCAGATAAGTTAAACAAAAGATCTGTCTTGTACGTCTAAAAAATACCATAGATTGATTTTGATATAATACCCCTGATTCATGATGCTGCCAAGAATTTTTAAGGCATGCAAAATTTTGATGATGCTTATTTACAATGGCTTTTTGCTGAATCCCAACTGCCAGCTTAATATATATTTTAATTTTCCATAAATGAAAGGTAAACAATATATAGAGATCTTTTGCTCACAAACACTTTCCTTTTTTAAGTAAAATATCAAAACTGCTAATCTCAGCTTTTGGTTACACCTCTGAATAGTGATTTCACTAAAAAGATACTCTATTGTTATGCTGAGAATGTTGCTGATTCCCCCCTGTGGATTTGTGCGGCAATGCCCAATTTTCATTCTACCCACTGGAATGTGCTCCTCCCTCTGTATAACAAAAGAATACTTTGTTGAATACTGATTGGATAATGGTGTATACCACCTGGTTTATGAAGGGTTTTGAAGCAAGAGAGAAGTAATTAGATGATTAAACAGGACCTGAAGATTCATACCTGAGAACTATTGCTGCTTACTACTTAGACGTAAGATGCTTCATACTTTTTAAATCAATTCTTGTTCTTCAGCCAAGTGAAAAATGATTGACACTTTTGTCCCATCTTACATGACCCAAATCAAAGCTCTCTCTTGTGTTCCATTGCTGGTGAGAAAGTGCTTCCTGTTTTGGGCAATGTGGGAACTGGGTTTAATCTTCAAGATGAAACGAAGAGCATCAGAGTGGCCCATCTTCTACTTTCAATGCTTTCAACTCAGTCAGACCAGAGAACTGTACTTTGTTTTTGAACATGTAAGTGCTTCCTAGTTTGACCAAGGTGAGGAGCAGACTATCTACAACCAGAGCCACAAGGACTTTCCCTTTAATTATTTCAGAAAAATAAGTGAGCATAACTCCAAACTGAGCACTTTTTATTGAGTTGTGAGAACTAAAGGAACTGTGATTTTATCCTTGTGAATTTAATGTTCGCAGATAAGTCAAACAAAAGATCTGTCTTGTACGTCTAAAAAATACCATAGATTGATTTTGATATAATACCCGTGATTCATGATGCTGCCAAGAATTTTTAAGGCATGCAAAATTTTGATGATGCTTATTTACAATGGCTTTTTGCTGAATCCCAACTGCCAGCTTAATATATATTTTAATTTTCCATAAATGAAAGGTAAACAATATATAGAGATCTTTTGCTCACAAACACTTTCCTTTTTTAAGTAAAATATCAAAACTGCTAATCTCAGCTTTTGGTTACACCTCTGAATAGTGATTTCACTAAAAAGATACTCTATTGTTATGCTGAGAATGTTGCTGATTCCCCCCTGTGGATTTGTGCGGCAATGCCCAATTTTCATTCTACCCACTGGAATGTGCTCCTCCCTCTGTATAACAAAAGAATACTTTGTTGAATACTGATTGGATAATGGTGTATACCACCTGGTTTATGAAGGGTTTTGAAGCAAGAGAGAAGTAATTAGATGATTAAACAGGATCTGAAGATTCATACCTGAGAACTATTGCTGCTTACTACTTAGACGTAAGATGCTTCATACTTTTTAAATCAATTCTTGTTCTTCAGCCAAGTGAAAAATGATTGACACTTTTGTCCCATCTTACATGACCCAAATCAAAGCTCTCTCTTGTGTTCCATTGCTGGTGAGAAAGTGCTTCCTGTTTTGGGCAATGTGGGAACTGGGTTTAATCTTCAAGATGAAACGAAGAGCATCAGAGTGGCCCATCTTCTACTTTCAATGCTTTCAACTCAGTCAGACCAGAGAACTGTACTTTGTTTTTGAACATGTAAGTGCTTCCTAGTTTGACCAAGGTGAGGAGCAGACTATCTACAACCAGAGCCACAAGGACTTTCCCTTTAATTATTTCAGAAAAATAAGTGAGCATAACTCCAAACTGAGCACTTTTTATTGAGTTGTGAGAACTAAAGGAACTGTGATTTTATCCTTGTGAATTTAATGTTCGCAGATAAGTCAAACAAAAGATCTGTCTTGTACGTCTAAAAAATACCATAGATTGATTTTGATATAATACCCGTGATTCATGATGCTGCCAAGAATTTTTAAGGCATGCAAAATTTTGATGATGCTTATTTACAATGGCTTTTAGCTGAATCCCAACTGCCAGCTTAATATATATTTTAATTTTCCATAAATGAAAGGTAAACAATATATAGAGATCATTTGCTCACAAACACTTTCCTTTTTTAAGTAAAATATCAAAACTGCTAATCTCAGCTTTTGGTTACACCTCTGAATAGTGATTTCACTAAAAAGATTCCCTATTGTTATGCTGAGAATGTTGCTGATTCCCCCCTGTGGATTTTTGCGGCAATGCCCTATTTTCATTCTACCCACTGGAATGTGCTCCTCCCTCTGTATAACAAAAGAATACTTTGTTGAATACTGATTGGATAATGGTGTATACCACCTGGTTTATGAAGGGTTTGAAGCAAGAGAGAAGTAAGTAGATGATTAAACAGGATCTGAAGATTCATACCTGAGAACTATTGCTGCTTACTACTTAGAGGTAAGCTGCTTCATACTTTTTAAATCAATTCTTGTTCTTCAGCCAAGTAAAAATGATTGACACTTTTGTCCCATCTTACATGACCCAAATCAAAGCACTCTCTTGTGTTCCATTGCTGGTGAGAAAGTGCTTCCTGTTTTGGGCAATGTGGGAACTGGGTTTAATCTTCAAGATGAAACGAAGAGCATCAGAGTGGCCCATCTTCTACTTTCAATGCTTTCAACTCAGTCAGACTAGAGAACTGTACTTTGTTTTTGAACATGTAAGTGCTTCCTAGTTTGACCAAGGTGAGGAGCAGACTATCTACAACAAGAGCCACAAGGACTTTCCCTTTAATTATTTCAGAAAAATAAGTGAGCATAACTCCAAACTGAGCACTTTTTATTGAGTTGTGAGAACTAAAGGAACTGTGATTTTATCCTTGTGAATTTAATGTTCGCAGATAAGTCAAACAAAAGATCTGTCTTGTACGTCTAAAAAATACCATAGATTGATTTTGATATAATACCCGTGATTCATGATGCTGCCAAGAATTTTTAAGGCATGCAAAATTTTGATGATGCTTATTTACAATGTCTTTTAGCTGAATCCCAACTGCCAGCTTAATATATATTTTAATTTTCCATAAATGAAAGGTAAACAATATATAGAGATCTTTTGCTCACAAACACTTTCCTTTTTTAAGTAAAATATCAAAACTGCTAATCTCAGCTTTTGGTTACACCTCTGAATAGTGATTTCACTAAAAAGATACCCTATTGTTATGCTGAGAATGTTGCTGATTCCCCCCTGTAGATTTTTGCGGCAATGCCCTATTTTCATTCTACCCACTGGAATGTGCTCCTCCCTCTGTATAACAAAAGAATACTTTGTTGAATACTGATTGGATAATGGTGTATACCACCTGGTTTATGAAGGGTTTGAAGCAAGAGAGAAGTAAGTAGATGATTAAACAGGATCTGAAGATTCATACCTGAGAACTATTGCTGCTTACTACTTAGAGGTAAGCTGCTTCATACTTTTTAAATCAATTCTTGTTCTTCAGCCAAGTAAAAATGATTGACACTTTTGTCCCATCTTACATGACCCAAATCAAAGCACTCTCTTGTGTTCCATTGCTGGTGAGAAAGTGCTTCCTGTTTTGGGCAATGTGGGAACTGGGTTTAATCTTCAAGATGAAACGAAGAGCATCAGAGTGGCCCATCTTCTACTTTCAATGCTTTCAACTCAGTCAAACCAGAGAACTTTACTTTGTTTTTGAGTTTGACCAAGGTGAGGAGCAGACTATCTACAACCAGAACCACAAGGACTTTCCCTTTAATTATTTCAGAAAAATCAGTGAGCATAACTCCAAACTGAGCACTTTTTATTGAGTTGTGAGAACTAAAGGAACTGTGATTTTATCCTTGTGAATTTAATGTTCGCAGATAAGTCAAATAAAAGATCTGTCTTGTACTTCTAAAAAATAACATAGATTGATTTTGATATAATACCCGTGATTCATGATGCTGCCAAGAATTTTTAAGGCATGCAAAATTTTGAAGATGCTTATTTACAATGGCTTTTAGCTGAATCCCAACTGCCAGCTTAATATATATTTTAATTTTCCATAAATCCATTCTACCCACTGGAATGTGCTCCTCCCTCTGTATAACAAAAGAATACTTTATTGAATACTGATTGGATAATGGTGTATACCACCTGGTTTATGAAGGGTTTGAAGCAAGAGAGAAGTAAGTAGATGATTAAACAGGATCTGAAGATTCATACCTGAGAACTATTGCTGCTTACTACTAAGAGGTAAGATGCTTCATACTTTTTAAATCAATTCTTGTTCTTCAGCCAAGTGAAAAATGATTGACACTTTTGTCCCATCTTACATGACCCAAATCAAAGCTCTCTCTTGTGTTCCATTGCTGGTGAGAAAGTGCTTCCTGTTTTGGGCAATGTGGGAACTGGGTTTAATCTTCAAGATGAAACGAAGAGCATCAGAGTGGCCCATCTTCTACTTTCAATGCTTTCAACTCAGTCAAACCAGAGAACTTTACTTTGTTTTTGAACATGTAAGTGCTTCCTAGTTTGACCAAGGTGAGGAGCAGACTATCTACAACCAGAGCCACAAGGACTTTCCCTTTAATTATTTCAGAAAAATCAGTGTGCATAACTCCAAACTGAGCACTTTTTATTGAGTTGTGAGAACTAAAGGAACTGTGATTTTATCCTAGTGAAATGAATGTTCGCAGATAAGTCAAATAAAAGATCTTTCTTGTACATATAAAAAATATCATAGATTGATTTTGATATAATACCCGTGATTCATGATGCTGCCAAGAATTTGTAAGGCATGCAAAATTTTGATGATGCTTACTTACAATGGCTTTTAGCTGAATCCAATCTGCCAGCTTAATATATATATTTTAATTTTCCATAAATGAAAGGTAAACAATACATAGAGATCTTTTGCTCACAAACACTTTCCTTTTTTAAGTTAAATATCAAAACTGCTAATCTCAGCTTTTGGTTACACCTCTGAATAGTGATTTCACTAAAAAGATACCCTATTGTTATGCTGAGAATGTTCCTGATTCCCCCCTGTGGATTTGTGTGTTAATGCCCTATTTTGATTCTGCCCACTGGAATTTGCTCCTCCCTCTGTATAATAAAATAATACTTTATTGAATACTGATTGGATAATGGTGTATTCCACCTGGTTTATGAAAGGTTTGAAGCAAGAGAGAAGTAAGTAGATGATTAAACAGGATCTGAAGATTCATACCTGAGAACAATTGCTGCTTACTACTTAGAGGTAAGCTGCTTCATACCTTTTAAATCAATTCTTGTTCTTCAGCCAAGTAAAAATGATTGACACTTTTGTCCCATCTTACATGACCCAAATCAAAGCACTCTCTTGTGTTCCATTGCTGGTGAGAAAGTGCTTCCTGTTTTGGGCAATGTGGGAACTGGGTATAATCTTCAAGATGAAACGAAGAGCATCAGAGTGGCCCATCTTCTACTTTCAATGCTTTCAACTCAGTCAAACCAGAGAACTTTACTTTGTTTTTGAGTTTGACCAAGGTGAGGAGCAGACTATCTACAACCAGAACCACAAGGACTTTCCCTTTAATTATTTCAGAAAAATCAGTGAGCATAACTCCAAACTGAGCACTTTTTATTGAGTTGTGAGAACTAAAGGAACTGTGATTTTATCCTTGTGAATTTAATGTTCGCAGATAAGTCAAATAAAAGATCTGTCTTGTACGTCTAAAAAATACCATAGATTGATTTTGATATAATACCCGTGATTCATGATGCTGCCAAGAATTTTTAAGGCATGCAAAATTTTGAAGATGCTTGTTTACAATGGCTTTTAGCTGAATCCCAACTGCCAGCTTAATATATATTTTAATTTTCCATAAATCCATTCTACCCACTGGAATGTGCTCCTCCCTCTGTATAACAAAAGAATACTTTATTGAATACTGATTGGATAATGGTGTATACCACCTGGTTTATGAAGGGTTTGAAGCAAGAGAGAAGTAAGTAGATGATTAAACAGGATCTGAAGATTCATACCTGAGAACTATTGCTGCTTACTACTTAGAGGTAAGATGCTTCATACTTTTTAAATCAATTCTTGTTCTTCAGCCAAGTGAAAAATGATTGACACTTTTGTCCCATCTTACATGACCCAAATCAAAGCTCTCTCTTGTGTTCCATTGCTGGTGAGAAAGTGCTTCCTGTTTTGGGCAATGTGGGAACTGGGTTTCATCTTCAAGATGAAACGAAGAGCATCAGAGTGGCCCATCTTCTACTTTCAATGCTTTCAACTCAGTCAAACCAGAGAACTTTACTTTGTTTTTGAACATGTAAGTGCTTCCTAGTTTGACCAAGGTGAGGAGCAGACTATCTACAACTAGAGCCACAAGGACTTTCCCTTTAATTATTTCAGAAAAATCAGTGTGCATAACTCCAAACTGAGCACTTTTTATTGAGTTGTGAGAACTAAAGGAACTGTGATTTTATCCTTGTGAAATGAATGTTCGCAGATAAGTCAAATAAAAGATCTTTCTTGTACATCTAAAAAATATCATAGATTGATTTTGATATAATACCCGTGATTCATGACTGCTAATCTCAGCTTTTCAGCATAACTCCAAACTGAGCACTTTTTATTGAGTTGTGAGAACTAAAGGAACTGTGATTTTATCCTTGTGAATTTAATGTTTGCAGATAAGTTAAACAAAAGATCTGTCTTGTACGTCTAAAAAATACCATTGATTGATTTTGATATAATACCCCTGATTCATGATGCTGCCAAGAATTTTTAAGGCATGCAAAATTTTGATGATGCTTATTTACAATGGCTTTTTGCTGAATCCCAACTGCCAGCTTAATATATATTTTAATTTTCCATAAATGAAAGGTAAACAATATATAGAGATCTTTTGCTCACAAACACTTTCCTTTTTTAAGTAAAATATCAAAACTGCTAATCTCAGCTTTTGGTTACACCTCTGAATAGTGATTTCACTAAAAAGATACTCTATTGTTATGCTGAGAATGTTGCTGATTCCCCCCTGTGGATTTGTGCGGCAATGCCCAATTTTCATTCTACCCACTGGAATGTGCTCCTCCCTCTGTATAACAAAAGAATACTTTGTTGAATACTGATTGGATAATGGTGTATACCACCTGGTTTATGAAGGGTTTTGAAGCAAGAGAGAAGTAATTAGATGATTAAACAGGATCTGAAGATTCATACCTGAGAACTATTGCTGCTTACTACTTAGACGTAAGATGCTTCATACTTTTTAAATCAATTCTTGTTCTTCAGCCAAGTGAAAAATGATTGACACTTTTGTCCCATCTTAGATGACCCAAATCAAAGCTCTCTCTTGTGTTCCATTGCTGGTGAGAAAGTGCTTCCTGTTTTGGGCAATGTGGGAACTGGGTTTAATCTTCAAGATGAAACGAAGAGCATCAGAGTGGCCCATCTTCTACTTTCCATGCTTTCAACTCAGTCAAACCAGAGAACTTTACTTTGTTTTTGAGTTTGACCAAGGTGAGGAGCAGACTATCTACAACCAGAACCACAAGGACTTTCCCTTTAATTATTTCAGAAAAATCAGTGAGCATAACTCCAAACTGAGCACTTTTTATTGAGTTGTGAGAACTAAAGGAACTGTGATTTTATCCTTGTGAATTTAATGTTCGCAGATAAGTCAAATAAAAGATCTGTCTTGTATGTCTAAAAAATACCATAGATTGATTTTGATATAATACCCGTGATTCATGATGCTGCCAAGAATTTTTAAGGCATGCAAAATTTTGAAGATGCTTGTTTACAATGGCTTTTAGCTGAATCCCAACTGCCAGCTTAATATATATTTTAATTTTCCATAAATCCATTCTACCCACTGGAATGTGCTCCTCCCTCTGTATAACAAAAGAATACTTTGTTGAATACTGATTGGATAATGGTGTATACCACCTGGTTTATGAAGGGTTTGAAGCAAGAGAGAAGTAAGTAGATGATTAAACAGGATCTGAAGATTCATACCTGAGAACTATTGCTGCTTACTACTTAGAGGTAAGATGCTTCATACTTTTTAAATCAATTCTTGTTCTTCAGCCAAGTGAAAAATGATTGACACTTTTGTCCCATCTTACATGACCCAAATCAAAGCTCTCTCTTGTGTTCCATTGCTGGTGAGAAAGTGCTTCCTGTTTTGGGCAATGTGGGAACTGGGTTTCATCTTCAAGATGAAACGAAGAGCATCAGAGTGGCCCATCTTCTACTTTCAATGCTTTCAACTCAGTCAAACCAGAGAACTTTACTTTGTTTTTGAACATGTAAGTGCTTCCTAGTTTGACCAAGGTGAGGAGCAGACTATCTACAACTAGAGCCACAAGGACTTTCCCTTTAATTATTTCAGAAAAATCAGTGTGCATAACTCCAAACTGAGCACTTTTTATTGAGTTGTGAGAACTAAAGGAACTGTGATTTTATCCTTGTGAAATGAATGTTCGCAGATAAGTCAAATAAAAGATCTTTCTTGTACATCTAAAAAATATCATAGATTGATTTTGATATAATACCCGTGATTCATGACTGCTAATCTCAGCTTTTCAGCATAACTCCAAACTGAGCACTTTTTATTGAGTTGTGAGAACTAAAGGAACTGTGATTTTATCCTTGTGAATTTAATGTTTGCAGATAAGTTAAACAAAAGATCTGTCTTGTACCTCTAAAAAATACCATAGATTGATTTTGATATAATACCCCTGATTCATGATGCTGCCAAGAATTTTTAAGGCATGCAAAATTTTGATGATGCTTATTTACAATGGCTTTTTGCTGAATCCCAACTGCCAGCTTAATATATATTTTAATTTTCCATAAATGAAAGGTAAACAATATATAGAGATCTTTTGCTCACAAACACTTTCCTTTTTTAAGTAAAATATCAAAACTGCTAATCTCAGCTTTTGGTTACACCTCTGAATAGTGATTTCACTAAAAAGATACTCTATTGTTATGCTGAGAATGTTGCTGATTCCCCCCTGTGGATTTGTGCGGCAATGCCCCATTTTCATTCTACCAACTGGAATGTGCTCCTCCCTCTGTATAACAAAAGAATACTTTGTTGAATACTGATTGGATAATGGTGTATACCACCTGGTTTATGAAGGGTTTTGAAGCAAGAGAGAAGTAATTAGATGATTAAACAGGATCTGAAGATTCATACCTGAGAACTATTGCTGCTTACTACTTAGACGTAAGATGCTTCATACTTTTTAAATCAATTCTTGTTCTTCAGCCAAGTGAAAAATGATTGACACTTTTGTCCCATCTTACTTGACCCAAATCAAAGCTCTCTCTTGTGTTCCATTGCTGGTGAGAAAGTGCTTCCTGTTTTGGGCAATGTGGGAACTGGGTTTAATCTTCAAGATGAAACGAAGAGCATCAGAGTGGCCCATCTTCTACTTTCAATGCTTTCAACTCAGTCAAACCAGAGAACTGTACTTTGTTTTTGAACATGTAAGTGCTTCCTAGTTTGACCAAGGTGAGGAGCAGACTATCTACAACCAGAGCAACAAGGACTTTCCCTTTAATTATTTCAGAAAAATAAGTGAGCATAACTCCAAACTGAGCACTTTTTATTGAGTTGTGAGAACTAAAGGAACTGTGATTTTATCCTTGTGAAATGAATGTTCGCAGATAAGTCAAATAAAAGATCTTTCTTGTACATCTAAAAAATATCATAGATTGATTTTGATATAATACCCGTGATTCATGACTGCTAATCTCAGCTTTTCAGCATAACTCCAAACTGAGCACTTTTTATTGAGTTGTGAGAACTAAAGGAACTGTGATTTTATCCTTGTGAATTTAATGTTTGCAGATAAGTTAAACAAAAGATCTGTCTTGTACGTCTAAAAAATACCATAGATTGATTTTGATATAATACCCCTGATTCATGATGCTGCCAAGAATTTTTAAGGCATGCAAAATTTTGATGATGCTTATTTACAATGGCTTTTTGCTGAATCCCAACTGCCAGCTTAATATATATTTTAATTTTCCATAAATGAAAGGTAAACAATATATAGAGATCTTTTGCTCACAAACACTTTCCTTTTTTAAGTAAAATATCAAAACTGCTAATCTCAGCTTTTGGTTACACCTCTGAATAGTGATTTCACTAAAAAGATACTCTATTGTTATGCTGAGAATGTTGCTGATTCCCCCCTGTGGATTTGTGCGGCAATGCCCAATTTTCATTCTACCCACTGGAATGTGCTCCTCCCTCTGTATAACAAAATAATACTTTGTTGAATACTGATTTGATAATGGTGTATACCACCTGGTTTATGAAGGGTTTTGAAGCAAGAGAGAAGTAATTAGATGATTAAACAGGATCTGAAGATTCATACCTGAGAACTATTGCTGCTTACTACTTAGAGGTAAGATGCTTCATACTTTTTAAATCAATTCTTGTTCTTCAGCCAAGTGAAAAATGATTGACACTTTTGTCCCATCTTACATGACCCAAATCAAAGCTCTCTCTTGTGTTCCATTGCTGGTGAGAAAGTGCTTCCTGTTTTGGGCAATGTGGGAACTGGGTTTCATCTTCAAGATGAAACGAAGAGCATCAGAGTGGCCCATCTTCTACTTTCAATGCTTTCAACTCAGTCAAACCAGAGAACTTTACTTTGTTTTTGAACATGTAAGTGCTTCCTAGTTTGACCAAGGTGAGGAGCAGACTATCTACAAATAGAGCCACAAGGACTTTCCCTTTAATTATTTCAGAAAAATCAGTGAGCATAACTCCAAACTGAGCACTTTTTATTGAGTTGTGAGAACTAAAGGAAGTGTGATTTTATCCTTGTGAATTTAATGTTCGCAGATAATTTAAATAAAAGATCTGTCTTGTACGTCTAAAAAATACCATAGATTGATTTTGATATAATACCCGTGATTCATGATGCTGCCAAGAATTTTTAAGGCATGCAAAATTTTGATGATGCTTATTTACAATGGCTTTTAGCTGAATCCCAACTGCCAGCTTAATATATATTTTAATTTTCCATAAATGAAAGGTAAACAATATATAGAGATCTTTTGCTCACAAACACTTTCCTTTTTTAAGTAAAATATCAAAACTGCTAATCTCAGCTTTTGGTTACACCTCTGAATAGTGATTTCACTAAAAAGATACCCTATTGTTATGCTGAGAATGTTGCTGATTCCCCCCTGTGGATTTTTGCGGCAATGCCCTATTTTCATTCTACCCACTGGAATGTGCTCCTCCCTCTGTATAACAAAAGAATACTTTGTTGAATACTGATTGGATAATGGTGTATACCACCTGGTTTATGAAGGGTTTGAAGCAAGAGAGAAGTAAGTAGATGATTAAACAGGATCTGAAGATTCATACCTGAGAACTATTGCTGCTTACTACTTAGAGGTAAGATGCTTCATACTTTTTAAATCAAATCTTGTTCTTCAGCCAAGTGAAAAATGATTGACACTTTTGTCCCATCTTACATGACCCAAATCAAAGCTCTCTCTTGTGTTCCATTGCTGGTGAGAAAGTGCTTCCTGTTTTGGGCAATGTGGAAACTGGGTTTATTCTTCAAGATGAAACGAAGAGCATCAGAGTGGCCCATCTTCTACTTTCAATGCTTTCAACTCAGTCAAACCAGAGAACTTTACTTTGTTTTTGAACATGTAAGTGCTTCCTAGTTTGACCAAGGTGAGGAGCAGACTATCTACAACCAGAGCCACAAGGACTTTCCCTTTAATTATTTCAGAAAAATAAGTGAGCATAACTCCAAACTGAGCACTTTTTATTGAGTTGTGAGAACTAAAGGAACTTTGATTTTATCCTTGTGAATTTAATGTTCGCAGATAAGTCAAATAAAAGATCTGTCTTGTACGTCTAAAAAATACCATAGATTGATTTTGATATAATACCCGTGATTCATGATGCTGCCAAGAATTTTTAAGGCATGCAAAATTTTGAAGATGCTTGTTTACAATGGCTTTTAGCTGAATCCCAACTGCCAGCTTAATATATATTTTAATTTTCCATAAATCCATTCTACCCACTGGAATGTGCTCCTCCCTCTGTATAACAAAAGAATACTTTATTGAATACTGATTGGATAATGGTGTATACCACCTGGTTTATGAAGGGTTTGAAGCAAGAGAGAAGTAAGTAGATGATTAAACAGGATCTGAAGATTCATACCTGAGAACTATTGCTGCTTACTACTTAGAGGTAAGATGCTTCATACTTTTTAAATCAATTCTTGTTCTTCAGCCAAGTGAAAAATGATTGACACTTTTGTCCCATCTTACATGACCCAAATCAAAGCTCTCTCTTGTGTTCCATTGCTGGTGAGAAAGTGCTTCCTGTTTTGGGCAATGTGGGAACTGGGTTTCATCTTCAAGATGAAACGAAGAGCATCAGAGTGGCCCATCTTCTACTTTCAATGCTTTCAACTCAGTCAAACCAGAGAACTTTACTTTGTTTTTGAACATGTAAGTGCTTCCTAGTTTGACCAAGGTGAGGAGCAGACTATCTACAACTAGAGCCACAAGGACTTTCCCTTTAATTATTTCAGAAAAATCAGTGTGCATAACTCCAAACTGAGCACTTTTTATTGAGTTGTGAGAACTAAAGGAACTGTGATTTTATCCTTGTGAAATGAATGTTCGCAGATAAGTCAAATAAAAGATCTTTCTTGTACATCTAAAAAATATCATAGATTGATTTTGATATAATACCCGTGATTCATGACTGCTAATCTCAGCTTTTCAGCATAACTCCAAACTGAGCACTTTTTATTGAGTTGTGAGAACTAAAGGAACTGTGATTTTATCCTTGTGAATTTAATGTTTGCAGATAAGTTAAACAAAAGATCTGTCTTGTACGTCTAAAAAATACCATAGATTGATTTTGATATAATACCCCTGATTCATGATGCTGCCAAGAATTTTTAAGGCATGCAAAGTTTTGATGATGCTTATTTACAATGGCTTTTTGCTGAATCCCAACTGCCAGCTTAATATATATTTTAATTTTCCATAAATGAAAGGTAAACAATATATAGAGATCTTTTGCTCACAAACACTTTCCTTTTTTAAGTAAAATATCAAAACTGCTAATCTCAGCTTTTGGTTACACCTCTGAATAGTGATTTCACTAAAAAGATACTCTATTGTTATGCTGAGAATGTTGCTGATTCCCCCCTGTGGATTTGTGCGGCAATGCCCAATTTTCATTCTACCCACTGGAATGTGCTCCTCCCTCTGTATAACAAAAGAATACTTTGTTGAATACTGATTGGATAATGGTGTATACCACCTGGTTTATGAAGGGTTTTGAAGCAAGAGAGAAGTAATTAGATGATTAAACAGGATCTGAAGATTCATACCTGAGAACTATTGCTGCTTACTACTTAGACGTAAGATGCTTCATACTTTTTAAATCAATTCTTGTTCTTCAGCCAAGTGAAAAATGATTGACACTTTTGTCCCATCTTACATGACCCAAATCAAAGCTCTCTCTTGTGTTCCATTGCTGGTGAGAAAGTGCTTCCTGTTTTGGGCAATGTGGGAACTGGGTTTAATCTTCAAGATGAAACGAAGAGCATCAGAGTGGCCCATCTTCTACTTTCCATGCTTTCAACTCAGTCAAACCAGAGAACTTTACTTTGTTTTTGAGTTTGACCAAGGTGAGGAGCAGACTATCTACAACCAGAACCACAAGGACTTTCCCTTTAATTATTTCAGAAAAATCAGTGAGCATAACTCCAAACTGAGCACTTTTTATTGAGTTGTGAGAACTAAAGGAACTGTGATTTTATCCTTGTGAATTTAATGTTCGCAGATAAGTCAAATAAAAGATCTGTCTTGTACGTCTAAAAAATACCATAGATTGATTTTGATATAATACCCGTGATTCATGATGCTGTCAAGAATTTTTAAGGCATGCAAAATTTTGAAGATGCTTGTTTACAATGGCTTTTAGCTGAATCCCAACTGCCAGCTTAATATATATTTTAATTTTCCATAAATCCATTCTACCCACTGGAATGTGCTCCTCCCTCTGTATAACAAAAGAATACTTTGTTGAATACTGATTGGATAATGGTGTATACCACCTGGTTTATGAAGGGTTTTGAAGCAAGAGAGAAGTAATTAGATGATTAAACAGGACCTGAAGATTCATACCTGAGAACTATTGCTGCTTACTACTTAGAGGTAAGATGCTTCATACTTTTTAAATCAATTCTTGTTCTTCAGCCAAGTGAAAAATGATTGACACTTTTGTCCCATCTTACATGACCCAAATCAAAGCTCTCTCTTGTGTTCCATTGCTGGTGAGAAAGTGCTTCCTGTTTTGGGCAATGTGGGAACTGGGTTTCATCTTCAAGATGAAACGAAGAGCATCAGAGTGGCCCATCTTCTACTTTCAATGCTTTCAACTCAGTCAAACCAGAGAACTTTACTTTGTTTTTGAACATGTAAGTGCTTCCTAGTTTGACCAAGGTGAGGAGCAGACTATCTACAACTAGAGCCACAAGGACTTTCCCTTTAATTATTTCAGAAAAATCAGTGTGCATAACTCCAAACTGAGCACTTTTTATTGAGTTGTGAGAACTAAAGGAACTGTGATTTTATCCTTGTGAAATGAATGTTCGCAGGTAAGTCAAATAAAAGATCTTTCTTGTACATCTAAAAAATATCATAGATTGATTTTGATATAATACCCGTGATTCATGACTGCTAATCTCAGCTTTTCAGCATAACTCCAAACTGAGCACTTTTTATTGAGTTGTGAGAACTAAAGGAACTGTGATTTTATCCTTGTGAATTTAATGTTTGCAGATAAGTTAAACAAAAGATCTGTCTTGTACCTCTAAAAAATACCATAGATTGATTTTGATATAATACCCCTGATTCATGATGCTGTCAATAATTTTTAAAGCATGCAAAATTTTGATGATGCTTACTTACAATGGCTTTTAGCTGAATCCAAAAAGCCAGCTTAATATATATTTTAATTTTCCATAAATGAAAGGTAAACAATATATAGAGATCTTTTGCTCACAAACACTTTCCTTTTTTAAGTAAAATATCAAAACTGCTAATCTCAGCTTTTGGTTACACCTCTGAATAGTGATTTCACTAAAAAGATACTCTATTGTTATGCTGAGAATGTTGCTGATTCCCCCCTGTGGATTTGTGCGGCAATGCCCAATTTTCATTCTACCCACTGGAATGTGCTCCTCCCTCTGTATAACAAAAGAATACTTTGTTGAATACTGATTGGATAATGGTGTATACCACCTGGTTTATGAAGGGTTTTGAAGCAAGAGAGAAGTAATTAGATGATTAAACAGGATCTGAAGATTCATACCTGAGAACTATTGCTGCTTACTACTTAGAGGTAAGATGCTTCATACTTTTTAAATCAATTCTTGTTCTTCAGCCAAGTGAAAAATGATTGACACTTTTGTCCCATCTTACATGACCCAAATCAAAGCTCTCTCTTGTGTTCCATTGCTGGTGAAAAAGTGCTTCCTGTTTTGGGCAATGTGGGAACTGGGTTTAATCTTCAAGATGAAACGAAGAGCATCAGAGTGGCCCATCTTCTACTTTCCATGCTTTCAACTCAGTCAAACCAGAGAACTTTACTTTGTTTTTGAGTTTGACCAAGGTGAGGAGCAGACTATCTACAACCAGAACCACAAGGACTTTCCCTTTAATTATTTCAGAAAAATCAGTGAGCATAACTCCAAACTGAGCACTTTTTATTGAGTTGTGAGAACTAAAGGAACTGTGATTTTATCCTTGTGAATTTAATGTTCGCAGATAAGTCAAATAAAAGATCTGTCTTGTACGTCTAAAAAATACCATAGATTGATTTTGATATAATACCCGTGATTCATGATGCTGCCAAGAATTTTTAAGGCATGCAAAATTTTGAAGATGCTTGTTTACAATGGCTTTTAGCTGAATCCCAACTGCCAGCTTAATATATATTTTAATTTTCCATAAATCCATTCTACCCACTGGAATGTGCTCCTCCCTCTGTATAACAAAAGAATACTTTATTGAATACTGATTGGATAATGGTGTATACCACCTGGTTTATGAAGGGTTTGAAGCAAGAGAGAAGTAAGTAGATGATTAAACAGGATCTGAAGATTCATACCTGAGAACTATTGCTGCTTACTACTTAGAGGTAAGATGCTTCATACTTTTTAAATCAATTCTTGTTCTTCAGCCAAGTGAAAAATGAGTGACACTTTTGTCCCATCTTACATGACCCAAATCAAAGCTCTCTCTTGTGTTCCATTGCTGGTGAGAAAGTGCTTCCTGTTTTGGGCAATGTGGGAACTGGGTTTAATCTTCAAGATGAAACGAAGAGCATCAGAGTGGCCCATCTTCTACTTTCAATGCTTTCAACTCAGTCAAACCAGAGAACTTTACTTTGTTTTTGAACATGTAAGTGCTTCCTAGTTTGACCAAGGTGAGGAGCAGACTATCTACAACTAGAGCCACAAGGACTTTCCCTTTAATTATTTCAGAAAAATCAGTGTGCATAACTCCAAACTGAGCACTTTTTATTGAGTTGTGAGAACTAAAGGAACTGTGATTTTATCCTTGTGAAATGAATGTTCGCAGATAAGTCAAATAAAAGATCTTTCTTGTACATCTAAAAAATATCATAGATTGATTTTGATATAATACCCGTGATTCATGACTGCTAATCTCAGCTTTTCAGCATAACTCCAAACTGAGCACTTTTTATTGAGTTGTGAGAACTAAAGGAACTGTGATTTTATCCTTGTGAATTTAATGTTTGCAGATAAGTTAAACAAAAGATCTGTCTTGTACGTCTAAAAAATACCATAGATTGATTTTGATATAATACCCCTGATTCATGATGCTGCCAAGAATTTTTAAGGCATGCAAAATTTTGATGATGCTTATTTACAATGGCTTTTTGCTGAATCCCAACTGCCAGCTTAATATATATTTTAATTTTCCATAAATGAAAGGTAAACAATATATAGAGATCTTTTGCTCACAAACACTTTCCTTTTTTAAGTAAAATATCAAAACTGCTAATCTCAGCTTTTGGTTACACCTCTGAATAGTGATTTCACTAAAAAGATACTCTATTGTTATGCTGAGAATGTTGCTGATTCCCCCCTGTGGATTTGTGCGGCAATGCCCAATTTTCATTCTACCCACTGGAATGTGCTCCTCCCTCTGTATAACAAAATAATACTTTGTTGAATACTGATTTGATAATGGTGTATACCACCTGGTTTATGAAGGGTTTTGAAGCAAGAGAGAAGTAATTAGATGATTAAACAGGATCTGAAGATTCATACCTGAGAACTATTGCTGCTTACTACTTAGAGGTAAGATGCTTCATACTTTTTAAATCAATTCTTGTTCTTCAGCCAAGTGAAAAATGATTGACACTTTTGTCCCATCTTACATGACCCAAATCAAAGCTCTCTCTTGTGTTCCATTGCTGGTGAGAAAGTGCTTCCTGTTTTGGGCAATGTGGGAACTGGGTTTCATCTTCAAGATGAAACGAAGAGCATCAGAGTGGCCCATCTTCTACTTTCAATGCTTTCAACTCAGTCAAACCAGAGAACTTTACTTTGTTTTTGAACATGTAAGTGCTTCCTAGTTTGACCAAGGTGAGGAGCAGACTATCTACAAATAGAGCCACAAGGACTTTCCCTTTAATTATTTCAGAAAAATCAGTGAGCATAACTCCAAACTGAGCACTTTTTATTGAGTTGTGAGAACTAAAGGAAGTGTGATTTTATCCTTGTGAATTTAATGTTCGCAGATAATTTAAATAAAAGATCTGTCTTGTACGTCTAAAAAATACCATAGATTGATTTTGATATAATACCCGTGATTCATGATGCTGCCAAGAATTTTTAAGGCATGCAAAATTTTGATGATGCTTATTTACAATGGCTTTTAGCTGAATCCCAACTGCCAGCTTAATATATATTTTAATTTTCCATAAATGAAAGGTAAACAATATATAGAGATCTTTTGCTCACAAACACTTTCCTTTTTTAAGTAAAATATCAAAACTGCTAATCTCAGCTTTTGGTTACACCTCTGAATAGTGATTTCACTAAAAAGATACCCTATTGTTATGCTGAGAATGTTGCTGATTCCCCCCTGTGGATTTTTGCGGCAATGCCCTATTTTCATTCTACCCACTGGAATGTGCTCCTCCCTCTGTATAACAAAAGAATACTTTGTTGAATACTGATTGGATAATGGTGTATACCACCTGGTTTATGAAGGGTTTGAAGCAAGAGAGAAGTAAGTAGATGATTAAACAGGATCTGAAGATTTATACCTGAGAACTATTGCTGCTTACTACTTAGAGGTAAGATGCTTCATACTTTTTAAATCAAATCTTGTTCTTCAGCCAAGTGAAAAATGATTGACACTTTTGTCCCATCTTACATGACCCAAATCAAAGCTCTCTCTTGTGTTCCATTGCTGGTGAGAAAGTGCTTCCTGTTTTGGGCAATGTGGAAACTGGGTTTATTCTTCAAGATGAAACGAAGAGCATCAGAGTGGCCCATCTTCTACTTTCAATGCTTTCAACTCAGTCAAACCAGAGAACTTTACTTTGTTTTTGAACATGTAAGTGCTTCCTAGTTTGACCAAGGTGAGGAGCAGACTATCTACAACCAGAGCCACAAGGACTTTCCCTTTAATTATTTCAGAAAAATAAGTGAGCATAACTCCAAACTGAGCACTTTTTATTGAGTTGTGAGAACTAAAGGAACTTTGATTTTATCCTTGTGAATTTAATGTTCGCAGATAAGTCAAATAAAAGATCTGTCTTGTACGTCTAAAAAATACCATAGATTGATTTTGATATAATACCCGTGATTCATGATGCTGCCAAGAATTTTTAAGGCATGCAAAATTTTGAAGATGCTTGTTTACAATGGCTTTTAGCTGAATCCCAACTGCCAGCTTAATATATATTTTAATTTTCCATAAATCCATTCTACCCACTGGAATGTTCTCCTCCCTCTGTATAACAAAAGAATACTTTATTGAATACTGATTGGATAATGGTGTATACCACCTGGTTTATGAAGGGTTTGAAGCAAGAGAGAAGTAAGTAGATGATTAAACAGGATCTGAAGATTCATACCTGAGAACTATTGCTGCTTACTACTTAGAGGTAAGATGCTTCATACTTTTTAAATCAATTCTTGTTCTTCAGCCAAGTGAAAAATGATTGACACTTTTGTCCCATCTTACATGACCCAAATCAAAGCTCTCTCTTGTGTTCCATTGCTGGTGAGAAAGTGCTTCCTGTTTTGGGCAATGTGGGAACTGGGTTTCATCTTCAAGATGAAACGAAGAGCATCAGAGTGGCCCATCTTCTACTTTCAATGCTTTCAACTCAGTCAAACCAGAGAACTTTACTTTGTTTTTGAACATGTAAGTGCTTCCTAGTTTGACCAAGGTGAGGAGCAGACTATCTACAACTAGAGCCACAAGGACTTTCCCTTTAATTATTTCAGAAAAATCAGTGTGCATAACTCCAAACTGAGCACTTTTTATTGAGTTGTGAGAACTAAAGGAACTGTGATTTTATCCTTGTGAAATGAATGTTCGCAGATAAGTCAAATAAAAGATCTTTCTTGTACATCTAAAAAATATCATAGATTGATTTTGATATAATACCCGTGATTCATGACTGCTAATCTCAGCTTTTCAGCATAACTCCAAACTGAGCACTTTTTATTGAGTTGTGAGAACTAAAGGAACTGTGATTTTATCCTTGTGAATTTAATGTTTGCAGATAAGTTAAACAAAAGATCTGTCTTGTACGTCTAAAAAATACCATAGATTGATTTTGATATAATACCCCTGATTCATGATGCTGCCAAGAATTTTTAAGGCATGCAAAGTTTTGATGATGCTTATTTACAATGGCTTTTTGCTGAATCCCAACTGCCAGCTTAATATATATTTTAATTTTCCATAAATGAAAGGTAAACAATATATAGAGATCTTTTGCTCACAAACACTTTCCTTTTTTAAGTAAAATATCAAAACTGCTAATCTCAGCTTTTGGTTACACCTCTGAATAGTGATTTCACTAAAAAGATACTCTATTGTTATGCTGAGAATGTTGCTGATTCCCCCCTGTGGATTTGTGCGGCAATGCCCAATTTTCATTCTACCCACTGGAATGTGCTCCTCCCTCTGTATAACAAAAGAATACTTTGTTGAATACTGATTGGATAATGGTGTATACCACCTGGTTTATGAAGGGTTTTGAAGCAAGAGAGAAGTAATTAGATGATTAAACAGGATCTGAAGATTCATACCTGAGAACTATTGCTGCTTACTACTTAGACGTAAGATGCTTCATACTTTTTAAATCAATTCTTGTTCTTCAGCCAAGTGAAAAATGATTGACACTTTTGTCCCATCTTACATGACCCAAATCAAAGCTCTCTCTTGTGTTCCATTGCTGGTGAGAAAGTGCTTCCTGTTTTGGGCAATGTGGGAACTGGGTTTAATCTTCAAGATGAAACGAAGAGCATCAGAGTGGCCCATCTTCTACTTTCCATGCTTTCAACTCAGTCAAACCAGAGAACTTTACTTTGTTTTTGAGTTTGACCAAGGTGAGGAGCAGACTATCTACAACCAGAACCACAAGGACTTTCCCTTTAATTATTTCAGAAAAATCAGTGAGCATAACTCCAAACTGAGCACTTTTTATTGAGTTGTGAGAACTAAAGGAACTGTGATTTTATCCTTGTGAATTTAATGTTCGCAGATAAGTCAAATAAAAGATCTGTCTTGTACGTCTAAAAAATACCATAGATTGATTTTGATATAATACCCGTGATTCATGATGCTGTCAAGAATTTTTAAGGCATGCAAAATTTTGAAGATGCTTGTTTACAATGGCTTTTAGCTGAATCCCAACTGCCAGCTTAATATATATTTTAATTTTCCATAAATCCATTCTACCCACTGGAATGTGCTCCTCCCTCTGTATAACAAAAGAATACTTTGTTGAATACTGATTGGATAATGGTGTATACCACCTGGTTTATGAAGGGTTTTGAAGCAAGAGAGAAGTAATTAGATGATTAAACAGGATCTGAAGATTCATACCTGAGAACTATTGCTGCTTACTACTTAGAGGTAAGATGCTTCATACTTTTTAAATCAATTCTTGTTCTTCAGCCAAGTGAAAAATGATTGACACTTTTGTCCCATCTTACATGACCCAAATCAAAGCTCTCTCTTGTGTTCCATTGCTGGTGAGAAAGTGCTTCCTGTTTTGGGCAATGTGGGAACTGGGTTTCATCTTCAAGATGAAACGAAGAGCATCAGAGTGGCCCATCTTCTACTTTCAATGCTTTCAACTCAGTCAAACCAGAGAACTTTACTTTGTTTTTGAACATGTAAGTGCTTCCTAGTTTGACCAAGGTGAGGAGCAGACTATCTACAACTAGAGCCACAAGGACTTTCCCTTTAATTATTTCAGAAAAATCAGTGTGCATAACTCCAAACTGAGCACTTTTTATTGAGTTGTGAGAACTAAAGGAACTGTGATTTTATCCTTGTGAAATGAATGTTCGCAGGTAAGTCAAATAAAAGATCTTTCTTGTACATCTAAAAAATATCATAGATTGATTTTGATATAATACCCGTGATTCATGACTGCTAATCTCAGCTTTTCAGCATAACTCCAAACTGAGCACTTTTTATTGAGTTGTGAGAACTAAAGGAACTGTGATTTTATCCTTGTGAATTTAATGTTTGCAGATAAGTTAAACAAAAGATCTGTCTTGTACCTCTAAAAAATACCATAGATTGATTTTGATATAATACCCCTGATTCATGATGCTGTCAATAATTTTTAAAGCATGCAAAATTTTGATGATGCTTACTTACAATGGCTTTTAGCTGAATCCAAAAAGCCAGCTTAATATATATTTTAATTTTCCATAAATGAAAGGTAAACAATATATAGAGATCTTTTGCTCACAAACACTTTCCTTTTTTAAGTAAAATATCAAAACTGCTAATCTCAGCTTTTGGTTACACCTCTGAATAGTGATTTCACTAAAAAGATACTCTATTGTTATGCTGAGAATGTTGCTGATTCCCCCCTGTGGATTTGTGCGGCAATGCCCAATTTTCATTCTACCCACTGGAATGTGCTCCTCCCTCTGTATAACAAAAGAATACTTTGTTGAATACTGATTGGATAATGGTGTATACCACCTGGTTTATGAAGGGTTTTGAAGCAAGAGAGAAGTAATTAGATGATTAAACAGGATCTGAAGATTCATACCTGAGAACTATTGCTGCTTACTACTTAGAGGTAAGATGCTTCATACTTTTTAAATCAATTCTTGTTCTTCAGCCAAGTGAAAAATGATTGACACTTTTGTCCCATCTTACATGACCCAAATCAAAGCTCTCTCTTGTGTTCCATTGCTGGTGAAAAAGTGCTTCCTGTTTTGGGCAATGTGGGAACTGGGTTTAATCTTCAAGATGAAACGAAGAGCATCAGAGTGGCCCATCTTCTACTTTCCATGCTTTCAACTCAGTCAAACCAGAGAACTTTACTTTGTTTTTGAGTTTGACCAAGGTGAGGAGCAGACTATCTACAACCAGAACCACAAGGACTTTCCCTTTAATTATTTCAGAAAAATCAGTGAGCATAACTCCAAACTGAGCACTTTTTATTGAGTTGTGAGAACTAAAGGAACTGTGATTTTATCCTTGTGAATTTAATGTTCGCAGATAAGTCAAATAAAAGATCTGTCTTGTACGTCTAAAAAATACCATAGATTGATTTTGATATAATACCCGTGATTCATGATGCTGCCAAGAATTTTTAAGGCATGCAAAATTTTGAAGATGCTTGTTTACAATGGCTTTTAGCTGAATCCCAACTGCCAGCTTAATATATATTTTAATTTTCCATAAATCCATTCTACCCACTGGAATGTGCTCCTCCCTCTGTATAACAAAAGAATACTTTATTGAATACTGATTGGATAATGGTGTATACCACCTGGTTTATGAAGGGTTTGAAGCAAGAGAGAAGTAAGTAGATGATTAAACAGGATCTGAAGATTCATACCTGAGAACTATTGCTGCTTACTACTTAGAGGTAAGATGCTTCATACTTTTTAAATCAATTCTTGTTCTTCAGCCAAGTGAAAAATGAGTGACACTTTTGTCCCATCTTACATGACCCAAATCAAAGCTCTCTCTTGTGTTCCATTGCTGGTGAGAAAGTGCTTCCTGTTTTGGGCAATGTGGGAACTGGGTTTAATCTTCAAGATGAAACGAAGAGCATCAGAGTGGCCCATCTTCTACTTTCAATGCTTTCAACTCAGTCAAACCAGAGAACTTTACTTTGTTTTTGAACATGTAAGTGCTTCCTAGTTTGACCAAGGTGAGGAGCAGACTATCTACAACTAGAGCCACAAGGACTTTCCCTTTAATTATTTCAGAAAAATCAGTGTGCATAACTCCAAACTGAGCACTTTTTATTGAGTTGTGAGAACTAAAGGAACTGTGATTTTATCCTTGTGAAATGAATGTTCGCAGATAAGTCAAATAAAAGATCTTTCTTGTACATCTAAAAAATATCATAGATTGATTTTGATATAATACCCGTGATTCATGACTGCTAATCTCAGCTTTTCAGCATAACTCCAAACTGAGCACTTTTTATTGAGTTGTGAGAACTAAAGGAACTGTGATTTTATCCTTGTGAATTTAATGTTTGCAGATAAGTTAAACAAAAGATCTGTCTTGTACCTCTAAAAAATACCATAGATTGATTTTGATATAATACCCCTGATTCATGATGCTGCCAAGAATTTTTAAGGCATGCAAAATTTTGATGATGCTTATTTACAATGGCTTTTTGCTGAATCCCAACTGCCAGCTTAATATATATTTTAATTTTCCATAAATGAAAGGTAAACAATATATAGAGATCTTTTGCTCACAAACACTTTCCTTTTTTAAGTAAAATATCAAAACTGCTAATCTCAGCTTTTGGTTACACCTCTGAATAGTGATTTCACTAAAAAGATACTCTATTGTTATGCTGAGAATGTTGCTGATTCCCCCCTGTGGATTTGTGCGGCAATGCCCCATTTTCATTCTACCAACTGGAATGTGCTCCTCCCTCTGTATAACAAAAGAATACTTTGTTGAATACTGATTGGATAATGGTGTATACCACCTGGTTTATGAAGGGTTTTGAAGCAAGAGAGAAGTAATTAGATGATTAAACAGGATCTGAAGATTCATACCTGAGAACTATTGCTGCTTACTACTTAGACGTAAGATGCTTCATACTTTTTAAATCAATTCTTGTTCTTCAGCCAAGTGAAAAATGATTGACACTTTTGTCCCATCTTACATGACCCAAATCAAAGCTCTCTCTTGTGTTCCATTGCTGGTGAGAAAGTGCTTCCTGTTTTGGGCAATGTGGGAACTGGGTTTAATCTTCAAGATGAAACGAAGAGCATCAGAGTGGCCCATCTTCTACTTTCAATGCTTTCAACTCAGTCAAACCAGAGAACTGTACTTTGTTTTTGAACATGTAAGTGCTTCCTAGTTTGACCAAGGTGAGGAGCAGACTATCTACAACCAGAGCAACAAGGACTTTCCCTTTAATTATTTCAGAAAAATAAGTGAGCATAACTCCAAACTGAGCACTTTTTATTGAGTTGTGAGAACTAAAGGAACTGTGATTTTATCCTTGTGAAATGAATGTTCGCAGATAAGTCAAATAAAAGATCTGTCTTGTACATCTAAAAAATATCATAGATTGATTTTGATATAATACCCGTGATTCATGACTGCTAATCTCAGCTTTTCAGCATAACTCCAAACTGAGCACTTTTTATTGAGTTGTGAGAACTAAAGGAACTGTGATTTTATCCTTGTGAATTTAATGTTCGCAGATAAGTCAAACAAAAGATCTGTCTTGTACGTCTAAAAAATACCATAGATTGATTTTGATAAAATACCCGTGATTCATGATGCTGCCAAGAATTTTTAAGGCATGCAAAATTTTGATGATGCTTATTTACAATGGCTTTTTGCTGAATCCCAACTGCCAGCTTAATATATATTTTAATTTTCCATAAATGAAAGGTAAACAATATATAGAGATCTTTTGCCGACAAACACTTTCCTTTTTTAAGTAAAATATCAAAACTGCTAATCTCAGCTTTTGGTTACACCTCTGAATAGTGATTTCACTAAAAAGATACCCTATTGTTATGCTGAGAATGTTGCTGATTCCCCCCTGTGGATTTTTGCGGCAATGCCCTATTTTCATTCTACCCACTGGAATGTGCTCCTCCCTCTGTATAACAAAAGAATACTTTGTTGAATACTGATTGGATAATGGTGTATACCACCTGGTTTATGAAGGGTTTGAAGCAAGAGAGAAGTAAGTAGATGATTAAACAGGATCTGAAGATTCATACCTGAGAACTATTGCTGCTTACTACTTAGAGGTAAGCTGCTTCATACTTTTTAAATCAATTCTTGTTCTTCAGCCAAGTAAAAATGATTGACACTTTTGTCCCATCTTACATGACCCAAATCAAAGCACTCTCTTGTGTTCCATTGCTGGTGAGAAAGTGCTTCCTGTTTTGGGCAATGGGGGAACTGGGTTTAATCTTCAAGATGAAACGAAGAGCATCAGAGTGGCCCATCTTCTACTTTCAATGCTTTCAACTCAGTCAAACCAGAGAACTTTACTTTGTTTTTGAGTTTGACCAAGGTGAGGAGCAGACTATCTACAACCAGAACCACAAGGACTTTCCCTTTAATTATTTCAGAAAAATCAGTCAGCATAACTACAAACTGAGCACTTTTTATTGAGTTGTGAGAACTAAAGGAACTGTGATTTTATCCTTGTGAATTTAATGTTCGCAGATAAGTCAAATAAAAGATCTGTCTTGTACGTCTAAAAAATACCATAGATTGATTTTGATATAATACCCGTGATTCATGATGCTGCCAAGAATTTTTAAGGCATGCAAAATTTTGAAGATGCTTATTTACAATGGCTTTTAGCTGAATCCCAACTGCCAGCTTAATATATATTTTAATTTTCCATAAATCCATTCTACCCACTGGAATGTGCTCCTCCCTCTGTATAACAAAAGAATACTTTATTGAATACTGATTGGATAATGGTGTATACCACCTGGTTTATGAAGGGTTTGAAGCAAGAGAGAAGTAAGTAGATGATTAAACAGGATCTGAAGATTCATACCTGAGAACTATTGCTGCTTACTACTAAGAGGTAAGATGCTTCATACTTTTTAAATCAATTCTTGTTCTTCAGCCAAGTGAAAAATGATTGACACTTTTGTCCCATCTTACATGACCCAAATCAAAGCTCTCTCTTGTGTTCCATTGCTGGTGAGAAAGTGCTTCCTGTTTTGGGCAATGTGGTAACTGGGTTTAATCTTCAAGATGAAACGAAGAGCATCAGAGTGGCCCATCTTCTACTTTCAATGCTTTCAACTCAGTCAAACCAGAGAACTTTACTTTGTTTTTGAACATGTAAGTGCTTCCTAGTTTGACCAAGGTGAGGAGCAGACTATCTACAACCAGAGCCACAAGGACTTTCCCTTTAATTATTTCAGAAAAATCAGTGTGCATAACTCCAAACTGAGCACTTTTTATTGAGTTGTGAGAACTAAAGGAACTGTGATTTTATCCTAGTGAAATGAATGTTCGCAGATAAGTCAAATAAAAGATCTTTCTTGTACATCTAAAAAATATCATAGATTGATTTTGATATAATACCCGTGATTCATGATGCTGCCAAGAATTTGTAAGGCATGCAAAATTTTGATGATGCTTACTTACAATGGCTTTTAGCTGAATCCAATCTGCCAGCTTAATATATATATTTTAATTTTCCATAAATGAAAGGTAAACAATACATAGAGATCTTTTGCTCACAAACACTTTCCTTTTTTAAGTAAAATATCAAAACTGCTAATCTCAGCTTTTGGTTACACCTCTGAATAGTGATTTCACTAAAAAGATACCCTATTGTTATGCTGAGAATGTTCCTGATTCCCCCCTGTGGATTTGTGTGTTAATGCCCTATTTTGATTCTGCCCACTGGAATTTGCTCCTCCCTCTGTATAATAAAATAATACTTTATTGAATACTGATTGGATAATGGTGTATTCCACCTGGTTTATGAAAGGTTTGAAGCAAGAGAGAAGTAAGTAGATGATTAAACAGGATCTGAAGATTCATACCTGAGAACAATTGCTGCTTACTACTTAGAGGTAAGCTGCTTCATACCTTTTAAATCAATTCTTGTTCTTCAGCCAAGTAAAAATGATTGACACTTTTGTCCCATCTTACATGACCCAAATCAAAGCACTCTCTTGTGTTCCATTGCTGGTGAGAAAGTGCTTCCTGTTTTGGGCAATGTGGGAACTGGGTATAATCTTCAAGATGAAACGAAGAGCATCAGAGTGGCCCATCTTCTACTTTCAATGCTTTCAACTCAGTCAAACCAGAGAACTTTACTTTGTTTTTGAGTTTGACCAAGGTGAGGAGCAGACTATCTACAACCAGAACCACAAGGACTTTCCCTTTAATTATTTCAGAAAAATCAGTGAGCATAACTCCAAACTGAGCACTTTTTATTGAGTTGTGAGAACTAAAGGAACTGTGATTTTATCCTTGTGAATTTAATGTTCGCAGATAAGTCAAATAAAAGATCTGTCTTGTACGTCTAAAAAATACCATAGATTGATTTTGATATAATACCCGTGATTCATGATGCTGCCAAGAATTTTTAAGGCATGCAAAATTTTGAAGATGCTTGTTTACAATGGCTTTTAGCTGAATCCCAACTGCCAGCTTAATATATATTTTAATTTTCCATAAATCCATTCTACCCACTGGAATGTGCTCCTCCCTCTGTATAACAAAAGAATACTTTATTGAATACTGATTGGATAATGGTGTATACCACCTGGTTTATGAAGGGTTTGAAGCAAGAGAGAAGTAAGTAGATGATTAAACAGGATCTGAAGATTCATACCTGAGAACTATTGCTGCTTACTACTTAGAGGTAAGATGCTTCATACTTTTTAAATCAATTCTTGTTCTTCAGCCAAGTGAAAAATGATTGACACTTTTGTCCCATCTTACATGACCCAAATCAAAGCTCTCTCTTGTGTTCCATTGCTGGTGAGAAAGTGCTTCCTGTTTTGGGCAATGTGGGAACTGGGTTTAATCTTCAAGATGAAACGAAGAGCATCAGAGTGGCCCATCTTCTACTTTCAATGCTTTCAACTCAGTCAAACCAGAGAACTTTACTTTGTTTTTGAACATGTAAGTGCTTCCTAGTTTGACCAAGGTGAGGAGCAGACTATCTACAACTGGAGCCACAAGGACTTTCCCTTTAATTATTTCAGAAAAATCAGTGTGCATAACTCCAAACTGAGCACTTTTTATTGAGTTGTGAGAACTAAAGGAACTGTGATTTTATCCTTGTGAAATGAATGTTCGCAGATAAGTCAAATAAAAGATCTTTCTTGTACATCTAAAAAATATCATAGATTGATTTTGATATAATACCCGTGATTCATGACTGCTAATCTCAGCTTTTCAGCATAACTCCAAACTGAGCACTTTTTATTGAGTTGTGAGAACTAAAGGAACTGTGATTTTATCCTTTTGAATTTAATGTTTGCAGATAAGTTAAACAAAAGATCTGTCTTGTACCTCTAAAAAATACCATAGATTGATTTTGATATAATACCCCTGATTCATGATGCTGCCAAGAATTTTTAAGGCATGCAAAATTTTGATGAAGCTTATTTACAATGGCTTTTTGCTGAATCCCAACTGCCAGCTTAATATATATTTTAATTTTCCATAAATGAAAGGTAAACAATATATAGAGATCTTTTGCTCACAAACACTTTCCTTTTTTAAGTAAAATATCAAAACTGCTAATCTCAGCTTTTGGTTACACCTCTGAATAGTGATTTCACTAAAAAGATACTCTATTGTTATGCTGAGAATGTTGCTGATTCCCCCCTGTGGATTTGTGCGGCAATGCCCAATTTTCATTCTACCAACTGGAATGTGCTCCTCCCTCTGTATAACAAAAGAATACTTTGTTGAATACTGATTGGATAATGGTGTATACCCCCTGGTTTATGAAGGGTTTTGAAGCAAGAGAGAAGTAATTAGATGATTAAACAGGATCTGAAGATTCATACCTGAGAACTATTGCTGCTTACTACTTAGACGTAAGATGCTTCATACTTTTTAAATCAATTCTTGTTCTTCAGCCAAGTGAAAAATGAATGACACTTTTGTCCCATCTTACATGACCCAAATCAAAGCTCTCTCTTGTGTTCCATTGCTGGTGAGAAAGTGCTTCCTGTTTTGGGCAATGTGGGAACTGGGTTTAATCTTCAAGATGAAACGAAGAGCATCAGAGTGGCCCATCTTCTACTTTCAATGCTTTCAACTCAGTCAGACCAGAGAACTGTACTTTGTTTTTGAACATGTAAGTGCTTCCTAGTTTGACCAAGGTGAGGAGCAGACTATCTACAACCAGAGCCACAAAGACTTTCCCTTTAATTATTTCAGAAAAATAAGTGAGCATAACTCCAAACTGAGCACTTTTTATTGAGTTGTGAGAACTAAAGGAACTGTGATTTTATCCTTGTGAATTTAATGTTCGCAGATAAGTCAAACAAAAGATCTGTCTTGTACGTCTAAAAAATACCATAGATTGATTTTGATATAATACCCGTGATTCATGATGCTGCCAAGAATTTTTAAGGCATGCAAAATTTTGATGATGCTTATTTACAATGGCTTTTAGCTGAATCCCAACTGCCAGCTTAATATATATTTTAATTTTCCATAAATGAAAGGTAAACAATATATAGAGATCTTTTGCTCACAAACACTTTCCTTTTTTAAGTAAAATATCAAAACTGCTAATCTCAGCTTTTGGTTACACCTCTGAATAGTGATTTCACTAAAAAGATACCCTATTGTTATGCTGAGAATGTTGCTGATTCCCCCCTGTGGATTTTTGCGGCAATGCCCTATTTTCATTCTACCCACTGGAATGTGCTCCTCCCTCTGTATAACAAAAGAATACTTTGTTGAATACTGATTGGATAATGGTGTATACCACCTGGTTTATGAAGGGTTTGAAGCAAGAGAGAAGTAAGTAGATGATTAAACAGGATCTGAAGATTCATACCTGAGAACTATTGCTGCTTACTACTTAGAGGTAAGATGCTTCATACTTTTTAAATCAAATCTTGTTCTTCAGCCAAGTGAAAAATGATTGACACTTTTGTCCCATCTTACATGACCCAAATCAAAGCTCTCTCTTGTGTTCCATTGCTGGTGAGAAAGTGCTTCCTGTTTTGGGCAATGTGGGAACTGGGTTTAATCTTCAAGATGAAACGAAGAGCATCAGAGTGGCCCATCTTCTACTTTCCATGCTTTCAACTCAGTCAAACCAGAGAACTTTACTTTGTTTTTGAGTTTGACCAAGGTGAGGAGCAGACTATCTACAACCAGAACCACAAGGACTTTCCCTTTAATTATTTCAGAAAAATCAGTGAGCATAACTCCAAACTGAGCACTTTTTATTGAGTTGTGAGAACTAAAGGAACTGTGATTTTATCCTTGTGAATTTAATGTTCGCAGATAAGTCAAATAAAAGATCTGTCTTGTACGTCTAAAAAATACCATAGATTGATTTTGATATAATACCCGTGATTCATGATGCTGTCAAGAATTTTTAAGGCATGCAAAATTTTGAAGATGCTTGTTTACAATGGCTTTTAGCTGAATCCCAACTGCCAGCTTAATATATATTTTAATTTTCCATAAATCCATTCTACCCACTGGAATGTGCTCCTCCCTCTGTATAACAAAAGAATACTTTGTTGAATACTGATTGGATAATGGTGTATACCACCTGGTTTATGAAGGGTTTTGAAGCAAGAGAGAAGTAATTAGATGATTAAACAGGATCTGAAGATTCATACCTGAGAACTATTGCTGCTTACTACTTAGAGGTAAGATGCTTCATACTTTTTAAATCAATTCTTGTTCTTCAGCCAAGTGAAAAATGATTGACACTTTTGTCCCATCTTACATGACCCAAATCAAAGCTCTCTCTTGTGTTCCATTGCTGGTGAGAAAGTGCTTCCTGTTTTGGGCAATGTGGGAACTGGGTTTCATCTTCAAGATGAAACGAAGAGCATCAGAGTGGCCCATCTTCTACTTTCAATGCTTTCAACTCAGTCAAACCAGAGAACTTTACTTTGTTTTTGAACATGTAAGTGCTTCCTAGTTTGACCAAGGTGAGGAGCAGACTATCTACAACTAGAGCCACAAGGACTTTCCCTTTAATTATTTCAGAAAAATCAGTGTGCATAACTCCAAACTGAGCACTTTTTATTGAGTTGTGAGAACTAAAGGAACTGTGATTTTATCCTTGTGAAATGAATGTTCGCAGGTAAGTCAAATAAAAGATCTTTCTTGTACATCTAAAAAATATCATAGATTGATTTTGATATAATACCCGTGATTCATGACTGCTAATCTCAGCTTTTCAGCATAACTCCAAACTGAGCACTTTTTATTGAGTTGTGAGAACTAAAGGAACTGTGATTTTATCCTTGTGAATTTAATGTTTGCAGATAAGTTAAACAAAAGATCTGTCTTGTACCTCTAAAAAATACCATAGATTGATTTTGATATAATACCCCTGATTCATGATGCTGTCAATAATTTTTAAAGCATGCAAAATTTTGATGATGCTTACTTACAATGGCTTTTAGCTGAATCCAAAAAGCCAGCTTAATATATATTTTAATTTTCCATAAATGAAAGGTAAACAATATATAGAGATCTTTTGCTCACAAACACTTTCCTTTTTTAAGTAAAATATCAAAACTGCTAATCTCAGCTTTTGGTTACACCTCTGAATAGTGATTTCACTAAAAAGATACTCTATTGTTATGCTGAGAATGTTGCTGATTCCCCCCTGTGGATTTGTGCGGCAATGCCCAATTTTCATTCTACCCACTGGAATGTGCTCCTCCCTCTGTATAACAAAAGAATACTTTGTTGAATACTGATTGGATAATGGTGTATACCACCTGGTTTATGAAGGGTTTTGAAGCAAGAGAGAAGTAATTAGATGATTAAACAGGATCTGAAGATTCATACCTGAGAACTATTGCTGCTTACTACTTAGAGGTAAGATGCTTCATACTTTTTAAATCAATTCTTGTTCTTCAGCCAAGTGAAAAATGATTGACACTTTTGTCCCATCTTACATGACCCAAATCAAAGCTCTCTCTTGTGTTCCATTGCTGGTGAGAAAGTGCTTCCTGTTTTGGGCAATGTGGGAACTGGGTTTAATCTTCAAGATGAAACGAAGAGCATCAGAGTGGCCCATCTTCTACTTTCCATGCTTTCAACTCAGTCAAACCAGAGAACTTTACTTTGTTTTTGAGTTTGACCAAGGTGAGGAGCAGACTATCTACAACCAGAACCACAAGGACTTTCCCTTTAATTATTTCAGAAAAATCAGTGAGCATAACTCCAAACTGAGCACTTTTTATTGAGTTGTGAGAACTAAAGGAACTGTGATTTTATCCTTGTGAATTTAATGTTCGCAGATAAGTCAAATAAAAGATCTGTCTTGTACGTCTAAAAAATACCATAGATTGATTTTGATATAATACCCGTGATTCATGATGCTGCCAAGAATTTTTAAGGCATGCAAAATTTTGAAGATGCTTGTTTACAATGGCTTTTAGCTGAATCCCAACTGCCAGCTTAATATATATTTTAATTTTCCATAAATCCATTCTACCCACTGGAATGTGCTCCTCCCTCTGTATAACAAAAGAATACTTTATTGAATACTGATTGGATAATGGTGTATACCACCTGGTTTATGAAGGGTTTGAAGCAAGAGAGAAGTAAGTAGATGATTAAACAGGATCTGAAGATTCATACCTGAGAACTATTGCTGCTTACTACTTAGAGGTAAGATGCTTCATACTTTTTAAATCAATTCTTGTTCTTCAGCCAAGTGAAAAATGAGTGACACTTTTGTCCCATCTTACATGACCCAAATCAAAGCTCTCTCTTGTGTTCCATTGCTGGTGAGAAAGTGCTTCCTGTTTTGGGCAATGTGGGAACTGGGTTTAATCTTCAAGATGAAACGAAGAGCATCAGAGTGGCCCATCTTCTACTTTCAATGCTTTCAACTCAGTCAAACCAGAGAACTTTACTTTGTTTTTGAACATGTAAGTGCTTCCTAGTTTGACCAAGGTGAGGAGCAGACTATCTACAACTAGAGCCACAAGGACTTTCCCTTTAATTATTTCAGAAAAATCAGTGTGCATAACTCCAAACTGAGCACTTTTTATTGAGTTGTGAGAACTAAAGGAACTGTGATTTTATCCTTGTGAAATGAATGTTCGCAGATAAGTCAAATAAAAGATCTTTCTTGTACATCTAAAAAATATCATAGATTGATTTTGATATAATACCCGTGATTCATGACTGCTAATCTCAGCTTTTCAGCATAACTCCAAACTGAGCACTTTTTATTGAGTTGTGAGAACTAAAGGAACTGTGATTTTATCCTTGTGAATTTAATGTTTGCAGATAAGTTAAACAAAAGATCTGTCTTGTACCTCTAAAAAATACCATAGATTGATTTTGATATAATACCCCTGATTCATGATGCTGCCAAGAATTTTTAAGGCATGCAAAATTTTGATGATGCTTATTTACAATGGCTTTTTGCTGAATCCCAACTGCCAGCTTAATATATATTTTAATTTTCCATAAATGAAAGGTAAACAATATATAGAGATCTTTTGCTCACAAACACTTTCCTTTTTTAAGTAAAATATCAAAACTGCTAATCTCAGCTTTTGGTTACACCTCTGAATAGTGATTTCACTAAAAAGATACTCTATTGTTATGCTGAGAATGTTGCTGATTCCCCCCTGTGGATTTGTGCGGCAATGCCCCATTTTCATTCTACCAACTGGAATGTGCTCCTCCCTCTGTATAACAAAAGAATACTTTGTTGAATACTGATTGGATAATGGTGTATACCACCTGGTTTATGAAGGGTTTTGAAGCAAGAGAGAAGTAATTAGATGATTAAACAGGATCTGAAGATTCATACCTGAGAACTATTGCTGCTTACTACTTAGACGTAAGATGCTTCATACTTTTTAAATCAATTCTTGTTCTTCAGCCAAGTGAAAAATGATTGACACTTTTGTCCCATCTTACATGACCCAAATCAAAGCTCTCTCTTGTGTTCCATTGCTGGTGAGAAAGTGCTTCCTGTTTTGGGCAATGTGGGAACTGGGTTTAATCTTCAAGATGAAACGAAGAGCATCAGAGTGGCCCATCTTCTACTTTCAATGCTTTCAACTCAGTCAAACCAGAGAACTGTACTTTGTTTTTGAACATGTAAGTGCTTCCTAGTTTGACCAAGGTGAGGAGCAGACTATCTACAACCAGAGCAACAAGGACTTTCCCTTTAATTATTTCAGAAAAATAAGTGAGCATAACTCCAAACTGAGCACTTTTTATTGAGTTGTGAGAACTAAAGGAACTGTGATTTTATCCTTGTGAAATGAATGTTCGCAGATAAGTCAAATAAAAGATCTGTCTTGTACATCTAAAAAATATCATAGATTGATTTTGATATAATACCCGTGATTCATGACTGCTAATCTCAGCTTTTCAGCATAACTCCAAACTGAGCACTTTTTATTGAGTTGTGAGAACTAAAGGAACTGTGATTTTATCCTTGTGAATTTAATGTTCGCAGATAAGTCAAACAAAAGATCTGTCTTGTACGTCTAAAAAATACCATAGATTGATTTTGATAAAATACCCGTGATTCATGATGCTGCCAAGAATTTTTAAGGCATGCAAAATTTTGATGATGCTTATTTACAATGGCTTTTTGCTGAATCCCAACTGCCAGCTTAATATATATTTTAATTTTCCATAAATGAAAGGTAAACAATATATAGAGATCTTTTGCCGACAAACACTTTCCTTTTTTAAGTAAAATATCAAAACTGCTAATCTCAGCTTTTGGTTACACCTCTGAATAGTGATTTCACTAAAAAGATACCCTATTGTTATGCTGAGAATGTTGCTGATTCCCCCCTGTGGATTTTTGCGGCAATGCCCTATTTTCATTCTACCCACTGGAATGTGCTCCTCCCTCTGTATAACAAAAGAATACTTTGTTGAATACTGATTGGATAATGGTGTATACCACCTGGTTTATGAAGGGTTTGAAGCAAGAGAGAAGTAAGTAGATGATTAAACAGGATCTGAAGATTCATACCTGAGAACTATTGCTGCTTACTACTTAGAGGTAAGCTGCTTCATACTTTTTAAATCAATTCTTGTTCTTCAGCCAAGTAAAAATGATTGACACTTTTGTCCCATCTTACATGACCCAAATCAAAGCACTCTCTTGTGTTCCATTGCTGGTGAGAAAGTGCTTCCTGTTTTGGGCAATGGGGGAACTGGGTTTAATCTTCAAGATGAAACGAAGAGCATCAGAGTGGCCCATCTTCTACTTTCAATGCTTTCAACTCAGTCAAACCAGAGAACTTTACTTTGTTTTTGAACATGTAAGTGCTTCCTAGTTTGACCAAGGTGAGGAGCAGACTATCTACAACTAGAGCCACAAGGACTTTCCCTTTAATTATTTCAGAAAAATCAGTGTGCATAACTCCAAACTGAGCACTTTTTATTGAGTTGTGAGAACTAAAGGAACTGTGATTTTATCCTTGTGAAATGAATGTTCGCAGATAAGTCAAATAAAAGATCTTTCTTGTACATCTAAAAAATATCATAGATTGATTTTGATATAATACCCGTGATTCATGACTGCTAATCTCAGCTTTTCAGCATAACTCCAAACTGAGCACTTTTTATTGAGTTGTGAGAACTAAAGGAACTGTGATTTTATCCTTGTGAATTTAATGTTTGCAGATAAGTTAAACAAAAGATCTGTCTTGTACCTCTAAAAAATACCATAGATTGATTTTGATATAATACCCCTGATTCATGATGCTGCCAAGAATTTTTAAGGCATGCAAAATTTTGATGATGCTTATTTACAATGGCTTTTTGCTGAATCCCAACTGCCAGCTTAATATATATTTTAATTTTCCATAAATGAAAGGTAAACAATATATAGAGATCTTTTGCTCACAAACACTTTCCTTTTTTAAGTAAAATATCAAAACTGCTAATCTCAGCTTTTGGTTACACCTCTGAATAGTGATTTCACTAAAAAGATACTCTATTGTTATGCTGAGAATGTTGCTGATTCCCCCCTGTGGATTTGTGCGGCAATGCCCCATTTTCATTCTACCAACTGGAATGTGCTCCTCCCTCTGTATAACAAAAGAATACTTTGTTGAATACTGATTGGATAATGGTGTATACCACCTGGTTTATGAAGGGTTTTGAAGCAAGAGAGAAGTAATTAGATGATTAAACAGGATCTGAAGATTCATACCTGAGAACTATTGCTGCTTACTACTTAGACGTAAGATGCTTCATACTTTTTAAATCAATTCTTGTTCTTCAGCCAAGTGAAAAATGATTGACACTTTTGTCCCATCTTACATGACCCAAATCAAAGCTCTCTCTTGTGTTCCATTGCTGGTGAGAAAGTGCTTCCTGTTTTGGGCAATGTGGGAACTGGGTTTAATCTTCAAGATGAAACGAAGAGCATCAGAGTGGCCCATCTTCTACTTTCAATGCTTTCAACTCAGTCAAACCAGAGAACTGTACTTTGTTTTTGAACATGTAAGTGCTTCCTAGTTTGACCAAGGTGAGGAGCAGACTATCTACAACCAGAGCAACAAGGACTTTCCCTTTAATTATTTCAGAAAAATAAGTGAGCATAACTCCAAACTGAGCACTTTTTATTGAGTTGTGAGAACTAAAGGAACTGTGATTTTATCCTTGTGAAATGAATGTTCGCAGATAAGTCAAATAAAAGATCTGTCTTGTACATCTAAAAAATATCATAGATTGATTTTGATATAATACCCGTGATTCATGACTGCTAATCTCAGCTTTTCAGCATAACTCCAAACTGAGCACTTTTTATTGAGTTGTGAGAACTAAAGGAACTGTGATTTTATCCTTGTGAATTTAATGTTCGCAGATAAGTCAAACAAAAGATCTGTCTTGTACGTCTAAAAAATACCATAGATTGATTTTGATAAAATACCCGTGATTCATGATGCTGCCAAGAATTTTTAAGGCATGCAAAATTTTGATGATGCTTATTTACAATGGCTTTTTGCTGAATCCCAACTGCCAGCTTAATATATATTTTAATTTTCCATAAATGAAAGGTAAACAATATATAGAGATCTTTTGCCGACAAACACTTTCCTTTTTTAAGTAAAATATCAAAACTGCTAATCTCAGCTTTTGGTTACACCTCTGAATAGTGATTTCACTAAAAAGATACCCTATTGTTATGCTGAGAATGTTGCTGATTCCCCCCTGTGGATTTTTGCGGCAATGCCCTATTTTCATTCTACCCACTGGAATGTGCTCCTCCCTCTGTATAACAAAAGAATACTTTGTTGAATACTGATTGGATAATGGTGTATACCACCTGGTTTATGAAGGGTTTGAAGCAAGAGAGAAGTAAGTAGATGATTAAACAGGATCTGAAGATTCATACCTGAGAACTATTGCTGCTTACTACTTAGAGGTAAGCTGCTTCATACTTTTTAAATCAATTCTTGTTCTTCAGCCAAGTAAAAATGATTGACACTTTTGTCCCATCTTACATGACCCAAATCAAAGCACTCTCTTGTGTTCCATTGCTGGTGAGAAAGTGCTTCCTGTTTTGGGCAATGGGGGAACTGGGTTTAATCTTCAAGATGAAACGAAGAGCATCAGAGTGGCCCATCTTCTACTTTCAATGCTTTCAACTCAGTCAAACCAGAGAACTTTACTTTGTTTTTGAGTTTGACCAAGGTGAGGAGCAGACTATCTACAACCAGAACCACAAGGACTTTCCCTTTAATTATTTCAGAAAAATCAGTCAGCATAACTACAAACTGAGCACTTTTTATTGAGTTGTGAGAACTAAAGGAACTGTGATTTTATCCTTGTGAATTTAATGTTCGCAGATAAGTCAAATAAAAGATCTGTCTTGTACGTCTAAAAAATACCATAGATTGATTTTGATATAATACCCGTGATTCATGATGCTGCCAAGAATTTTTAAGGCATGCAAAATTTTGAAGATGCTTATTTACAATGGCTTTTAGCTGAATCCCAACTGCCAGCTTAATATATATTTTAATTTTCCATAAATCCATTCTACCCACTGGAATGTGCTCCTCCCTCTGTATAACAAAAGAATACTTTATTGAATACTGATTGGATAATGGTGTATACCACCTGGTTTATGAAGGGTTTGAAGCAAGAGAGAAGTAAGTAGATGATTAAACAGGATCTGAAGATTCATACCTGAGAACTATTGCTGCTTACTACTAAGAGGTAAGATGCTTCATACTTTTTAAATCAATTCTTGTTCTTCAGCCAAGTGAAAAATGATTGACACTTTTGTCCCATCTTACATGACCCAAATCAAAGCTCTCTCTTGTGTTCCATTGCTGGTGAGAAAGTGCTTCCTGTTTTGGGCAATGTGGTAACTGGGTTTAATCTTCAAGATGAAACGAAGAGCATCAGAGTGGCCCATCTTCTACTTTCAATGCTTTCAACTCAGTCAAACCAGAGAACTTTACTTTGTTTTTGAACATGTAAGTGCTTCCTAGTTTGACCAAGGTGAGGAGCAGACTATCTACAACCAGAGCCACAAGGACTTTCCCTTTAATTATTTCAGAAAAATCAGTGTGCATAACTCCAAACTGAGCACTTTTTATTGAGTTGTGAGAACTAAAGGAACTGTGATTTTATCCTAGTGAAATGAATGTTCGCAGATAAGTCAAATAAAAGATCTTTCTTGTACATCTAAAAAATATCATAGATTGATTTTGATATAATACCCGTGATTCATGATGCTGCCAAGAATTTGTAAGGCATGCAAAATTTTGATGATGCTTACTTACAATGGCTTTTAGCTGAATCCAATCTGCCAGCTTAATATATATATTTTAATTTTCCATAAATGAAAGGTAAACAATACATAGAGATCTTTTGCTCACAAACACTTTCCTTTTTTAAGTAAAATATCAAAACTGCTAATCTCAGCTTTTGGTTACACCTCTGAATAGTGATTTCACTAAAAAGATACCCTATTGTTATGCTGAGAATGTTCCTGATTCCCCCCTGTGGATTTGTGTGTTAATGCCCTATTTTGATTCTGCCCACTGGAATTTGCTCCTCCCTCTGTATAATAAAATAATACTTTATTGAATACTGATTGGATAATGGTGTATTCCACCTGGTTTATGAAAGGTTTGAAGCAAGAGAGAAGTAAGTAGATGATTAAACAGGATCTGAAGATTCATACCTGAGAACAATTGCTGCTTACTACTTAGAGGTAAGCTGCTTCATACCTTTTAAATCAATTCTTGTTCTTCAGCCAAGTAAAAATGATTGACACTTTTGTCCCATCTTACATGACCCAAATCAAAGCACTCTCTTGTGTTCCATTGCTGGTGAGAAAGTGCTTCCTGTTTTGGGCAATGTGGGAACTGGGTATAATCTTCAAGATGAAACGAAGAGCATCAGAGTGGCCCATCTTCTACTTTCAATGCTTTCAACTCAGTCAAACCAGAGAACTTTACTTTGTTTTTGACTTTGACCAAGGTGAGGAGCAGACTATCTACAACCAGAACCACAAGGACTTTCCCTTTAATTATTTCAGAAAAATCAGTGAGCATAACTCCAAACTGAGCACTTTTTATTGAGTTGTGAGAACTAAAGGAACTGTGATTTTATCCTTGTGAATTTAATGTTCGCAGATAAGTCAAATAAAAGATCTGTCTTGTACGTCTAAAAAATACCATAGATTGATTTTGATATAATACCCGTGATTCATGATGCTGCCAAGAATTTTTAAGGCATGCAAAATTTTGAAGATGCTTGTTTACAATGGCTTTTAGCTGAATCCCAACTGCCAGCTTAATATATATTTTAATTTTCCATAAATCCATTCTACCCACTGGAATGTGCTCCTCCCTCTGTATAACAAAAGAATACTTTATTGAATACTGATTGGATAATGGTGTATACCACCTGGTTTATGAAGGGTTTGAAGCAAGAGAGAAGTAAGTAGATGATTAAACAGGATCTGAAGATTCATACCTGAGAACTATTGCTGCTTACTACTTAGAGGTAAGATGCTTCATACTTTTTAAATCAATTCTTGTTCTTCAGCCAAGTGAAAAATGATTGACACTTTTGTCCCATCTTACATGACCCAAATCAAAGCTCTCTCTTGTGTTCCATTGCTGGTGAGAAAGTGCTTCCTGTTTTGGGCAATGTGGGAACTGGGTTTAATCTTCAAGATGAAACGAAGAGCATCAGAGTGGCCCATCTTCTACTTTCAATGCTTTCAACTCAGTCAAACCAGAGAACTTTACTTTGTTTTTGAACATGTAAGTGCTTCCTAGTTTGACCAAGGTGAGGAGCAGACTATCTACAACTGGAGCCACAAGGACTTTCCCTTTAATTATTTCAGAAAAATCAGTGTGCATAACTCCAAACTGAGCACTTTTTATTGAGTTGTGAGAACTAAAGGAACTGTGATTTTATCCTTGTGAAATGAATGTTCGCAGATAAGTCAAATAAAAGATCTTTCTTGTACATCTAAAAAATATCATAGATTGATTTTGATATAATACCCGTGATTCATGACTGCTAATCTCAGCTTTTCAGCATAACTCCAAACTGAGCACTTTTTATTGAGTTGTGAGAACTAAAGGAACTGTGATTTTATCCTTGTGAATTTAATGTTTGCAGATAAGTTAAACAAAAGATCTGTCTTGTACCTCTAAAAAATACCATAGATTGATTTTGATATAATACCCCTGATTCATGATGCTGCCAAGAATTTTTAAGGCATGCAAAATTTTGATGAAGCTTATTTACAATGGCTTTTTGCTGAATCCCAACTGCCAGCTTAATATATATTTTAATTTTCCATAAATGAAAGGTAAACAATATATAGAGATCTTTTGCTCACAAACACTTTCCTTTTTTAAGTAAAATATCAAAACTGCTAATCTCAGCTTTTGGTTACACCTCTGAATAGTGATTTCACTAAAAAGATACTCTATTGTTATGCTGAGAATGTTGCTGATTCCCCCCTGTGGATTTGTGCGGCAATGCCCAATTTTCATTCTACCAACTGGAATGTGCTCCTCCCTCTGTATAACAAAAGAATACTTTGTTGAATACTGATTGGATAATGGTGTATACCCCCTGGTTTATGAAGGGTTTTGAAGCAAGAGAGAAGTAATTAGATGATTAAACAGGATCTGAAGATTCATACCTGAGAACTATTGCTGCTTACTACTTAGACGTAAGATGCTTCATACTTTTTAAATCAATTCTTGTTCTTCAGCCAAGTGAAAAATGAATGACACTTTTGTCCCATCTTACATGACCCAAATCAAACTCTCTCTTGTGTTCCATTGCTGGTGAGAAAGTGCTTCCTGTTTTGGGCAATGTGGGAACTGGGTTTAATCTTCAAGATGAAACGAAGAGCATCAGAGTGGCCCATCTTCTACTTTCAATGCTTTCAACTCAGTCAGACCAGAGAACTGTACTTTGTTTTTGAACATGTAAGTGCTTCCTAGTTTGACCAAGGTGAGGAGCAGACTATCTACAACCAGAGCCACAAAGACTTTCCCTTTAATTATTTCAGAAAAATAAGTGAGCATAACTCCAAACTGAGCACTTTTTATTGAGTTGTGAGAACTAAAGGAACTGTGATTTTATCCTTGTGAATTTAATGTTCGCAGATAAGTCAAACAAAAGATCTGTCTTGTACGTCTAAAAAATACCATAGATTGATTTTGATATAATACCCGTGATTCATGATGCTGCCAAGAATTTTTAAGGCATGCAAAATTTTGATGATGCTTATTTACAATGGCTTTTTGCTGAATCCCAACTGCCAGCTTAATATATATTTTAATTTTCCATAAATGAAAGGTAAACAATATATAGAGATCTTTTGCCGACAAACACTTTCCTTTTTTAAGTAAAATATCAAAACTGCTAATCTCAGCTTTTGGTTACACCTCTGAATAGTGATTTCACTAAAAAGATACCCTATTGTTATGCTGAGAATGTTGCTGATTCCCCCCTGTGGATTTTTGCGGCAATGCCCTATTTTCATTCTACCCACTGGAATGTGCTCCTCCCTCTGTATAACAAAAGAATACTTTGTTGAATACTGATTGGATAATGGTGTATACCACCTGGTTTATGAAGGGTTTGAAGCAAGAGAGAAGTAAGTAGATGATTAAACAGGATCTGAAGATTCATACCTGAGAACTATTGCTGCTTACTACTTAGAGGTAAGCTGCTTCATACTTTTTAAATCAATTCTTGTTCTTCAGCCAAGTAAAAATGATTGACACTTTTGTCCCATCTTACATGACCCAAATCAAAGCACTCTCTTGTGTTCCATTGCTGGTGAGAAAGTGCTTCCTGTTTTGGGCAATGGGGGAACTGGGTTTAATCTTCAAGATGAAACGAAGAGCATCAGAGTGGCCCATCTTCTACTTTCAATGCTTTCAACTCAGTCAAACCAGAGAACTTTACTTTGTTTTTGAGTTTGACCAAGGTGAGGAGCAGACTATCTACAACCAGAACCACAAGGACTTTCCCTTTAATTATTTCAGAAAAATCAGTCAGCATAACTACAAACTGAGCACTTTTTATTGAGTTGTGAGAACTAAAGGAACTGTGATTTTATCCTTGTGAATTTAATGTTCGCAGATAAGTCAAATAAAAGATCTGTCTTGTACGTCTAAAAAATACCATAGATTGATTTTGATATAATACCCGTGATTCATGATGCTGCCAAGAATTTTTAAGGCATGCAAAATTTTGAAGATGCTTATTTACAATGGCTTTTAGCTGAATCCCAACTGCCAGCTTAATATATATTTTAATTTTCCATAAATCCATTCTACCCACTGGAATGTGCTCCTCCCTCTGTATAACAAAAGAATACTTTATTGAATACTGATTGGATAATGGTGTATACCACCTGGTTTATGAAGGGTTTGAAGCAAGAGAGAAGTAAGTAGATGATTAAACAGGATCTGAAGATTCATACCTGAGAACTATTGCTGCTTACTACTTAGAGGTAAGATGCTTCATACTTTTTAAATCAATTCTTGTTCTTCAGCCAAGTGAAAAATGATTGACACTTTTGTCCCATCTTACATGACCCAAATCAAAGCTCTCTCTTGTGTTCCATTGCTGGTAAGAAAGTGCTCCCTGTTTTGGGCAATGTGGGAACTGGGTTTAATCTTCAAGATGAAACGAAGAGCATCAGAGTGGCCCATCTTCTACTTTCAATGCTTTCAACTCAGTCAAACCAGAGAACTTTACTTTGTTTTTGAACATGTAAGTGCTTCCTAGTTTGACCAAGGTGAGGAGCAGACTATCTACAACTAGAGCCACAAGGACTTTCCCTTTAATTATTTCAGAAAAATCAGTGTGCATAACTCCAAACTGAGCACTTTTTATTGAGTTGTGAGAACTAAAGGAACTGTGATTTTATCCTTGTGAAATGAATGTTCGCAGATAAGTCAAATAAAAGATCTTTCTTGTACATCTAAAAAATATCATAGATTGATTTTGATATAATACCCGTGATTCATGACTGCTAATCTCAGCTTTTCAGCATAACTCCAAACTGAGCACTTTTTATTGAGTTGTGAGAACTAAAGGAACTGTGATTTTATCCTTGTGAATTTAATGTTTGCAGATAAGTTAAACAAAAGATCTGTCTTGTACCTCTAAAAAATACCATAGATTGATTTTGATATAATACCCCTGATTCATGATGCTGCCAAGAATTTTTAAGGCATGCAAAATTTTGATGATGCTTATTTACAATGGCTTTTTGCTTAATCCCAACTGCCAGCTTAATATATATTTTAATTTTCCATAAATGAAAGGTAAACAATATATAGAGATCTTTTGCTCACAAACACTTTCCTTTTTTAAGTAAAATATCAAAACTGCTAATCTCAGCTTTTGGTTACACCTCTGAATAGTGATTTCACTAAAAAGATACCCTATTGTTATGCTGAGAATGTTGCTGATTCCCCCCTGTGGATTTTTGCGGCAATGCCCTATTTTCATTCTACCCACTGGAATGTGCTCCTCCCTCTGTATAACAAAAGAATACTTTGTTGAATACTGATTGGATAATGGTGTATACCACCTGGTTTATGAAGGGTTTGAAGCAAGAGAGAAGTAAGTAGATGATTAAACAGGATCTGAAGATTCATACCTGAGAACTATTGCTGCTTACTACTTAGAGGTAAGATGCTTCATACTTTTTAAATCAAATCTTGTTCTTCAGCCAAGTGAAAAATGATTGACACTTTTGTCCCATCTTACATGACCCGAATCAAAGCTCTCTCTTGTGTTCCATTGCTGGTGAGAAAGTGCTTCCTGTTTTGGGCAATGTGGGAACTGGGTTTATTCTTCAAGATGAAACGAAGAGCATCAGAGTGGCCCATCTTCTACTTTCAATGCTTTCAACTCAGTCAAACCAGAGAACTTTACTTTGTTTTTGAACATGTAAGTGCTTCCTAGTTTGACCAAGGTGAGGAGCAGACTATCTACAACCAGAGCCACAAGGACTTTCCCTTTAATTATTTCAGAAAAATAAGTGAGCATAACTCCAAACTGAGCACTTTTTATTGAGTTGTGAGAACTAAAGGAACTGTGATTTTATCCTTGTGAATTTAATGTTCGCAGATAAGTCAAACAAAAGATCTGTCTTGTACGTCTAAAAAATACCATAGATTGATTTTGATATAATACCCGTGATTCATGATGCTGCCAAGAATTTTTAAGGCATGCAAAATTTTGATGATGCTTATTTACAATGGCTTTTAGCTGAATCCCAACTGCCAGCTTAATATATATTTTAATTTTCCATAAATGAAAGGTAAACAATATATAGAGATCTTTTGCTCACAAACACTTTCCTTTTTTAAGTAAAATATCAAAACTGCTAATCTCAGCTTTTGGTTACACCTCTGAATAGTGATTTCACTAAAAAGATACCCTATTGTTATGCTGAGAATGTTGCTGATTCCCCCCTGTGGATTTTTGCGGCAATGCCCTATTTTCATTCTACCCACTGGAATGTGCTCCTCCCTCTGTATAACAAAAGAATACTTTGTTGAATACTGATTGGATAATGGTGTATACCACCTGGTTTATGAAGGGTTTGAAGCAAGAGAGAAGTAAGTAGATGATTAAACAGGATCTGAAGATTCATACCTGAGAACTATTGCTGCTTACTACTTAGAGGTAAGCTGCTTCATACTTTTTAAATCAATTCTTGTTCTTCAGCCAAGTAAAAATGATTGACACTTTTGTCCCATCTTACATGACCCAAATCAAAGCACTCTCTTGTGTTCCATTGCTGGTGAGAAAGTGCTTCCTGTTTTGGGCAATGTGGGAACTGGGTTTAATCTTCAAGATGAAACGAAGAGCATCAGAGTGGCCCATCTTCTACTTTCAATGCTTTCAACTCAGTCAAACCAGAGAACTTTACTTTGTTTTTGAGTTTGACCAAGGTGAGGAGCAGACTATCTACAACCAGAACCACAAGGACTTTCCCTTTAATTATTTCAGAAAAATCAGTGAGCATAACTCCAAACTGAGCACTTTTTATTGAGTTGTGAGAACTAAAGGAACTGTGATTTTATCCTTGTGAATTTAATGTTCGCAGATAAGTCAAATAAAAGATCTGTCTTGTACTTCTAAAAAATAACATAGATTGATTTTGATATAATACCCGTGATTCATGATGCTGCCAAGAATTTTTAAGGCATGCAAAATTTTGAAGATGCTTATTTACAATGGCTTTTAGCTGAATCGCAACTGCCAGCTTAATATATATTTTAATTTTCCATAAATCCATTCTACCCACTGGAATGTGCTCCTCCCTCTGTATAACAAAATAATACTTTATTGAATACTGATTGGATAATGGTGTATACCACCTGGTTTATGAAGGGTTTGAAGCAAGAGAGAAGTAAGTAGATGATTAAACAGGATCTGAAGATTCATACCTGAGAACTATTGCTGCTTACTACTAAGAGGTAAGATGCTTCATACTTTTTAAATCAATTCTTGTTCTTCAGCCAAGTGAAAAATGATTGACACTTTTGTCCCATCTTACATGACCCAAATCAAAGCTCTCTCTTGTGTTCCATTGCTGGTGAGAAAGTGCTTCCTGTTTTGGGCAATGTGGGAACTGGGTTTAATCTTCAAGATGAAACGAAGAGCATCAGAGTGGCCCATCTTCTACTTTCAATGCTTTCAACTCAGTCAAACCAGAGAACTTTACTTTGTTTTTGAACATGTAAGTGCTTCCTAGTTTGACCAAGGTGAGGAGCAGACTATCTACAACCAGAGCCACAAGGACTTTCCCTTTAATTATTTCAGAAAAATCAGTGTGCATAACTCCAAACTGAGCACTTTTTATTGAGTTGTGAGAACTAAAGGAACTGTGATTTTATCCTAGTGAAATGAATGTTCGCAGATAAGTCAAATAAAAGATCTTTCTTGTACATCTAAAAAATATCATAGATTGATTTTGATATAATACCCATGATTCATGATGCTGCCAAGAATTTGTAAGGCATGCAAAATTTTGATGATGCTTACTTACAATGGCTTTTAGCTGAATCCAATCTGCCAGCTTAATATATATATTTTAATTTTCCATAAATGAAAGGTAAACAATACATAGAGATCTTTTGCTCACAAACACTTTCCTTTTTTAAGTAAAATATCAAAACTGCTAATCTCAGCTTTTGGTTACACCTCTGAATAGTGATTTCACTAAAAAGATACCCTATTGTTATGCTGAGAATGTTCCTGATTCCCCCCTGTGGATTTGTGTGTTAATGCCCTATTTTGATTCTGCCCACTGGAATTTGCTCCTCCCTCTGTATAATAAAATAATACTTTATTGAATACTGATTGGATAATGGTGTATTCCACCTGGTTTATGAAAGGTTTGAAGCAAGAGAGAAGTAAGTAGATGATTAAACAGGATCTGAAGATTCATACCTGAGAACAATTGCTGCTTACTACTTAGAGGTAAGCTGCTTCATACCTTTTAAATCAATTCTTGTTCTTCAGCCAAGTGAAAAATGATTGACACTTTTGTCCCATCTTACATGACCCAAATCAAAGCACTCTCTTGTGTTCCATTGCTGGTGAGAAAGTGCTTCCTGTTTTGGGCGATGTGGGAACTGGGTATAATCTTCAAGATGAAACGAAGAGCATCAGAGTGGCCCATCTTCTACTTTCAATGCTTTCAACTCAGTCAAACCAGAGAACTTTACTTTGTTTTTGAGTTTGACCAAGGTGAGGAGCAGACTATCTACAACCAAAACCACAAGGACTTTCCCTTTAATTATTTCAGAAAAATCAGTGAGCATAACTCCAAACTGAGCACTTTTTATTGAGTTGTGAGAACTAAAGGAACTGTGATTTTATCCTTGTGAATTTAATGTTCGCAGATAAGTCAAATAAAAGATCTGTCTTGTACGTCTAAAAAATACCATAGATTGATTTTGATATAATACCCGTGATTCATGATGCTGCCAAGAATTTTTAAGGCATGCAAAATTTTGAAGATGCTTGTTTACAATGGCTTTTAGCTGAATCCCAACTGCCAGCTTAATATATATTTTAATTTTCCATAAATCCATTCTACCCACTGGAATGTGCTCCTCCCTCTGTATAACAAAAGAATACTTTATTGAATACTGATTGGATAATGGTGTATACCACCTGGTTTATGAAGGGTTTGAAGCAAGAGAGAAGTAAGTAGATGATTAAACAGGATCTGAAGATTCATACCTGAGAACTATTGCTGCTTACTACTTAGAGGTAAGATGCTTCATACTTTTTAAATCAATTCTTGTTCTTCAGCCAAGTGAAAAATGATTGACACTTTTGTCCCATCTTACATGACCCAAATCAAAGCTCTCTCTTGTGTTCCATTGCTGGTGAGAAAGTGCTTCCTGTTTTGGGCAATGTGGGAACTGGGTTTAATCTTCAAGATGAAACGAAGAGCATCAGAGTGGCCCATCTTCTACTTTCCATGCTTTCAACTCAGTCAAACCAGAGAACTTTACTTTGTTTTTGAGTTTGACCAAGGTGAGGAGCAGACTATCTACAACCAGAACCACAAGGACTTTCCCTTTAATTATTTCAGAAAAATCAGTGAGCATAACTCCAAACTGAGCACTTTTTATTGAGTTGTGAGAACTAAAGGAACTGTGATTTTATCCTTGTGAATTTAATGTTCGCATATAAGTCAAATAAAAGATCTGTCTTCTACGTCTAAAAAATACCATAGATTGATTTTGATATAATACCCGTGATTCATGATGCTGCCAAGAATTTTTAAGGCATGCAAAATTTTGAAGATGCTTGTTTACAATGGCTTTTAGCTGAATCCCAACTGCCAGCTTAATATATATTTTAATTTTCCATAAATCCATTCTACCCACTGGAATGTGCTCCTCCCTCTGTATAACAAAAGAATACTTTGTTGAATACTGATTGGATAATGGTGTATACCACCTGGTTTATGAAGGGTTTTGAAGCAAGAGAGAAGTAATTAGATGATTAAACAGGATCTGAAGATTCATACCTGAGAACTATTGCTGCTTACTACTTAGAGGTAAGATGCTTCATACTTTTTAAATCAATTCTTGTTCTTCAGCCAAGTGAAAAATGATTGACACTTTTGTCCCATCTTACATGACCCAAATTAAAGCTCTCTCTTGTGTTCCATTGCTGGTGAGAAAGTGCTTCCTGTTTTGGGCAATGTGGGAACTGGGTTTCATCTTCAAGATGAAACGAAGAGCATCAGAGTGGCCCATCTTCTACTTTCAATGCTTTCAACTCAGTCAAACCAGAGAACTTTACTTTGTTTTTGAACATGTAAGTGCTTCCTAGTTTGACCAAGGTGAGGAGCAGACTATCTACAACTAGAGCCACAAGGACTTTCCCTTTAATTATTTCAGAAAAATCAGTGTGCATAACTCCAAACTGAGCACTTTTTATTGAGTTGTGAGAACTAAAGGAACTGTGATTTTATCCTTGTGAAATGAATGTTCGCAGATAAGTCAAATAAAAGATCTTTCTTGTACATCTAAAAAATATCATAGATTGATTTTGATATAATACCCGTGATTCATGACTGCTAATCTCAGCTTTTCAGCATAACTCCAAACTGAGCACTTTTTATTGAGTTGTGAGAACTAAAGGAACTGTGATTTTATCCTTGTGAATTTAATGTTTGCAGATAAGTTAAACAAAAGATCTGTCTTGTACCTCTAAAAAATACCATAGATTGATTTTGATATAATACCCCTGATTCATGATGCTGCCAAGAATTTTTAAGGCATGCAAAATTTTGATGATGCTTATTTACAATGGCTTTTTGCTTAATCCCAACTGCCAGCTTAATATATATTTTAATTTTCCATAAATGAAAGGTAAACAATATATAGAGATCTTTTGCTCACAAACACTTTCCTTTTTTAAGTAAAATATCAAAACTGCTAATCTCAGCTTTTGGTTACACCTCTGAATAATGATTTCACTAAAAAGATACTCTATTGTTATGCTGAGAATGTTGCTGATTCCCCCCTGTGGATTTGTGCGGCAATGCCCAATTTTCATTCTACCCACTGGAATGTGCTCCTCCCTCTGTATAAAAAAAGAATACTTTGTTGAATACTGATTGGATAATGGTGTATACCACCTGGTTTATGAAGGGTTTTGAAGCAAGAGAGAAGTAATTAGATGATTAAACAGGATCTGAAGATTCATACCTGAGAACTATTGCTGCTTACTACTTAGACGTAAGATGCTTCATACTTTTTAAATCAATTCTTGTTCTTCAGCCAAGTGAAAAATGATTGACACTTTTGTCCCATCTTACATGACCCAAATCAAAGCTCTCTCTTGTGTTCCATTGCTGGTGAGAAAGTGCTTCCTGTTTTGAGCAATGTGGGAACTGGGTTTAATCTTCAAGATGAAACGAAGAGCATCAGAGTGGCCCATCTTCTACTTTCCATGCTTTCAACTCAGTCAAACCAGAGAACTTTACTTTGTTTTTGAGTTTGACCAAGGTGAGGAGCAGACTATCTACAACCAGAACCACAAGGACTTTCCCTTTAATTATTTCAGAAAAATCAGTGAGCATAACTCCAAACTGAGCACTTTTTATTGAGTTGTGAGAACTAAAGGAATTGTGATTTTATCCTTGTGAATTTAATGTTCGCAGATAAGTCAAATAAAAGATCTGTCTTGTACGTCTAAAAAATACCATAGATTGATTTTGATATAATACCCGTGATTCATGATGCTGCCAAGAATTTTTAAGGCATGCAAAATTTTGAAGATGCTTGTTTACAATGGCTTTTAGCTGAATCCCAACTGCCAGCTTAATATATATTTTAATTTTCCATAAATCCATTCTACCCACTGGAATGTGCTCCTCCCTCTGTATAACAAAAGAATACTTTATTGAATACTGATTGGATAATGGTGTATACCACCTGGTTTATGAAGGGTTTGAAGCAAGAGAGAAGTAAGTAGATGATTAAACAGGATCTGAAGATTCATACCTGAGAACTATTGCTGCTTACTACTTAGAGGTAAGATGCTTCATACTTTTTAAATCAATTCTTGTTCTTCAGCCAAGTGAAAAATGATTGACACTTTTGTCCCATCTTACATGACCCAAATCAAAGCTCTCTCTTGTGTTCCATTGCTGGTGAGAAAGTGCTTCCTGTTTTGGGCAATGTGGGAACTGGGTTTAATCTTCAAGATGAAACGAAGAGCATCAGAGTGGCCCATCTTCTACTTTCAATGCTTTCAACTCAGTCAAACCAGAGAACTTTACTTTGTTTTTGAACATGTAAGTGCTTCCTAGTTTGACCAAGGTGAGGAGCAGACTATCTACAACTAGAGCCACAAGGACTTTCCCTTTAATTATTTCAGAAAAATCAGTGTGCATAACTCCAAACTGAGCACTTTTTATTGAGTTGTGAGAACTAAAGGAACTGTGATTTTATCCTTGTGAAATGAATGTTCGCAGATAAGTCAAATAAAAGATCTTTCTTGTACATCTAAAAAATATCATAGATTGATTTTGATATAATACCCGTGATTCATGACTGCTAATCTCAGCTTTTCAGCATAACTCCAAACTGAGCACTTTTTATTGAGTTGTGAGAACTAAAGGAACTGTGATTTTATCCTTGTGAATTTAATGTTTGCAGATAAGTTAAACAAAAGATCTGTCTTGTACCTCTAAAAAATACCATAGATTGATTTTGATATAATACCCCTGATTCATGATGCTGCCAAGAATTTTTAAGGCATGCAAAATTTTGATGATGCTTATTTACAATGGCTTTTTGCTGAATCCCAACTGCCAGCTTAATATATATTTTAATTTTCCATAAATGAAAGGTAAACAATATATAGAGATCTTTTGCTCACAAACACTTTCCTTTTTTAAGTAAAATATCAAAACTGCTAATCTCAGCTTTTGGTTACACCTCTGAATAGTGATTTCACTAAAAAGATACTCTATTGTTATGCTGAGAATGTTGCTGATTCCCCCCTGTGGATTTGTGCGGCAATGCCCAATTTTCATTCTACCAACTGGAATGTGCTCCTCCCTCTGTATAACAAAAGAATACTTTGTTGAATACTGATTGGATTATGGTGTATACCACCTGGTTTATGAAGGGTTTTGAAGCAAGAGAGAAGTAATTAGATGATTAAACAGGATCTGAAGATTCATACCTGAGAACTATTGCTGCTTACTACTTAGACGTAAGATGCTTCATACTTTTTAAATCAATTCTTGTTCTTCAGCCAAGTGAAAAATGATTGACACTTTTGTCCCATCTTACATGACCCAAATCAAAGCTCTCTCTTGTGTTCCATTGCTGGTGAGAAAGTGCTTCCTGTTTTGGGCAATGTGGGAACTGGGTTTAATCTTCAAGATGAAACGAAGAGCATCAGAGTGGCCCATCTTCTACTTTCAATGCTTTCAACTCAGTCAGACCAGAGAACTGTCCTTTTTTTTGAACATGTAAGTGCTTCCTAGTTTGACCAAGGTGAGGAGCAGACTATCTACAACCAGAGCCACAAGGACTTTCCCTTTAATTATTTCAGAAAAATAAGTGAGCATAACTCCAAACTGAGCACTTTTTATTGAGTTGTGAGAACTAAAGGAACTGTGATTTTATCCTTGTGAATTTAATGTTCGCAGATAAGTCAAACAAAAGATCTGTCTTGTACGTCTAAAAAATACCATAGATTGATTTTGATATAATACCCGTGATTCATGATGCTGCCAAGAATTTTTAAGGCATGCAAAATTTTGATGATGCTTATTTACAATGGCTTTTTGCTGAATCCCAACTGCCAGCTTAATATATATTTTAATTTTCCATAAATGAAAGGTAAACAATATATAGAGATCTTTTGCTCACAAACACTTTCCTTTTTTAAGTAAAATATCAAAACTGCTAATCTCAGCTTTTGGTTACACCTCTGAATAGTGATTTCACTAAAAAGATACCCTATTGTTATGCTGAGAATGTTGCTGATTCCCCCCTGTGGATTTTTGCGGCAATGCCCTATTTTCATTCTACCCACTGGAATGTGCTCCTCCCTCTGTATAACAAAAGAATACTTTGTTGAATACTGATTGGATAATGGTGTATACCACCTGGTTTATGAAGGGTTTGAAGCAAGAGAGAAGTAAGTAGATGATTAAACAGGATCTGAAGATTCATACCTGAGAACTATTGCTGCTTACTACTTAGAGGTAAGCTGCTTCATACTTTTTAAATCAATTCTTGTTCTTCAGCCAAGTAAAAATGATTGACACTTTTGTCCCATCTTACATGACCCAAATCAAAGCACTCTCTTGTGTTCCATTGCTGGTGAGAAAGTGCTTCCTGTTTTGGGCAATGTGGGAACTGGGTTTAATCTTCAAGATGAAACGAAGAGCATCAGAGTGGCCCATCTTCTACTTTCAATGCTTTCAACTCAGTCAAACCAGAGAACTTTACTTTGTTTTTGAGTTTGACCAAGGTGAGGAGCAGACTATCTACAACCAGAACCACAAGGACTTTCCCTTTAATTATTTCAGAAAAATCAGTCAGCATAACTACAAACTGAGCACTTTTTATTGAGTTGTGAGAACTAAAGGAACTGTGATTTTATCCTTGTGAATTTAATGTTCGCAGATAAGTCAAATAAAAGATCTGTCTTGTACGTCTAAAAAATACCATAGATTGATTTTGATATAATACCCGTGATTCATGATGCTGCCAAGAATTTTTAAGGCATGCAAAATTTTGAAGATGCTTATTTACAATGGCTTTTAGCTGAATCCCAACTGCCAGCTTAATATATATTTTAATTTTCCATAAATCCATTCTACCCACTGGAATGTGCTCCTCCCTCTGTATAACAAAAGAATACTTTATTGAATACTGATTGGATAATGGTGTATACCACCTGGTTTATGAAGGGTTTGAAGCAAGAGAGAAGTAAGTAGATGATTAAACAGGATCTGAAGATTCATACCTGAGAACTATTGCTGCTTACTACTTAGAGGTAAGATGCTTCATACTTTTTAAATCAATTCTTGTTCTTCAGCCAAGTGAAAAATGATTGACACTTTTGTCCCATCTTACATGACCCAAATCAAAGCTCTCTCTTGTGTTCCATTGCTGGTGAGAAAGTGCTTCCTGTTTTGGGCAATGTGGGAACTGGGTTTAATCTTCAAGATGAAACGAAGAGCATCAGAGTGGCCCATCTTCTACTTTCAATGCTTTCAACTCAGTCAAACCAGAGAACTTTACTTTGTTTTTGAACATGTAAGTGCTTCCTAGTTTGACCAAGGTGAGGAGCAGACTATCTACAACTAGAGCCACAAGGACTTTCCCTTTAATTATTTCAGAAAAATCAGTGTGCATAACTCCAAACTGAGCACTTTTTATTGAGTTGTGAGAACTAAAGGAACTGTGATTTTATCCTTGTGAAATGAATGTTCGCAGATAAGTCAAATAAAAGATCTTTCTTGTACATCTAAAAAATATCATAGATTGATTTTGATATAATACCCGTGATTCATGACTGCTAATCTCAGCTTTTCAGCATAACTCCAAACTGAGCACTTTTTATTGAGTTGTGAGAACTAAAGGAACTGTGATTTTATCCTTGTGAATTTAATGTTTGCAGATAAGTTAAACAAAAGATCTGTCTTGTACGTCTAAAAAATACCATAGATTGATTTTGATATAATACCCCTGATTCATGATGCTGCCAAGAATTTTTAAGGCATGCAAAATTTTGATGATGCTTATTTACAATGGCTTTTTGCTGAATCCCAACTGCCAGCTTAATATATATTTTAATTTTCCATAAATGAAAGGTAAACAATATATAGAGATCTTTTGCTCACAAACACTTTCCTTTTTTAAGTAAAATATCAAAACTGCTAATCTCAGCTTTTGTTTACACCTCTGAATAGTGATTTCACTAAAAAGATACCCTATTGTTATGCTGAGAATGTTGCTGATTCCCCCCTGTGGATTTTTGCGGCAATGTCCTATTTTCATTCTACCCACTGGAATGTGCTCCTCCCTCTGTATAACAAAAGAATACTTTGTTGAATACTGATTGGATAATGGTGTATACCACCTGGTTTATGAAGGGTTTGAAGCAAGAGAGAAGTAAGTAGATGATTAAACAGGATCTGAAGATTCATACCTGAGAACTATTGCTGCTTACTACTTAGAGGTAAGCTGCTTCATACTTTTTAAATCAATTCTTGTTCTTCAGCCAAGTAAAAATGATTGACACTTTTGTCCCATCTTACATGACCCAAATCAAAGCACTCTCTTGTGTTCCATTGCTGGTGAGAAAGTGCTTCCTGTTTTGGGCAATGTGGGAACTGGGTTTAATCTTCAAGATGAAACGAAGAGCATCAGAGTGGCCCATCTTCTACTTTCAATGCTTTCAACTCAGTCAAACCAGAGAATTTTACTTTGTTTTTGAGTTTGACCAAGGTGAGGAGCAGACTATCTACAACCAGAACCACAAGGACTTTCCCTTTAATTATTTCAGAAAAATCAGTGAGCATAACTCCAAACTGAGCACTTTTTATTGAGTTGTGAGAACTAAAGGAACTGTGATTTTATCCTTGTGAATTTAATGTTCGCAGATAAGTCAAATAAAAGATCTGTCTTGTACTTCTAAAAAATAACATAGATTGATTTTGATATAATACCCGTGATTCATGATGCTGCCAAGAATTTTTAAGGCATGCAAAATTTTGAAGATGCTTATTTACAATGGCTTTTAGCTGAATCCCAACTGCCAGCTTAATATATATTTTAATTTTCCATAAATCCATTCTACCCACTGGAATGTGCTCCTCCCTCTGTATAACAAAAGAATACTTTATTGAATACTGATTGGATAATGGTGTATACCACCTGTTTTATGAAGGGTTTGAAGCAAGAGAGAAGTAAGTAGATGATTAAACAGGATCTGAAGATTCATACCTGAGAACTATTGCTGCTTACTACTAAGAGGTAAGATGCTTCATACTTTTTAAATCAATTCTTGTTCTTCAGCCAAGTGAAAAATGATTGACACTTTTGTCCCATCTTACATGACCCAAATCAAAGCTCTCTCTTGTGTTCCATTGCTGGTGAGAAAGTGCTTCCTGTTTTGGGCAATGTGGGAACTGGGTTTAATCTTCAAGATGAAACGAAGAGCATCAGAGTGGCCCATCTTCTACTTTCAATGCTTTCAACTCAGTCAAACCAGAGAACTTTACTTTGTTTTTGAACATGTAAGTGCTTCCTAGTTTGACCAAGGTGAGGAGCAGACTATCTACAACCAGAGCCACAAGGACTTTCCCTTTAATTATTTCAGAAAAATCAGTGTGCATAACTCCAAACTGAGCACTTTTTATTGAGTTGTGAGAACTAAAGGAACTGTGATTTTATCCTAGTGAAATGAATGTTCGCAGATAAGTCAAATAAAAGATCTTTCTTGTACATCTAAAAAATATCATAGATTGATTTTGATATAATACCCGTGATTCATGACTGCTAATCTCAGCTTTTCAGCATAACTCCAAACTGAGCACTTTTTATTGAGTTGTGAGAACTAAAGGAACTGTGATTTTATCCTTGTGAATTTAATGTTTGCAGATAAGTTAAACAAAAGATCTGTCTTGTACGTCTAAAAAATACCATAGATTGATTTTGATATAATACCCCTGATTCATGATGCTGCCAAGAATTTTTAAGGCATGCAAAATTTTGATGATGCTTATTTACAATGGCTTTTTGCTGAATCCCAACTGCCAGCTTAATATATATTTTAATTTTCCATAAATGAAAGGTAAACAATATATAGAGATCTTTTGCTCACAAACACTTTCCTTTTTTAAGTAAAATATCAAAACTGCTAATCTCAGCTTTTGGTTACACCTCTGAATAGTGATTTCTCTAAAAAGATACTCTATTGTTATGCTGAGAATGTTGCTGATTCCCCCCTGTGGATTTGTGCGGCAATGCCCAATTTTCATTCTACCCACTGGAATGTGCTCCTCCCTCTGTATAACAAAATAATACTTTGTTGAATACTGATTGGATAATGGTGTATACCACCTGGTTTATGAAGGGTTTTGAAGCAAGAGAGAAGTAATTAGATGATTAAACAGGATCTGAAGATTCATACCTGAGAACTATTGCTGCTTACTACTTAGAGGTAAGATGCTTCATACTTTTTAAATCAATTCTTGTTCTTCAGCCAAGTGAAAAATGATTGACACTTTTGTCCCATCTTACATGACCCAAATCAAAGCTCTCTCTTGTGTTCCATTGCTGGTGAGAAAGTGCTTCCTGTTTTGGGCAATGTGGGAACTGGGTTTAATCTTCAAGATGAAACGAAGAGCATCAGAGTGGCCCATCTTCTACTTTCAATGCTTTCAACTCAGTCAAACCAGAGAACTTTACTTTGTTTTTGAACATGTAAGTGCTTCCTAGTTTGACCAAGGTGAGGAGCAGACTATCTACAAATAAAGCCACAAGGACTTTCCCTTTAATTATTTCAGAAAAATCAGTGAGCATAACTCCAAACTGAGCACTTTTTATTGAGTTGTGAGAACTAAAGGAACTGTGATTTTATCCTTGTGAATTTAATGTTCGCAGATAAGTCAAATAAAAGATCTGTCTTGTACGTCTAAAAAATACCATAGATTGATTTTGATATAATACCCGTGATTCATGATGCTGCCAAGAATTTTTAAGGCATGCAAAATTTTGATGATGTTTATTTACAATGGCTATTAGCTGAATCCCAACTGCCAGCTTAAAATATATTTTAATTTTCCATAAATGAAAGGTAAACAATATATAGAGATCTTTTGCTCACAAACACTTTCCTTTTTTAAGTAAAATATCAAAACTGCTAATCTCAGCTTTTGGTTACACCTCTGAATAGTGATTTCACTAAAAAGATACCCTATTGTTATGCTGAGAATGTTGCTGATTCCCCCCTGTGGATTTGTGCGGCAATTCCCTATTTACATTCTACCCACTGGAATGTGCTTCTCCCTCTGTATAACAAAAGAATACTTTATTGAATACTGATTGGATAATGGTGTATACTACCTGGTTTATGAAGGGTTTGAAGCAAGAGAGAAGCAAGTAGATGATTAAACAGGATCTGAAGATTCATACCTGAGAACAATTGCTGCTTACTACTTAGAGGTAAGCTGCTTCATACTTTTTAAATCAATTCTTGTTCTTCAGCCAAGTAAAAATGATTGACACTTTTGTCCTATCTTACATGACCCAAATCAAAGCTCTCTCTTGTGTTCCATTGCTGGTGAGAAAGTGCTTCCTGTTTTGGGCAATGTGGGAACTGGGTTTAATCTTCAACATGAAACGAAGAGCATACGAGTGGCCCATCTTCTACTTTCAATGCTTTCAACTCAGTCAAACCAGAGAACTTTACTTTGTTTTTGAACATGTAAGTGCTTCCTAGTTTGACCAAGGTGAGGAGCAGACTATCTACAACCAGAGCCACAAGGACTTTCCCTTTAATTATTTCAGAAAAATCAGTGAGCATAACTCCAAACTGAGCACTTTTTATTGAGTTGTGAGAACTAAAGGAACTGTGATTTTATCCTTGTGAATTTAATGTTCGCAGATAAGTCAAATAAAAGATCTGTCTTGTACGTCTAAAAAATACCATAGATTGATTTTGATATAATACCCGTGATTCATGATGCTGCCAAGAATTTTTAAGGCATGCAAAATTTTGATGATGCTTACTTACAATGGCTTTTAGCTGAATCCCAACTGCCAGCTTAATATATATTTTAATTTTCCATAAATGAAAGGTAAACAATACATAGAGATCTTTTGCTCACAAACACTTTCCTTTTTTAAGTAAAATATCAAAACTGCTAATCTCAGCTTTTGGTTACACCTCTGAATAGTGATTTCACTAAAAAGATACCCTATTGTTATGCTGAGAATGTTCCTGATTCCCCCCTGTGGATTTGTGTGTTAATGCCCTATTTTCATTCTGCCCACTGGAATGTGCTCCTCCCTCTGTATAACAAAAGAATACTTTATTGAATACTGATGCGATAATGGTGTATACCACCTGGTTTATGAAGGGTTTGAAGAAAGAGAGAAGTAAGTAGATGATTAAACAGGATCTGAAGATTCATACCTGAGAACAATTGCTGCTTACTACTTAGAGGTAAGATGCTTCATACTTTTTAAATCAATTCTTGTTCTTCAGCCAAGTGAAAAATGATTGACACTTTTGTCCCATCTTACATGACCCAAATCAAAGCTCTCTCTTGTGTTCCATTACTGGTGAGAAAGTGCTTCCTGTTTTGGGCAATGTGGGAACTGGGTTTAAACTTCAAGATGAAACGAAGAGCATCAGAGTGGCCTGTCTTCTACTTTCAATGCTTTCAACTCAGTCAAACCAGAGAACTTTACTTTGTTTTTGAACATGTAAGTGCTTCCTAGTTTGACCAAGGTGAGGAGCAGACTATCTACAAATAGAGCCACAAGGACTTTCCCTTTAATTATTTCAGAAAAATCAGTGAGCATAACTCCAAACTGAGCACTTTTTATTGAGTTGTGAGAACTAAAGGAACTGTGATTTTATCCTTGTGAATTTAATGTTCGCAGATAAGTCAAATAAAAGATCTGTCTTGTACGTCTAAAAAATACCATAGATTGATTTTGATATAATACCCGTGATTCATGATGCTGCCAAGAATTTTTAAGGCATGCAAAATTTTGATGATGTTTATTTACAATGGCTATTAGCTGAATCCCAACTGCCAGCTTAAAATATATTTTAATTTTCCATAAATGAAAGGTAAACAATATATAGAGATCTTTTGCTCACAAACACTTTCCTTTTTTAAGTAAAATATCAAAACTGCTAATCTCAGCTTTTGGTTACACCTCTGAATAGTGATTTCACTAAAAAGATACCCTATTGTTATGCTGAGAATGTTGCTGATTCCCCCCTGTGGATTTGTGCGGCAATTCCCTATTTACATTCTACCCACTGGAATGTGCTTCTCCCTCTGTATAACAAAAGAATACTTTATTGAATACTGATTGGATAATGGTGTATACTACCTGGTTTATGAAGGGTTTGAAGCAAGAGAGAAGCAAGTAGATGATTAAACAGGATCTGAAGATTCATACCTGAGAACAATTGCTGCTTACTACTTAGAGGTAAGATGCTTCATACTTTTTAAATCAATTCTTGTTCTTCAGCCAAGTGAAAAATGATTGACACTTATGTCCCATCTTACATGACCCAAATCAAAGCTCTCTCTTGTGTTCCATTGCTAATGAAAAAGTGCTTCCTGTTTTGGGCAATGTGGGAACTGGGTTTAATCTTCAAGATGAAACGAAGAGCATCAGAGTGCCCCGTCTTCTACTTTCAATGCTTTCAACTCAGTCAAACCAGAGAACTTTACTTTGTTTTTCAACATGTAAGTGCTTCCTAGTGTGACCAAGGTGAGGAGCAGACTATCTACAACCAGAGCCACAAGGACTTTCCCTTTAATTATTTCAGAAAAATCAGTGCGCATAACTCCAAACTGAGCACTTTTTATTGAGTTGTGAGAACTAAAGGAACTGTGATTTTATCCTTGTGAATTTAATGTTCGCAGATAAGTCAAATGAAAGATCTGTCTTGTACATCTAAAAAATATCATATATTGATATTGATATATTACCCATGATTTATGATGCTGCCAAGAATTTTTAAAGCATGCAAAATTTTGAAGATGCTTACTTACAATGGCTTTTAGCTGAATCCAAACTGCCAGCTTAATATATAATTTAATTTTCCATTATTTTCCATAAATGAAAGGTAAACAATACATAGAGATCTTTTGTTCACAAACACTTTCCTTTTTTAAGTAAAATATAAAAACTGTTAATCTCAGCTTTTGGTTGCACCTCTGAATAGTGATTTCACTTAAAAGATACCCTATTGTTATGCTGAGAATGTTCCTGATTCCCCCTGTGGATTTGTGTGGCAGTGCCCTATTTCCATTCATCCCACTGGAATGTGCTCTCCCCTCTATGTATCAAAAGAATACTTTATTGAATACTGATTGGATAATGGTGTATACCACCTGGTTTATGAAGGGTTTGAAGCAAGAGAGAAGTAAGTAGATGATTAAACAGGATCTGAAGATTCATACCTGAGAACAATTGCTGCTTACTACTTAGAGGTAAGATGCTTCATACTTTTTAAATCAATTCTTGTTCTTTAGCCAAGTGAAAAATGATTGACACTTATGTACCATCTTACATGACCCCAATCAAAGCTCTCTCTTGTGTTCCATTGCTGGTGAGAAAGTGCTTCCTGTTTTGGGCAATGTGGGAACTGGGTTTAATCTTCAAGATGAAACGAAGAGCATCAGAGTGGCCCGTCTTCTACTTTCAATACTTTCAACTCAGTCAAACCAGAGAACTTTACTTTGTTTTTGAACATGTAAGTGCTTCCTAGTGTGACCAAGGTGAGGAGCAGACTATCTACAACCAGAGCCACAAGGACTTTCCCTCAAATTATTTCCGAAAAATCAGTGCGCATAACTCCAAACTGAGCACTTTTTATTGAGTTGTGAGAACTAAAGGAAATGTGATTTTATCCTTGTGAATTTTATGTTCGCAGATAAGTCAAATAAAAGATCTGTCTTGTACGTCTAAAAAATACCATAGATTGATTTTGATATAATACCCGTGATTCATGATGCTGCCAAGAATTTTTAAGGCATGCAAAATTTTGATGATGCTTATTTACAATGGCTTTTAGCTGAATCTCAACTGCCTGCGTAATATATATTTTAATTTTCCATAAATGAAAGGTAAACAATATATAGAGATCTTTTGCTCAAAAACACTTTCCTTTTTTAAGTAAAATATCAAAACTGCTAATCTCAGCTTTTGGTTACACCTCTGAATAGTGATTTCACTAAAAAGATACCCTATTGTTATGCTAAGAATGTTGCTGATTCCCCCCTGTGGATTTGTGCGGCAATGCCCTATTTACATTCTACCCACTGGAATGTGCTCCTCCCTCTGTATAACAAAAGAATACTTCATTGAATACTGATTGGATAATGGTGTATACCACCTGGTTTTGAAGGGTTTAAAGCAAGAGAGAACTAAGTAGATGATTAAACAGGATCCTGAAGATTCATACCTGAGAACAATTGCTGCTTACTACTTAGAGGTAAAATGCTTCATACTTTTTAAATCAATTCTTGTTCTTCAGCCAAGTGAAAAATGATTGACACTTTTGTCCTATCTTACATGACCCAAATCAAAGCTCTCTCTTGTGTTCCATTGCTGGTGAGAAAGTGCTTCCTGTTTTGGGCAATGTGGGAACTGGGTTTAATCTTCAAGATGAAACCAAGAGCATCAGAGTGGCCCATCTTCTACTTTCAATGCTTTAAACTCAGTCAAACCAGAGAACTTTAGTTTGTTTTTGAACATGTAAGTGCTTCCTAGTTTGACCAAGGTGAGGGGCAGACTATCTACATCCAGAGCCACAAGGACTTTCCCTCTAATTATTTCAGAAAAATCAGTGCGCATAACTCCAAACTGAGCACTTTTTATTGAGTTGTGAGAACTAAAGGAACTGTGATTTTATCCTTGTGAAATTAAAGTTCGCAGATAAGTTAAATAAAAGATCTGTCTTGTACGTCTAAAAAATATCATAGATTGATTTTGATATAATACCCGTGATTCATGATGCTGCCAAGAATTTTTAAGGCATGCAAAATTTTGATGATGCTTACTTACAATGGCTTTTAGCTGAATCCAACCTGCCAGCTTAATATATATTTTAATTTTCCATAAATGAAAGGTAAACAATACATAGAGATCTTTTGCTCAAAAACACTTTCCTTTTTTAAGTAAAATATCAAAACTGCTAATCTCAGCTTTTGGTTACACCTCTTAATAGTGATTTCACTAAAAAGATACCCTATTGTTATGCTGAGAATGTTCCTGATTCCCCCTGTGGATTTGTGCGGCAATGTCCTATTTCCATTCAGCCCACTGGAATGTGCTCCTCCCTCTGTATAACAAAAGAATACTTTATTGAATACTGATTGGATAATGGTGTATACCACCTGGTCTATGAAGGGTTTGAAGCAAGAGAGAAGTAAGGAGATGATTAAACAGGATCTGAAGATTCATGCTTGAGAACAATTGCTGCTTACTATTTAGAGGTAAGATGCTTCATACTTTTTAAATCAATTCTTGTTCTTCAGCCAAATGAAAAATGATTGACACTTTTGTCCAATCTTACATGACCCAAATCAAAGCTCTCTCTTGTGTTCCATTGCTGGTGAGAAAGTGCTTCCTGTTTTGGGCAATGTGGGAACTGGGTTTAATCTTCAAGATGAAACGAAGAGCATCAGAGTGGCCCATCTTCTACTTTCAATGCTTTCAACTCAGTCAAACCAGAGAACTTTACTTTGTTTTTGAACATGTAAGTGCTTCCTAGTTTGACCAAGGTGAGGAGCAGACTATCTACAACCAGAGCCACAAGGACTTTCCCTTTAATTATTTCAGAAAAATCCGTGCGAATAACTCTAAAATTAGCACTTTTTATTGAGTTGTGAGAACTAAAGAAACTGTGATTTTATCCTTGTGAAATTAATGTTCGCAGATAAGTCAAATAAAATATCTGTCTTGTACGTCTAAAAAATACCATAGATTGATTTTGATATAATACCCATGATTCATGATGCTGACAAGAATTTTTAAGGCATGCAAAATTTTGATGATGCTTACTTACAATGGCTTTTAGCTGAATCCCAACTGCCAGCTTAATATATATTTTAATTTTCCATAAATGAAATGTAAACAATACATAGAGATCTTTTGCTCACAAACACTTTCCTTTTTTAAGTAAAATATCAAAACTGCTAATCTCAGCTTTTGGTTACACCTCTGAATAGTGATTTCACTAAAAAGATACTCTATTGTTATGCTGAGAATGTTGCTGATTCCCCCCTGTGGGTTTGTGCGACAATGCCCTATTTACATTCTACCCACTGGACTGTGCTCCTCCCTCTCTATAACAAAAGAATACTTTATTGAATACTGATTGGATAATAGTGTATACCACTAGTGATGTCGCGAACCTAAAATTCGCCGTTCGCGAACGGCGAACGCGAACATCGGCAAATGTTCGCGAACCGGCGAACCGGGCGAACCGCCATAGACTTCAATAGGCAGGCGAATTTTAAAACACACAGGGACTCTTTCTGGCCACAATAGTGATGGAAAAGTTGTTACAAGGGGACTAACACCTGGACTGTGGCATGCCGGAGAGGGATCACGCAAAAAAAAGTTCTTAAAAATTATAATTTTTTGATAGAGAGCCAATTATTGGAAAAATTAAAAAAAAATAAAAATTGGATTTAGCATCTGGGGGGTCTAAAAAGTGTACCTGTGAAGTTTCAGCTCTGTAGCATGTCCAGAACCCCTAAAAAACAGCATTTTTCTTATATTTTCAGGAATATGGCTTCTCTGCGGCTGGCTTTTTCTCTTGCAGGCATTTATCGGGCATTTTTTTAGGCAGGCATGTCATTTTTTGTATTTAGTGTCTGGGGGGTCTAAAAAGTGTACCTGTCAATTTTCAGCTCTGTAGCATGTCCAGAACCCCTAAAAAACAGCATTTTTCTTATATTTTCAGGAATATGGCTTCTCTGCGGCTGGCTTTTTCTCTTGCAGGCATTTAGCGGGCATTTTTTTAGGCAGGCATGTCATTTTTTGTATTTAGTGTCTGGGGGGTCTAAAAAGTGTACCTGTCAAGTTTCAGCTCTGTAGCATGTCCAGAACCCCTAAAAAACAGCATTTTTCTTATATTTTCAGGAATACGGCTTCTCTGCGGCTGTCTTTTTCTCTTGCAGGCATTTATCGGGCATTTTTTTAGGCAGGCATGTCATTTTTTGTATTTAGTGTCTGGGGGGTCTAAAAAGTGTACCTGTCAAGTTTCAGCTCTGTAGCATGTCCAGAACCCCTAAAAAACAGCATTTTTCTTATATTTTCAGGAATACGGCTTCTCTGCGGCTGTCTTTTTCTCTTGCAGGCATTTATCGGGCATTTTTTTAGGCAGGCATGTCATTTTTTGTATTTAGTGTCTGGGGGGTCTAAAAAGTGTACCTGTCAAGTTTCAGCTCTGTAGCATGTCCAGAACCCCTAAAAAACAGCATTTTTTCTTATATTTTCAGTAATACGGCTTCTCTGCGGCTGGCTTTTTCTCTTGCAGGCATTTATCGGGCATTTTTTTAGGCAGGCATGTCATTTTTTGTATTTAGTGTCTGGGGGGTCTAAAAAGTGTACCTGTCAAGTTTCAGCTCTGTAGCATGTCCAGAACCCCTAAAAAACAGCATTTTTCTTATATTTTCAGGAATACGGCTTCTCTGCGGCTGGCTTTTTCTCTTGCAGGCATTTATCGGGCATTTTTTTAGGCAGGCATGTCATTTTTTGTATTTAGTGTCTGGGGGGTCTAAAAAGTGTACCTGTCAAGTTTCAGCTCTGTAGCATGTCCAGAACCCCTAAAAAACAGCATTTTTCTTATATTTTCAGGAATACGGCTTCTCTGCGGCTGTCTTTTTCTCTTGCAGGCATTTATCGGGCATTTTTTTAGGCAGGCATGTCATTTTTTGTATTTAGTGTCTGGGGGGTCTAAAAAGTGTACCTGTCAAGTTTCAGCTCTGTAGCATGTCCAGAACCCCTAAAAAACAGCATTTTTCTTATATTTTCAGGAATACGGCTTCTCTGCGGCTGTCTTTTTCTCTTGCAGGCATTTATCGGGCATTTTTTTAGGCAGGCATGTCATTTTTTGTATTTAGTGTCTGAGGGGTCTAAAAAGTTTACCTGTCAAGTTTCAGCTCTGTAGTATGTCCACAACCCAAAAAAAACAGCATTTTTCTTATGATTTTTAGTAGAAAACTAATGCAGTGTCTTTCCAGCTGTCTTTTTTTCTTTCTGGCAAGCTGAAATATGATATGCCAAGGCAAACATGCCTATCAGTTGAGCTATGACACAGACAACACTGCACACATGGGGAAATATGTAAAACAAAAAACAGGAAAAGGAAATTAGGTGACGGTCACAAAACATGATATTGTGATTGGCCAAATAAAAAGTCACCTCGCGATGAGGTCGCCCCAAAGTCGCGCTAAGTCGCGCCAAAGTCGCACTGGAAGCGACGCTACTTTAGTGGTAGCGGCAGTGTAAACCAGCACTAAAACATCCAGTGTGTGAATACGATCAGGTATGATGTTTTATCGGTCAAGTAGTGTAAGGGTTACGCCCGTCGCCCGCTTCACAGTGACAGACCAAACTCTGACAGACCAAACTCCCCGTTTAACAGTCAGTCAGTCCATTTGCACAACCGCAAACTCCCAATTTGCACAAGGTTGGATACCAAGCTAGCCATGTCCCGTTCCTTGTCCTCACTGACATCATTGAAGGTCTCTTCCTCCACCCAGCCACATACAACACCAAGGGTCCCCGAAAGGTGAGAACAAGCCCCCTGGGACGCCTGCTGTGGCTGGTATTCCACCTCCTCAAAGCCACCTTCCTCCTCTGACTTCTCTTCTTCAGACTCCTCTCTCTGCGTTGCCACAGGTCCAGCAATTGACAATGACAAGGCTGCTTCTGGTGGTGATGAGGACCACAACTCTTCCTCTTCATGCTCATCTACAGCCTGATCCAGTACTCTTCGCAGGGCACGCTCCAGAAAAAACGCATATGGGATGAGGTCGATGATGTTGCCTTGGGTTCGACTGACCACCAGGGTTGTCATCTCCGCAAAAGGACGCATGAGCCTACAGCCATTGTTCATGAGCATTCAGTAACGCGGCCAAAAAATACCCAGCTCCGCAGAAAGAATGAAAGAAAATGAATGTTTTTTTTTATGAAAAATTATCCTGCGGATCGCTTTTGGTCTGTACACAATGAAGCAACGACCTTATCATCTGGGGTGTGCCAACACAATCCTAGAGGTGATCGCTTCATTGTGATACGCAAGCCCCTTCACCACGACAAGGTAACGATCACGAAGGGGAATTGACACATGTATGTGCCTTTTTTTTTGTTTTTTGTTTTTTTGCAGCCACAGTGTAGCACCAGAGGCCAGAAAAATTAGGCATGTACACATGCATGAAAAAGTAGGTATTGTTGCAGCCGCTGCTGTAGCAGCGGCCTGAAAAATTGAGGTTTTAAGGCAGAAAGTGCACTAAAACATTGCGGCTTGAACCGTAGTTGGTGGCGGAGACGTCACGTAAGTCATCCGGCATGCAGAGAATGATTATATACAGCAGCGTGTGGACCATTTTTAGGCCAAGGCATCTCAGTCATCACCAGGCCTTTTTTAGTCAAATGCATCCCCCACTGTCAGTCCCTTCGGGATCCATGCCTCATTCATCTTAATAAACGTGAGGTAATCAAGACTTTTTTGACCTAGGCGACTTCTCTTCTCAGTGACAATACCTCCTGCTGCGCTGAAGGTCCTTTCTGACAGCACACTTGAAGCGGGGCAGGCCAGAAGTTCAATGGCAAACTGGGATAGCTCAGGCCACAGGTCAAGCCTGCACACCCAGTAGTCAAGGGGTTCATCGCTCCTCAGAGTGTCGATATCTGCAGTTAAGGCAAGGTAGTCTGCTACCTGTCGGTCGAGTCGTTCTCTGAGGGTGGACCCCGAAGGGCTGTGGCGATGCATAGGACTAAAAAAGCTCCGCATGTCCTCCATCAACAAGACGTCTGTAAAGCGTCCTGTCCTTGCCGGCGTGGTTGTAGTGGTAGGAGGAGGATTACTTTCACCTCTTCCCCTGTTGGATTCCCGTTGTGCTGTGACATCACCCTTATACGCTGTGTAAAGCATAGTTTTTAACTTATTTTGTAGCTGCTGCATCCTTTGCGACTGCCGGTAATTGGGTAACATATCACAGACTTTCTGCTTATACCGGGGGTCTAGTAGCGTGGCCACCCAGTACAGGTCGTTCTCCTTCAGCCTTTTTATACGAGGGTCTCTCAACAGGCATGACAGCATGAAAGACCCCATTTGCACAAGGTTGGATGCCGAGCTACTCATGTCCAATTCCTCGTCCTCACTGATGTCATTGAAGGTGTGTTCTTCCCCCCAGCCACGTACAACACCACGGGTACCAGATAGGTGACAACGAGCACCCTGGGATGCCTGCTGTGGTTGGTGTTCCTCCTCCTCAAAGCCACATTCCTCCTCTGACTCCTCTTCCTCACACTCCTCTTCCAGTGTTGCCGCAGGTCCAGCAATCGATGGTAAGGCTGTTTCTGGTGGTGGTGATGGTGACCACAACTCTTCCTCTTCCTCTTCACGCTCATCTACGGCCTGATCCAGCACTCTTCGCAGGGCACGCTCCAGGAAAAAAACATATGGGATGATGTCGCTGATGGTGCCTTCAGTGCGACTCACTAGGTTTGTCACCTCCTCAAAAGGACGCATGAGCCTACAGGCATTGCGCATGAGCGTCCAGTAGCGTGGCAAAAAAATACCCAGCTCCGCAGAGGCTGTCCTAGCACCCCGGTCATACAAATACTCGTTGACCGCTTTTTCTTGTTGGAGCAGGCGGTCGAACATTAGCAGTGTTGAATTCCAACGTGTCGGGCTGTCGCAAATCAAGCGCCTCACTGGCATGTTGTTTCGCCGCTGAATATCTGCAAAGTGCGCCATGGCCGTGTAGGAACGCCTGAAATGGCCACACACCTTCCTGGCCTGCTTGAGGACGTCCTGTAAGCCTGGGTACTTCTGCACAAAACGTTGCACAATCAGATTCAACACATGTGCCATGCACGGCACATGTGTCAACTTGCCCAAATTCAATGCCGCCAACAAATTGCTCCCGTTGTCACACCCCACTTTGCCGATCTCCAGTTGGTGCGGGGTCAGCCACTGATCCACCTGTGCATTCAGGGCGGACAGTAGTGCTGGTCCGGTGTGACTCTCTGCTTTCAGGCAAGTCAACCCCAAGACAGCGTGACACTGTCGTATCCGGCATGTGGAATAGCCCCTGGGGAGCTGGGGGGGTGCAGTTGGTGTGGAGCAAGACGCAACAGCAGAAGAGGACTCAGCCGAGGAGGTTAGCAAAGAGGATGGAGTAGGAGGAGTAGAGGAGGTGGCAGCAGGCCTGCCTGCAAGTCGTGGCGGTGTCACCAACTCCTCTGCAGCAGAGCCACGCATTCCATGCTTGGCAGCCGCCAGCAGGTTTACCCAATGCGCAGTGTACGTTATATACCTGCCCTGACCGTGCTTTGCAGACCAGCTATCAGTGGTCAGATGGACCCTTGCCCCAACACTGTGTGCCAGACGTGACATGATTTCCTTTTCCACAATAGAGTACAGGTTGGGGATTGCCTTTTGTGAAAAATAATTTCGGCCGGGTACCTTCCACTGCGGTGTCCCAATAGCGACAAATTTTTTGAAGGCCTCAGACTCCACCAGCTTGTATGGTAAAAGCTGGCGGGCTAAGAGTTCCGACAAGCCAGCTGTCAGACGCCGGGCAAGGGAGTGACTCTGCGAGATTGGCTTTTTACGCTCAAACATTTCCTTCACAGACACCTGACTGTGGGCAGGTGACAAGCAGGAACTGCTGAAGGTGAGAGGCGGAGGGGCGGGTTGTTGATAGGGGGCATGGAGGACAGCAGTGGTTGACGTGGCTGAAGATGCTGGACCAGGAGGAGGATGGTGGCTTTCAGTTTGTGTGCTGCTTTTACTCATGTGTTGATCCCATAGGCGTTTGTGATGTGAGATCATGTGCCTTCGCAAAGCAGTTGTACCTAGGTGGGTGTTGGACTTCCCACGACTCAGTTTCTTTTGGCACAGGTTACAAATGGCATCGCTGATATCAGAGGCAGACACACAAAAAAAATGCCACACTGCTGAGCTTTGCAAGGACGGCATTCTGGTGGTGGCAACAGCTTGCGTTGATTGGCGTGCTGTCTGGCTGACCCCGGGTGCCGAATCTACATGCTGTCTGACTGCGCCACTAGCTCCTTGCGATGACCTCCTCCCCCTGCTTCCAACTCGTCTCCTCCTCCTCTCTGTCTCCCCATCTGAACTTTCCCCCTCTTCTTCTGCTCTTCGAGCAGGCACCCAGGTGACCTCCACAGACACATCGTCATCATCAGCCGCTTCACTTGACAACTCAGCAAAGGCAGCAGCAGCAGGTACAACATCATCATCATCACAATGTACGTCCATGTGTATAATGCTGCCTGACTGAGACATATCCCCGTTATCTACATCCTCTGGCACTAATAGTTGCGCATCACTTATTTCTTCAAACTGATGTGAAAATAACTCCTCTGACGGATCAAGTGAAGCGGCTGTGGTGCTAGTGTTGGTGGTGGTGCCGGCGGGCTGGCGAGTGGTAAATTGAGAGGTGCCCGAAGCTGAGCTGGAGGAGGATGGTGCATTAGGGTTCCGAGCGGAAGCTGTAGACGATTGGGTGTCTTGTGTAAGCCAGTCAACTATGGCCTCAGAATTTTTTGAGTTCAGGGTCTGTGGTGGCCTCTGAACACTGGGCATTATTCTAGGGCCTAAGGAAATCACAGCACCACGACCACGACGGCCCTTGCGGGGTGGCCTGCCTCTGCCTGTCATTTTCTTTTTTAATGTGTTGTTACTGTTGTACTATGAGTGCAAGCTGCTGTGCCACCTTATATATCAGTGGTGGGTGGGCAGTGGCACAGTACACTCTCTGTGGACCTGACAGCAGTCACTGGCACCCAGGCAACTGCAATTTAAAAAATATATATATTTTTTTTTACTTTGCAAGCTGCTGTGCCACCTTATATATCAGTGGTGGGTGGGCAGTGGCACAGTACACTCTCTGTGGACCTGACAGCAGTCACTGGCACCCAGACAACTGCAATTTAAAAAATATATATATATTTTTTTACTTTGCAAGCTGCTGTGCCACCTTATATATCAGTGGTGGGTGTGCAGTGGCACAGTACACTCTCTGTGGACCTGACAGCAGTCACTGGCACCCAGGCAACTGCAATTTAAAAAAATATATATATTTTTTTTACTTTGCAAGCTGCTGTGCCACCTTATATATCAGTGGTGGGTGGGCAGTGGCACAGTACACTCTCTGTGGACCTGACAGCAGTCACTGGCACCCAGGCAACTGCAATTTAAAAAAATATATATTTTTTTTACTTTGCAAGCTGCTGTGCCACCTTATATATCAGTGGTGGGAGGGCACACAGTGGCACTGCAGTGGGCACAGTACACTCTGTGGACCTGACAGTCACTGGCAGCCCAGGCAACTGCAATAATAAAATATATTTTTTTTTTCAATTTATTGCAACAAGATGCTGTGCCAACGTATATATATCAGTGGTGGGCAGTGCACTGCAGTGGGTACAGTGCACTCTGTGGACCTGACACAGCACTCACTGCAATTATGACAGAGGAAAAAAAAATATTTTTTAAAATGCCAGGTACTGTGCCTGTGCCACCCGAAATGAGTGTGGTGTGCACACAGTACAGTCTGTGGTAAGTCTGTGTCCTCTCACACACAGCGGGCAGGCAACTGCAGTGTACAATAGATATATATATATATATATATAAAAAGAAAAAAATCTATTACCTTACCAGCCCTTAAAAGGGCTTTTGGGGACACTATATATATATATATATATATATGTATATATATATAAATAAAAAAATCCTCAATTACCAGCCCTTAAAAGGGCTTTTGGGGACACTAGATAGATATAGATATAGATATATATGAAGAAACAACTCAATTACCAGCCCTTAAAAGGGCTTTTGGGGACGCTAGGTATATATACATATATATATATAAAAAAAAAAAAAAACACAAATACCAGCCCATAGAAGGGCTTTTTGGGGTGCTGATATTACAGCAGTAGTGGACCAAGAACACTGCAAGACCAGGAACACTGACTAACTGTCCCTAGCTTAACAGCAGCAGCAGCAGCAGCAGCAGCTCTCCCTACTCTCACTACACACACTGCTTCAGAATGATCTAAGATGGATGCTGCCCTTGCTTATTTATAGGAGGTGGGAGGGTGTGGGAGGGAGGTACGCTGATTGTCTGGAAATGTGTCTGCTGACTGTAAAGTTCAGGGTCAAAGTTTGCCTCAATGATGTCTTATGGGGGGCGGACCGAACATCGCATATGTTCGCCGGCAGCGGCGAACGCGAACATGCTAAGTTCGCCGGGAACTGTTCGCCGGCGAACAGTTCTATACATCTCTATATACCACCTGGTTTATGAAGGGTTTGAAGCAAGAGAGAAGTAAGTAGATGATTAAACAGGATCTGAAGATTCATACCTGAGAACAATTGCTGCTTACTACTAGGAGGTAAGATGCTTCATACTTTTTAAATCAATTCTTGTTCTTCAGCCAAGTGAAAAATGATTGACACTTTTGTCCCATCTTACATGACCCAAATCAAAGCTCTCTCTTGTGTTCCATTGCTGGTGAGAAAGTGCTTCCTGTTTTGGGCAATGTGGGAACTGGGTTTAATCTTCAAGATGAAACGAAGAGCATCAGAGTGGCCCATCTTCTACTTTCAATGCTTTCAACTCAGTCAAACCAGAGAACTTTACTTTGTTTTTGAACATGTAAGTGCTTCCTAGTTTGACCAAGGTGAGGAGCAGACTATCTACAACCAGAGCCACAAGGACTTTACCTTTAATTATTTCAGAAAAATCAGTGTGCATAACTCCAAACTGAGCACTTTTTATTGAGTTGTGAGAACTAAAGGAACTGTGATTTTATCCTTGTGAAAATAATGTTCTCAGATAAGTCAAATGAAAGATCTGTCTTGTATGTCTAAAAAATACCATAGATTGCTATTGATATAATACCAGTGATTCATGATGCTGCCAAGAATTTTTAAGGCATGCAAAATTTTGATGATGCTTACTTACAATGGCTTTTAGCTGAATCCAAACAGCCAGCTTAATATATATTTTAATTTTCCATAAATGAAAGGTAAACAATACATAGAGATCTTTAGCTCAAAAACACTTTCCTTTTTAAGAAAAATATCAAAACTGCTAATCTCAGCTTTTGGTTACACCTCTGAATAGTGATTTCACTAAAAAGATACCCTATTATTATGCTGAGAATGTTGCTGATTCCCCCCGTGGATTTGTGCGGCAATGCCCTATTTCCATTCAGCCCACTGGAATGTGCTCCTCCCTCTGTATAACAAAAGAATACTTTATTGAATACTGATTGGATAATGGTTTATACCACCTGGTTTATGAAGGGTTTGAAGCAAGAGAGAAGTAAGTAGATGATTAAAAAGGATCTGAAGATTCATACCTGAGAACAATTGCTGCTTACTATTTAGAGGTAAGATGCTTCATACTTTTTGAAGCAAGAGAGAAGTAAGTAGATGATTAAACAGGATCTGAAGATTCATACCTGAGAACAATTGCTGCTTACTACTTAGAGGTAAGATGCTTCATACTTTTTAAATCAATTCTTGTTCTTCAGCCAAGTAAAAATGATTGACACTTTTGTCCCATCTTACATGACCCAAATCAAAGCTCTCTCTTGTGTTCCATTGCTGGTGAGAAAGTGCTTCCTGTTTTGGGCAATGTGGGAACTGGGTTTAATCTTCAACATGAAACGAAGAGCATACGAGTGGCCCATCTTCTACTTTCAATGCTTTCAACTCAGTCAAATCAGAGAACTTTACTTTGTTTTTGAACATGTAAGTGCTTCCTAGTTTGACCAAGGTGAGGAGCAGACTATCTACAACCAGAGCCACAAGGACTTTCCCTTTAATTATTTCAGAAAAATCAGTGAGCATAACTCCAAACTGAGCACTTTTTATTGAGTTGTGAGAACTAAAGGAACTGTGATTTTATCCTTGTAAATTTAATGTTCGCAGATAAGTCAAACAAAAGATCTGTCTTGTACGTCTAAAAAATACCATAGATTGATTTTTATATAATACCCGTGATTCATGATGCTGCCAAGAATTTTTAAGGCATGCAAAATTTTGATGATGCTTATTTACAATGGCTTTTAGCTGAATCCCAACTGCCAGCTTAATATATATTTTAATTTTCCATAAATGAAAGGTAAACAATATATAGAGATCTTTTGCTCACAAACACTTTCCTTTTTTAAGTAAAATATCAAAACTGCTAATCTCAGCTTTTGGTTACACCTCTGAATAGTGATTTCACTAAAAAGATACCCTATTGTTATGCTGAGAATGTTGCTGATTCCCCCCTGTGGATTTGTGTGGCAATGCCCTATTTTCATTCTACCCACTGGAATGTGCTCCTCCCTCTGTATAACAAAAGAATACTTTGTTGAATACTGATTGGATAATGGTGTATACCACCTGGTTTATGAAGAGTTTGAAGCAAGAGAGAAGTAAGTAGATGATTAAACAGGATCTGAAGATTCATACCTGAGAACTATTGCTGCTTACTACTTAGAGGTAAGATGCTTCATACTTTTTAAATCAATTCTTGTTCTGCAGCCAAGTGAAAAATGATTGACACTTTTGCCCCATCTTACATGACCCAAATCAAAGCTCTCTCTTGTGTTCCATTGCTGCTGAGAAAGTGCTTCCTGTTTTGGGCAATGTGGGAACTGGGTTTAATCTTCAAGATGAAACGAAGAGCATCAGAGTGGCCCATCTTCTACTTTCAATGCTTTCAACTCAGTCAAACCAGAGAACTTTACTTTGTTTTTGAACATGTAAGTGCTTCCTAGTTTGACCAAGGTGATGAGCAGACTATCTACAAATAGAGCCACAAGGACTTTCCCTTTAATTATTTCAGAAAAATCAGTGAGCATAACTCCAAACTGAGCACTTTTTATTGAGTTGTGAGAACTAAAGGAACTGTAATTTTATCCTTGTGAATTTAATGTTCGCAGATAATTTAAATAAAAGATCTGTCTTGTACGTCTAAAAAATACCATAGATTGATTTTGATATAATACCAGTGATTCATGATGCTGCCAAGAATTTTTAAGGCATGCAAAATTTTGATGATGCTTACTTACAATGGCTTTTAGCTGAATCCCAACTGCCAGCTTAATATATATTTTAATTTTCCATAAATGAAATGTAAACAATACATAGAGATCTTTTGCTCACAAACACTTTTCTTTTTTAAGTAAAATATCAAAACTGCTAATCTCAGCTTTTGGTTACACCTCTGAATAGTGATTTCACTAAAAAGATACTCTATTGTTATGCTGAGAATGTTGCTGATTCCCCCCTGTGGGTTTGTGCGACAATGCCCTATTTACATTCTACCCACTGGACTGTGCTCCTCCCTCTCTATAACAAAAGAATACTTTATTGAATACTGATTGGATAATAGTGTATACCACCTGGTTTATGAAGGGTTTGAAGCAAGAGAGAAGTAAGTAGATGATTAAACAGGATCTGAAGATTCATACCTGAGAACAATTGCTGCTTACTACTTAGAGGTAAGATGCTTCATACTTTTTAAATCAATTCTTGTTCTTTAGCCAAGTAAAAAATGATTGACACTTTTGTCCCATCTTACATGACCCAAATCAAAGCTCTCTCTTGTGTTCCATTGCTGGTGAGAAAGTGCTTCCTGTTTTGGGCAATGTGGGAACTGGGTTTAATCTTCAAGATGAAACGAAGAGCATCAGAGTGGCCCGTCTTCTACTTTCAATGCTTTCAACTCAGTCAAACCAGAGAACTTTACTTTGTTTTTGAACATGTAAGTGCTTCCTAGTTTGACCAAGGTGAGGAGCAGACTATCTACAACCAGAGCCACAAGGACTTTCCCTTTAATTATTTCAGAAAAATCAGTGCGCATAACTCCAAACTGAGCACTTTTTATTGAGTTGTGAGAACTAAAGGAACTGTCATTTTATCCTTGTGAAATTAATGTTAGCAGATAAGTCAAATAAAAGATCTTTCTTGTACGTCTAAAAAATATCATAGATTGATTTTGATATAATTCCCGTGATTCATGATGCTGCCAAGAATTTGTAAGGCATGCAAAATTTTGATGATGCTTACTTACAATGGCTTTTAGCTGAATCCCAACTGCCCAACAATCAAAACTGCTAATCTCAGCTTTTGGTTACACCTCTGAATAGTGATTTCACTAAAAAGATACCCTATTGTTATGCTGAGAATGTTGCTGATTCCCCCTGTGGATTTGTGCGGCAATGCCCTATTTACATTCTACCCACTGCAATGTGCTCCTCCCTCTGTATAACAAAAGAATACTTTATTGAATACTGATTGGATAATGGTGTATACCACCTGGTTTATGAAGGGTTTGAAGCAAGAGAGAAGTAAGTAGATGATTAAACAGGATCTGAAGATTCATACCTGAGAACAATTGCTGCTTACTACTTAGAGGTAAGATGCTTCATACTTTTTAAATCAATTCTTGTTCTTCAGCCAAGTGAAAAATGATTGACACTTTTGTCCCATCTTACATGACCCAAATCAAAGCTCTCTCTTGTGTTCCATTGCTGGTGAGAAAGTGCTTCCTGTTTTGGGCAATGTGGGAACTGGGTTTAATCTTCAAGATGAAACGAAGAGCATCAGAGTGGCCCATCTTCTACTTTCAATGCTTTCACTTCAGTCAAACCAGAGAACTTTACTTTGTTTTTGAACATGTAAGTGCTTCCTAGTTTGACCAGGGTGAGGAGCAGACTATCTACAACCAGAGCCACAAGGACTTTCGCTTTAATTATTTCAGAAAAATCAGTGCGCATAACTCCAAACTGAGCACTTTTTATTGAGTTGTGAGAACTAAAGGAACTGTGATTTTATCCTTGTGAAATTAATGTTCGCAGATAAGTCAAATAAAAGATCTTTCTTGTACGTCTAAAAAATATCATAGATTGATTTTGATATAATACCCGTGATTCATGATGCTGTCAAGAATTTGTAAGGCATGCAAAATTTTGATGATGCTTACTTACAAGGGCTTTTAGCTGAATCCAAACTGCCACCTTAATATACTGTATATTTTAATTTTCCATAAATGAAAGGTAAACAATACATAGAGATCTTTTGCTCACAAACAATTTCATTTTTTAAGTAAAATATAAAAACTGCTAATCTCAACTTTTGGTTACACCTCTGAATAGTGATTTCACTAAAAAGATACCCTATTGTTATGCTGAGAATGTGTAACGCTCCTGCGTTTCATGTATGGTGTGGATTTTCAGCTGCAGAAATATTCCACTTCGGTAGTCATGTAAGAGATATGCTGAGATACCATTCCCAACCTCAATGACTCATCATGTGTGGAAGGTCTTAATTCAGCTAGAAAATACACACACTCAACAAGCTGGTTCCCAGAGTGACTTTATGTATATAGTAACACAGTGATGAAGATTTAAGAGACAGGTTGAGTGGAGGTGGTAGGTGACAGACACTTGAAGTTAAGACAGTAGCAGATGGATGCAGGTAGGTTTAGCAATCATGTATGGTAGCAGATGACAGAGTAGCAGGTGGACATACATGAGAGATCAACCCAGTGCAGGAATAAGTAGCAGTAGTTTTAAGAGCTAGCAATCTAGATATGCAGATGTGATAAATAGTCTTTACTATGCAGAGCTAGATAGTGTAAGCTTAGTATAAGTTTATAGAGGTTTCCCCTGCGGGGTACTTAGCACTAATAGCAATACAGCCGAAGGGTGGTTCAGGAGGAGCGGATGATCCGGTAGCAGGATACAGGGATCAGCACAGCGAGGTTCCATCAGCGAGGTATGCTTGCAAGCACGAAAGCTTCAAGCCAAGTTAGCATCCAGGTAAGGGTGTTTGAACGAACACATGTGAGTGAGAACCGGCGATTTAAATAGCCATCCAGTCCGGCGCTGAGTGATGACAGCATCAGTCTTAAAGGGAAACACACCTATATGTGTTTCTTCTATCTAGGTAGATGGAAATCACCCGGAAATAATGTGATAGGAGGCACTGAGAGTGCCAGAACCTTACAGTACCCCCCCCCCCCGTAAGGCCGGCTCCGGAAGGCCTCTAAGGCTGGTTGTCGATATAAGAATCGGATAATACTGGTTGCCGATACGAGAATCGGATCAGACTGGTTGCCGATGCGAGAATCGGATGAGACTGGTTGCCGATGCGAGAATCGGAAAATACTGGTTGCCGATACGAGAATCGGATGAGACTGGTTTCCGATATGAAAATCGGGAAAAAAAAAATGGTTGCCGATATGAGAATCGGATAATACTGGTTGCCGATACGAGAATCGGATAAGACTGGTTGCCGATACGAGAATTGGAAAATACTGGTTGCCGATACGAGAATTGGATGAGACTGGTTTCCGATATGAAAATCGAAAAAAAAAATGGTTGCCGATATGAGAATCGGATCATTTGTTGCCGATATGAAAATCGGATCAGGTTGGTAACCGATCTGAGAATCGGATCACTTGTTGCCGATATGAGAATCGGATCAGGTTGGTAACCGATTTGAGAATCGGATCACTTGTTGCTGATATGAGAATCGGATCAGGTTGGTAACCGATCTGAGAATCGGATCACTTGTTGCCGATATGAAAATCGGATCAGGTTGGTAACCGATCTGAGAATCGGATCACTTGTTGTTAGGGTGTCTGCTACATGGACCCCTCACTAGAATCGGACGCATAACCATCCGAAGTAGTCCTAGTAGTCCTAGCAACCAATGCTTCTTCAAACATCCTCAGATCCTTCCTACATACCACCGTGCCATTAGAAGCGCGTACGCAGTCAGGTGCAAGAATCTCAATATTTTCATTGGAAGCTAAAAATGTGCTTGCAAAAATAGGAGTATCCTCAGGAGGTGGTACAGGAGGTTTTTTTAGAACGTGGTATCAAGTTCACTGGAGTTAAAGGAATATCTATTCCAATATTTGTTAATTTCTGGGTGTCCTTCTCTGATATAGAACGGGGACAGGGCTGGCAACAGCCTTGATAATTTCCAGGCTGTTTTTCAGGGAAGACCCTTCGGATTCGCCGGGCCTCCATTGGGAGAGCCTTAGGCCTATGGGGTCTGGTTGGGCAGAATGTAATGAAATGTCCCCCTTCACCACAATAAAAACAAAGGCCACAGATTCTCCTGTGATCTCTTTTTTCTTGTAAGGACAACCCAGTATGTATGGCACCAATCTCCATAGGCTCCTCATCCATCTCTGTAGGATCAGGGTTCAAATGGGATGTGTCAGAGTGACAAGGCTGACTGTTTAAGGCAGGCTTGGACCATGACCAGGCAGGATCACCATATTTATTAGGTTTCCTTTTTTCCCTAGGTAGCCGGGGTCTGTGGTTACCTGGAGCGGGTTTAGGAGTGGGGTCAATGGCCGAAATCCGAGAAGAACTGGATAATGGCATTCCCATTTTTTCAGACTTCCTTTCTCGTAGTCTTCTATCTATGGTGATACTGAGTTGTATCAATGCATCCAGGGTTTTTGGCAGATCCGCTCAGGCGAGCTCGTCTTTAACGGCTTCTGATAGGCCAAGCCTAAATTGGGTTTTCAGAGATGCATCATTCCATTCTGAATCAAGGGTCCATCTCTTGAATTCTGCGACAAAGTCTTCCACAGGTCTCCCACCTTGGTTCAAGGATCTTAATTGAAAATCGGCAGTACTCTGCCTATTGGGATCATCATATAGGCTAGTAAGTACTGCTAGAAACAAGGCATAGGAGCTGAGAAGCTGGTCGTTTTTCTCAAAAAGAGAGTCTGCCCATGCCCGAGGATCGCCTGTTAGGTAAGAAATAATAGTACAAACCTTAATATGATCAGTAAGGTAGGTACGGGGTCTTAACAAGAAAAGTAACTCACATGCGTTTTTAAATTCGCGAAATTTTTTGCGATCGCCTGTAAATAGCAAAGGGGGATTTATCTTGGGTTCAGGGGACTGAGCAGAGGTAAGTTGTGTCAGTCTAATTACCTGCTGCGACAGAGCCTGATTGTCTTCTTTTAATTCAGCAAGTGCGTGTATTAACGCAGTTACTTGCTGTTTTAATTGTGTCACCTGAGTGGTTATTTCTGCTGAATCCATTTGTAGGTTCGTTCAATCTGTAACGCTCCTGCGTTTCATGTATGGTGTGGATTTTCAGCTGCAGAAATATTCCACTTCAGTAGTCATGTAAGAGATATGCTGAGATACCATTCCCAACCTCAATGACTCATATGTGTGGAAGGTCTTAATTCAGCTAGAAAATACACACTCAACAAGCTGGTTCCCAGAGTGACTTTATGTATATAGTAACACAGTGATGAAGATTTAAGAGACAGGTTGAGTGGAGGTGGTAGGTGACAGACACTTGAAGGTAAGACAGTAGCAGATGGATGCAGGTAGGTTTAGTAATCATGTATGGTAGCAGATGACAGAGTAGCAGGTGGACATACAAGAGAGATCAACCCAGTGCAGGAATAAGTAGCAGTAGTCTTAAGAGCTAGCAATCTAGATATGCAGATGTGATAAATAGTCTTTACTATGCAGAGCTAGATAGTGTAAGCTTAGTATAAGTTTATAGAGGTTTCCCCTGCGGGGTACTTAGCACTAATAGCAATACAGCCGAAGGGTGGTTCAGGAGGAGCGGATGATCCGGTAGCAGGATACAGGGATCAGCACAGCGAGGTTCCGTCAGCGAGGTATGCTTGCAAGCACGAAAGCTTCAAGCCAAGTAAGCATCCAGGTAAGGGTGTTTGAACGAACACATGTGAGTGAGAACCGGCGATTTAAATAGCCATCCAGTCCGGCACTGAGTGATGACAGCATCAGTCTTAAAGGGAAACACACCTATATGTGTTTCTTCTATCTAGGTAGATGGAAATCACCCGGAAATGATGTGACAGGAGGCACTGAGAGTGCCAGAACCTTAAAGAATGTTGCTGATTCCCCCTGTGGATTTGTGCGGCAATGCCCTATTTACATTCTACCCACTGCAATGTGCTCCTCCCTCTGTATAACAAAAGAATACTTTATTGAATACTGATTGGATAATGGTCTATACCACCTGGTTTATGAAGGGTTTGAAGCAAGAGAGAAGTAAGTAGATGATTAAACAGGATCTGAAGATTCATACCTGAGAACAATTGCTGCTTACTACTTAGAGGTAAGATGCTTCATACTTTTTAAATCAATTCTTGTTCTTCAGCCAAGTGAAAAATGATTGACACTTTTGTCCCATCTTACATGACCCATATCAAAGCTCTCTCGTGTGTTCCATTGGTGGTGAGAAAGTGCTTCCTGTTTTGGGCAATGTGGGAACTAGGTTTAATCTTCAAGATGAAACGAAGAGCATCAGAGTGGCCCATCTTCTACTTTCAATGCTTTCAACTCAGTCAAAGCAGAGAACTTTACTTTGTTTTTGAACATGTAAGTGCTTCCTAGTTTGACCAAGGTGAGGAACAGACTATCTACAACCAGAGCCACAAGGACTTTCCCTCAAAATATTTCAGAAAAATCAGTGCGCATAACTCCAAACTGAGCACTTTTTATTGAGTTGTGAGAACTAAAGGAAATGTGATTTTATCCTTGTGAATTTAATGTTCGCAAATAAGTCAAATGAAAGATTTATCTTGTACGTCTAAAAAATACCATAGATTGATATTGATATAATACCAGTGATTCATGATGCTGCCAAGAATTTTTAAGGCATGCAAAATTTTGATGATGCTTACTTACAATGGCTTTTAGCTGAATCCAAACTGCCAGCTTAATATATATTTTAATTTTCCATAAATGAAAGGTAAACAATACATAGAGATCTTTTGCTCAAAAACACTTTCCTTTTTTAAGTAAAATATCAAAACTGCTAATCTCAGCTTTTGGTTACACCTCTAAATAGTGATTTCACTAAAAAGATACCCTATTGTTATGCTGAGAATGTTCCTGATTCCCCCTGTGGATTTGTCCGGCAATGCCCTATTTCCATTCAGCCCACTGGAATGTGCTCCTCCCTCTGTATAGCAAAAGAATACTTTATTGAATACTGATTGGATAATGGTGTATACCATCTGGTTTATGAAGGGTTTGAAGCAAGAGAGAAGTAAGGAGATGATTAAACAGGATCTGAAGATTCATGCTTGAGATAAATTGCTGCTTACTATTTAGAGGTAAGATGCTTCATACTTTTTAAATCAATTCTTGTTCTTCAGCCAAATGAAAAATGATTGACACTTTTGTCCCATCTTACATGACCCAAATCAAAGCTCTCTCTTGTGTTCCATTGCTGGTGAGAAAGTGCTTCCTGTTTTGGGCAATGTGGGAACTGGGTTTAATCTTCAAGATGAAACGAAGAGCATCAGAGTGGCCCGTCTTCTACTTTCAATGCTTTCAACTCAGTCAAAGCAGAGAACTTTGCTTTGTTTTTGAACATGTAAGTGCTTCCTAGTTTGACCAAGGTGAGGAGCAGACTATCTACAACCAGAGCCACAAGGACTTTCCCTTTAATTATTTCAGAAAAATCAGTGCGCATAACTCTAAACTGAGCACTTTTTATTGAGTTGTGAGAACTAAAGGAACTGTGATTTTATCCTTGTGAAATTAATGTTCGCAGATAAGTCAAATAAAAGATCTTTCTTGTACGTCTAAAAAATATCATAGATTGATTTTGATATAATTCCCGTGATTCGTGATGCTGCCAAGAATTTGTAAGGCATGCAAAATTTTGATGATGCTTACTTACAATGGCTTTTAGCTGAATCCAAACTGCCAGCTTAATATATATTTTAATTTTCCATAAATGAAAGGTAAACAATACATATAGATCTTTTGCTCAAAAACACTTTCCTTTTGTAAGTAAAATATCAAAACTGCTAATCTCAGCTTTTGGTTACACCTCTGAATAGTGATTTCACTAAAAAGATACCCTATTGTTATGCTGAGAATGTTGCTGATTCCCCCCTGTGGATTTGTGCGGCAATGCCCTATTTACATTCTGCCCACTGGAATGTGCTCCTCCCTCTGTATAACAAAAGAATACTTTATTGAATACTGATTGGATAATGGTGTATACCACCGGGTTTATGAAGGGTTTGAAGCAAGAGAGAAGTAAGTAGATGATTAAACAGGATCTGAAGATTCATACCTGAGAACAATTGCTGCTTACTACTTAGAGGTAAGATGCTTCATACTTTTTAAATCAATTCTTGTTCTTCAGCCAACTGAAAAATGATTGACACTTTTGTCCCATCTTACATGACCCAAATCAAAGCTCTCTCTTGTGTTTCATTGTTGGTGAGAAAGTACTTCCTGTTTTGGGCAATGTGGGAACTGGGTTTAATCTTCAAGATGAAACGAAGAGCATCAGAGTGGCCCGTCTTCTACTTTCAATGCTTTCAACTCAGTCAAAGCAGAGAACTTTACTTTGTTTTTGAACATGTAAGTGCTTCCTAGTTTGACCAAGGTGAGGGGCAGGCTATCTACAACCAGAGCCACAAGGACTTTCCCTTAAATTATTTTAGAAAAATTAGTGCGCATAACTCCAAACTGAGCACTTTTTATTGAGTTGTGAGAACTAAAGGAACTGTGATTTTATCCTTGTAAATTTTATGTTCGCAGATAAGTCAAATGAAAGATCTGTCTTGTACGTCTAAAAAATACCATAGATTGATATTGATATAATACCCGTGATTGATGATGCTGCCAAGAATTTTTAAGGCATGCAAAATTTTGATGATGCTTACTTACACTGGCTTTTAGCTGAATCCAAACTGCCAGCTTAATATATATTTTAATTTTAAATAATTTTCCATAAATGAAAGGTAAACAATACATAGAGATCTTTTGCTCACAAACACTTTCCCTTTTTAAGTAAAATATCAAAACTGCTAATCTCAGCTTTTGGTTACACCTCAAAATAATGATTTCACTAAAAAGATACCCTATTGTTATGCTGAGAATGTTGCTGATTCCCCCTGTGGATTTGTGCGGCAATGCCCTATTTACATTCTGCCCACTGGAATGTGCTCCTCCCTCTGTATAACAAAAGAATACTTTATTGAATACTGATTGGATAATGGTGTATACCACCGGGTTTATGAAGGGTTTGAAGCAAGAGAGAAGTAAGTAGATGATTAAACAGGATCTGAAGATTCATACCTGAGAACAATTGCTGCTTACTACTTAGAGGTAAGATGCTTCATACTTTTTAAATCAATTCTTGTTCTTCAGCCAACTGAAAAATGATTGACACTTTTGTCCCATCTTACATGACCCAAATCAAAGCTCTCTCTTGTGTTTCATTGTTGGTGAGAAAGTACTTCCTGTTTTGGGCAATGTGGGAACTGGGTTTAATCTTCAAGATGAAACGAAGAGCATCAGAGTGGCCCGTCTTCTACTTTCAATGCTTTCAACTCAGTCAAAGCAGAGAACTTTACTTTGTTTTTGAACTTGTAAGTGCTTCCTAGTTTGACCAAGGTGAGGGGCAGACTATCTACAACCAGAGCCACAAGGACTTTCCCTTAAATTATTTTAGAAAAATTAGTGCGCATAACTCCAAACTGAGCACTTTTTATTGAGTTGTGAGAACTAAAGGAACTGTGATTTTATCCTTGTAAATTTTATGTTCGCAGATAAGTCAAATGAAAGATCTGTCTTGTACATCTAAAAAATACCATAGATTGATATTGATATAATACCCGTGATTGATGATGCTGCCAAGAATTTTTAAGGCATGCAAAATTTTGATGATGCTTACTTACACTGGCTTTTAGCTGAATCCAAACTGCCAGCTTAATATATATTTTAATTTTAAATAATTTTCCATAAATGAAAGGTAAACAATACATAGAGATCTTTTGCTCACAAACACTTTCCCTTTTTAAGTAAAATATCAAAACTGCTAATCTCAGCTTTTGGTTACACCTCAAAATAATGATTTCACTAAAAAGATACCCTATTGTTATGCTGAGAATGTTGCTGATTCCCCCTGTGGATTTGTGCGGCAATGCCCTATTTACATTCTGCCCACTGGAATGTGCTCCTCCCTCTGTATAACAAAATAATACTTTATTGAATACTGATTGGATAATGGTGTATACCACCGGGTTTATGAAGGGTTTGAAGCAAGAGAGAAGTAAGTAGATGATTAAACAGGATCTGAAGATTCAAACCTGAGAACAATTGCTGCTTACTACTTAGAGGTAAGATGCTTCATACTTTTTAAATCAATTCTTGTTCTTCAGCCAAGTGAAAAATGATTGACACTTTTGTCCCATCTTACATGACCCAAATCAAAGCTCTCTCTTGTGTTCCATTGTTGGTGAGAAAGTGCTTCCTGTTTTGGGCAATGTGGGAACTGGGTTTAATCTTCAAGATGAAACGAAGAGCATCAGAGTGGCCCGTCTTTTACTTTCAATGCTTTCAACTCAGTCAAAGCAGAGAACTTTACTTTGGTTTTGAACATGTAAGTGCTTCCTAGTTTGACCAAGGCGAGGGGCAGACTATCTACAACCAGAGCCACAAGGACTTTCCCTTAAATTATTTCAGAAAAATCAGTGCGCATAACTCCAAACTGAGCATTTTTTATTGAGTTGTGAGAACTAAAGGAACTGTGATTTTATCCTTTTGAATTTTATGTTCGCAGATAAGTCAAATGAAAGTTCTGTCTTGTACTTCTAAAAAATACCATAGATTGATATTGATATAATACCCGTGATTGATGATGCTGCCAAGAATTTTTAAGGCATGCAAAATTTTGATGATGCTTACTTACAATGGCTTTTAGCTGAATCCAAACTGCCAGCTTAATATATATTTTAATTTTCCATAATTTTCCATAACTGAAAGGTAAACAATACATAGAGATCTTTTGCTCACAAACACTTTCCTTTTTTAAGTAAAATATCAAAACTGCTAATCTCAGCTTTTGGTTACACCTCTGAATAGTGATTTCACTAAAAAGATACCCTATTGTTATGCTGAGAATGTTGCTGATTCCCCCTGTGGATTTGTGCGGCAATGCCCTATTTACATTCTGCCCACTGGAATGTGCTCCTCCTTCTGTATAACAAAAGAATACTTTATTGAATACTGATTGGATAATGGTGTATACCAGCGGGTTTATGAAGGGTTTGAAGCAAGAGAGAAGTAAGTAGATGATTAAACAGGATCTGAAGATTCATACCTGAGAACAATTGCTGCTTACTACTTAGAGGTAAGATGCTTCATACTTTTTAAATCAATTCTTGTTCTTCAGCCAAGTGAAAAATGTTTGACACTTTTGTCCCATCTTACATGACCCAAATCAAAGCTCTCTCTTGTGTTCCATTGTTGGTGAGAAAGTTCTTCCTGTTTTGGGCAATGTGGGAACTGGGTTTAATTTTCAAGATGAAACGAAGAGCATCAGAGTGGCCCGTCTTTTACTTTCAATGCTTTCAACTCAGTCAAATCAGAGAGATTTTTACTTTGGTTTTGAACATGTAAGTGCTTCCTTGTGTGACCAAGGTGAGGAGCAGACTATCTACAACCAGAGCCACAAGGACTTTCCCTTAAATTATTTCAGAAAAATCAGTGCGCATAACTCCAAACTGAGCACTTTTTATTTAGTTGTGAGAACTAAAGGAACTCTGATTTTATCCTTGTAAATTTTGTGTTCGCAGATAAGTCAAATGAGAGTTCTGTCTTGTACGTATAAAAAAATACCATAGATTGATATTGATATAATACCCGTGATTGATGATGCTGCCAAGAATTTTTAAGGCATGCAAAATTTTGATGATGCTTACTTACAATGGCTTTTAGCTTAATCCAAACTGCCAGCTTAATATATATTTTAATTTTCCATAATTTTCCATAAATGAAAGGTAAACAATACATAGAGATCTTTTGCTCATAAACACTTTCCTTTTTTAAGTAAAATATCAAAACTGCTAATCTCAGCTTTTGGTTACACCTCAAAATAATGATTTCACTAAAAAGATACCCTATTGTTATGCTGAGAATGTTACTGATTCCCCCTGTGGATTTGTGCGGCAATGCCCTATTTACATTCTGCCCACTGGAATGTGCTCCTCCCTCTGTATAACAAAAGAATACTTTATTGAATACTGATTGGATAATGGTGTATACCACCGGGTTTATGAAGGGTTTGAAGCAAGAGAGAAGTAAGTAGATGATTAAACAGGATCTGAAGATTCATACCTGAGAACAATTGCTGCTTACTACTTAGAGGTAAGATGCTTCATACTTTTTAAATCAATTCTTGTTCTTCAGCCAAGTGAAAAAATATTGACACTTTTGTCCCATCTTACATGACCCAAATCAAAGCTCTCTCTTGTGTTCCATTGTTGGTGAGAAAGTGCTTCCTGTTTTGGGCAATGTGGGAACTGGGTTTAATCTTCAAGATGAAACGAAGAGCATCAGAGTGGCCCGTCTTTTACTTTCAATGCTTTCAACTCAGTCAAACCAGAGAACTTTACTTTGTTTTTGAACATGTAAGTGCTTCCTAGTTTGACCAAGGTGAGGGGCAGACTATCTACAACCAGAGCCACAAGGACTTTGCCTTAAATTATTTCAGAAAAATCAGTGCGCATAAATCCAAACTGAGCACTTTTTATTGAGTTGTGAGAACTAAAGGAACTGTGATTTTATCCTTGTAAATTTTATGTTCGCAGATAAGTCAAATGAAAGATCTGTCTTGTACGTCTAAAAAAATACCATAGATTGATATTGATATAATACCCGTGATTCATGATGCTGTCAAGAATTTTTAAGGCATGCAAAATTTTGATGATGCTTACTTACAATGGCTTTTAGCTGAATCCAAACTGCCAGCTTAATATATATTTTAATTTTAAATAATTTTCCATAAATGAAAGGTAAACAATACCTTTGTTAGACCTAAGGTGTCTATGCCCCGCCCCATCATGAGGACAATTACGGAGTGGACAGGACCTCCGATCAAGGGAGCCAATAAAGACCATAGGAATAATAACAACCATAGGAGTAAGAGGGGTGTCACCCGAGGGAATTTTCAACCAACGGCTGTACCTACACACAACCACTTTTCGGCTTTGGTTGATAGGCCGAATGACGGTAATGTTACCCCAGGTCCCAGAACTCCCCAAAACCAGCCCCATCAGCCTTTTTTAGGACGGGGCAGAGGGAGAGGCAGACACCGACCGTACAATCGGAATCAGCAATCCGATCGCCAATCCCACAGAGAAAATATCGAGGAGTACGGGCCGGGCGAAGGATACAGCACAAAAAAGCGAAGAAGGGACTGGTGAATGAGGGGATATTTAATATAAGTAATGTAAGCCTAAATAAAAATGAACTACACATCCTAGACCAGGGATTAAAATGTGCCCCGAAAAGGGCCATCAACAAATTTAATGTATTTGTGGACACACACAAATACATGAGGAAGTTGAATATTAAAAAACATTTCCTGAACAATCCCACTTTGCCCGATAGAATTTCTAGGGATGGGGCGGTAGTCAATAGTGGGTTACGCAATAAATCATTGTTTAACCCACCACCCCAGAGTAATCAATGTCTGGATGTGTTTAAGAATCTAGTGATACGTGACCTCCAGGCTCTACAACCTGGTTATGAGGTACAAAAGAAATATAGGCACATACAAGAAGGCCTGGAATCACTGGAGGCGAGGAAGGAGATTATCATCCGCCCTGCGGACAAGGGAGGTGGTGTTGTGATTATGAATGAGTCTTTTTATCACAACCAAATACAGGCGATGTTGGAAGATGATCTCACTTATGCCAGATTACCAGGTGACCCCACTGCCAACTTTGTGAAGGATCTAGAAATCCTAGTTGGCTTAGGTTTTAAGGAGGGGGTTCTAACCAAAAAGGAGAGGAACTTCTTACTCCCCAGTGCTTGCCGTATCCCTATTTTGTATACATTACCGAAAATTCACAAAAACCCAGAAAACCCACCTCCTCGGCCCATTGTTAACGGGATAGGGTCAGTGAATGCCAGACTGGGCCAGTACCTGGATAAGTTCTTACAAACCAGTGTGATTAGAACTAAAGCATTCCTTAAAGACACAACTGACCTGCTCCTGTCATTGGATGATGTGGTGCTGAGGGATGACTCGCCGGCCTTCTTAGTGACGGCCGACGTGTCGTCCCTCTACACCATCATCCAACATGATGATGCTCTGTTGGCCCTCAATTGGGCTATGAGCAAAAGAGAGGACCTGCCATGGGAACAAAAGGTTTTTATTGGAAGAGCCCTGGATTTTTGCCTGGGCCATAATTATTTCTGGCATGACAGTAATTTCTACAGCCAGAGAACTGGCGTGGCAATGGGCGCCAAATTTGCTCCCAGTCTGGCCAACATTTTTATGGCAGAGTGGGAGGACAAATTTGTCTTTAACATCACCAGACCTGAGCTAAGATACTATCGTCGGTTTATAGATAATATTGTCTTCATCTGGGAGGGATCGGAGCAAAACCTCATGGCCTTCATGCAGCACCTGAACAGCAACCAGAACAACATAAGACTTGAGTTTAATCACAGTCAGAGTGAAATTCATTTCCTAGATGTAACAATTAAGAGGGAAGGAAATGCCCTTTCCACGAAAGTATTCTTCAAAACCACGGATAGAAACAGCTACCTCGCTATACAAAGTGGCCACCACCCCAACTGGCTTAAGAATATTCCCAGGGGGCAATTCTTACGCGTCAGGCGGAATTGCACATCTACGAATGACTATCTGGATCAGGTGGGAACCTTAAAGGAGAGGTTCGTGGCCAAGGGATACGAGGAATCTGTGTTGGACAGGGAGATTACCAACATTCTGGAAGCACCTAGGCCTTTGAGTCAGGGAGTCAGAGTTGGGGCACCAGATAATGACCCCAAACAATGGAGTTTCCTCTCTGACTTTTCTAATGACTATAGGAAGGTAGAAGCCATATTTAAACAACATTGGCCGATACTGCAATTGGACAGGACCCTGGGCCCGGCCCTACCCAAGAACCCCTCTTTCATCTATCGGAGAGCCCCCAATTTTGGGGACCGTGTGGTGAGAAAGGTGATTGATCCACCTAACATCGCCTTTTTTCCAGATCTAAAAGGCTCATTTACATGTGGGAGGTGCAGAGCATGTTCTCTTACACCTAATAATCTGAGAAGACGTACATCTTTTTCTGTCCCAGCCATTGTTAAAACATTTAAAATAAAATCCTTTATTACATGCGACACCACTCATGTCGTTTATGGGCTCATGTGCCCATGTAAGTTGGTGTACATAGGGAGAACCAAAAGATCTTTGAAAATTCGTGTTGGTGAACACATCACCAACATTATCAATGGCAAACGGGAACACAATGTACCAGCCCACTTTCGGCAACATCACCACCAGGACCCCAGTGAACTGTTATTCTGGGGTATTGAACGAGTCACACCCCCGTGGCGAGGGGCCAATTGGGTCAGAGAACTCTCTAAGTGCGAAACTAAGTGGATTTACCTGACCCAATCCCTCGCGCCGGTGGGTTTGAACATCGAACTTGACCTCAATTGTTTCATCAGTGACTCTTAGTCTATTATTATTATTTTTGACTGTAACTTTGAATAGATATATACCATCATCTTTACTCTATATCCAAGATTTTTCAGTTTTTAAAACCTATACCATATTGAATGGATTTCAATTATTTGATAGTGATATTTAATTCTATACACTGTTCTGAATTGATATCTGACCGTTTAATGTGCTATCTTTTAGCAATATTTTCTTTGCTATAGTATATATTTTATATATTTTACATATGAGATTTTACATTTTATTTGTCCGCATTTATTTGCTAAACTTGGAATTATGCATTTGTGTGACTTCAGTGTTTATTGCAACCTGTAACATTGGATGCTATTGAGAGTGCGCCGAGATACTATTGATTGGTTATTCACTTGTTTGAGTGACTTTCAATGGCTCTCGAGGTGATTGAAGCAGTAGGTCACTTGATTAGACTGCACGCCTATTTGGGTTGGCCCGGGGCGGGGTGTACCAATAAGATCAGACTCCTCTGGATTGATGTCTGCAGAGGTGGTGTTACAACATCGCCCGATAGGAAGTTCCCAGTCTACTTTCAACTTCCGGTATTATGAGGCGAGTTGTCCTTCCGGGTGACCTGTCTGCTTCACTATTGGATGCGACGCCGCGAGGCGAAGCATAAATAGATTGGGAGCGCTTGTCTGGCCGCGCCCCCAGTTGAAGTCAGGAAGTGACGAAACGCGTCGGGGCGTAGCCAGACGACGCACCCAATCGCGGACTACGACAGCGGAGGACTTCCGGGACTACCCGATCTGGCGTGGAGCCACATCGTAGTAGCAGTGGAGGATCCGAACCTGCCAGTACACGAGATAAGCTTTTACTACTTCTTTTACAAGTGAGTGCGATGTATGCTGTGTTGGTATTTTTTGAATAAATTCTTATCAGACATATTGCACTAGTGGGGAATGTTTTTTGTTTTCCACGCACATGGGAGCATGAGAGGAAGAGAACCACTGAACCAATCTTGGATTTAACCCTTGCTGATCTCTACTCGTGGGCATTGATTATATGCGAGGTGTGCTCACTTATGAGAGTAAGTGAGCAACGTGATCTGGTGAGTGGCCATTTCTTATTGCCCCCCTGCACTTGGTGGTGGAATACTGGTGACCCTGTTGAACTACAGGAATGATTTGCGGCTTGTGAATTGTTGGAGTTTCGGATTCTCAGGGGATGGATGTTTTGATACACCAACAGTGAATGACTACATAGGACTATTCTCCATATGCTGGGAGGAGTTCAACACTTACCAGAGTGACATCTTGGGGGACTCTTTATGGTTTACTTTAGAGTCTTATTTTAGAGTCTTTTTAACACTGTTTCAAGCGCTACTATTATTCTTTATTTATTTTCACCAAATATACTGCTTATTTGTTTAAGTAGCTGCTACATTGGTTTTAACTTTTACCAGTCGATGTGCTGGTGCTTCCTCGAGCGCGGAGACTAATTCACAGTATAGGCGTAAGACTGAGGAATTTGTTTACATATTAATACATAGAGATCTTTTGCTCACAAACACTTTCCCTTTTTAAGTAAAATATCAAAACTGCTAATCTCAGCTTTTGGTTACACCTCAAAATAATGATTTCACTAAAAAGATACCCTATTGTTATGCTGAGAATGTTACTGATTCCCCCTGTGGATTTGTGCGGCAATGCCCTATTTACATTCTGCCCACTGGAATGTGCTCCTCCCTCTGTATAACAAAAGAATACTTTATTGAATACTGATTGGATAATGGTGTATACCACCGGGTTTATGAAGGGTTTGAAGCAAGAGAGAAGTAAGTAGATGATTAAACAGGATCTGAAGATTCATACCTGAGAACAATTGCTGCTTACTACTTAGAGGTAAGATGCTTCATACTTTTTAAATCAATTCTTGTTCTTCAGCCAAGTGAAAAAATATTGACACTTTTGTCCCATCTTACATGACCCAAATCAAAGCTCTCTCTTGTGTTCCATTGTTGGTGAGAAAGTGCTTCCTGTTTTGGGCAATGTGGGAACTGGGTTTAATCTTCAAGATGAAACGAAGAGCATCAGAGTGGCCCGTCTTTTACTTTCAATGCTTTCAACTCAGTCAAACCAGAGAACTTTACTTTGTTTTTGAACATGTAAGTGCTTCCTAGTTTGACCAAGGTGAGGGGCAGACTATCTACAACCAGAGCCACAAGGACTTTGCCTTAAATTATTTCAGAAAAATCAGTGCGCATAAATCCAAACTGAGCACTTTTTATTGAGTTGTGAGAACTAAAGGAACTGTGATTTTATCCTTGTAAATTTTATGTTCGCAGATAAGTCAAATGAAAGATCTGTCTTGTACGTCTAAAAAATACCATAGATTGATATTGATATAATACCCGTGATTCATGATGCTGTCAAGAATTTTTAAGGCATGCAAAATTTTGATGATGCTTACTTACAATGGCTTTTAGCTGAATCCAAACTGCCAGCTTAATATATATTTTAATTTTAAATAATTTTCCATAAATGAAATGTAAACAATACATAGAGATCTTTTGCTCACAAACACTTTCCCTTTTTAAGTAAAATATCAAAACTGCTAATCTCAGCTTTTGGTTACACCTCAAAATAATGATTTCACTAAAAAGATACCCTATTGTTATGCTGAGAATGTTGCTGATTCCCCCTGTGGATTTGTGCGGCAATGCCCTATTTACATTCTGCCCACTGGAATGTGCTCCTCCCTCTGTATAACAAAAGAATACTTTATTGAATACTGATTGGATAATGGTGTATACCACCGGGTTTATGAAGGGTTTGAAGCAAGAGAGAAGTAAGTAGATGATTAAACAGGATCTGAAGATTCATACCTGAGAACAATTGCTGCTTACTACTTAGAGGTAAGATGCTTCATACTTTTTAAATCAATTCTTGTTCTTCAGCCAAGTGAAAAAATATTGACACTTTTGTCCCATCTTACATGACCCAAATCAAAGCTCTCTCTTGTGTTCCATTGTTGGTGAGAAAGTGCTTCCTGTTTTGGGCAATGTGGGAACTGGGTTTAATCTTCAAGATGAAACGAAGAGCATCAGAGTGGCCCGTCTTTTACTTTCAATGCTTTCAACTCAGTCAAACCAGAGAACTTTACTTTGTTTTTGAACATGTAAGTGCTTCCTAGTTTGACCAAGGTGAGGGGCAGACTATCTACAACCAGAGCCACAAGGACTTTGCCTTAAATTATTTCAGAAAAATCAGTGCGCATAAATCCAAACTGAGCACTTTTTATTGAGTTGTGAGAACTAAAGGAACTGTGATTTTATCCTTGTAAATTTTATGTTCGCAGATAAGTCAAATGAAAGATCTGTCTTGTACGTCTAAAAAATACCATAGATTGATATTGATATAATACCCGTGATTCATGATGCTGTCAAGAATTTTTAAGGCATGCAAAATTTTGATGATGCTTACTTACAATGGCTTTTAGCTGAATCCAAACTGCCAGCTTAATATATATTTTAATTTTAAATAATTTTCCATAAATGAAATGTAAACAATACATAGAGATCTTTTGCTCACAAACACTTTCCCTTTTTAAGTAAAATATCAAAACTGCTAATCTCAGCTTTTGGTTACACCTCAAAATAATGATTTCACTAAAAAGATACCCTATTGTTATGCTGAGAATGTTGCTGATTCCCCCTGTGGATTTGTGCGGCAATGCCCTATTTACATTCTGCCCACTGGAATGTGCTCCTCCCTCTGTATAACAAAAGAATACTTTATTGAATACTGATTGGATAATGGTGTATACCACCGGGTTTATGAAGGGTTTGAAGCAAGAGAGAAGTAAGTAGATGATTAAACAGGATCTGAAGATTCATACCTGAGAACAATTGCTGCTTACTACTTAGAGGTAAGATGCTTCATACTTTTTAAATCAATTCTTGTTCTTCAGCCAAGTGAAAAATGATTGACACTTTTGTCCCATCTTACATGACCCAAATCAAAGCTCTCTCTTGTGTTTCATTGTTGGTGAGAAAGTGCTTCCTGTTTTGGGCAATGTGGGAACTGGGTTTAATCTTCAAGATGAAACGAAGAGCATCAGAGTGGCCCGTCTTCTACTTTCAATGCTTTCAACTCAGTCAAAGCAGAGAACTTTACTTTGTTTTTGAACATGTAAGTGCTTCCTAGTTTGACCAAGGTGAGGGGCAGACTATCTACAACCAGAGCCACAAGGACTTTCCCTTAAATTATTTTAGAAAAATTAGTGCGCATAACTCCAAACTGAGCACTTTTTATTGAGTTGTGAGAACTAAAGGAACTGTGATTTTATCCTTGTGAATTTTATGTTCGCAGATATGTCAAATGAAAGATCTGTCTTGTACGTCTAAAAAATACCATAGATTGATATTGATATAATACCCATGATTCATGATGCTGCCAAGAATTTTTAAGGCATGCAAAATTTTGATGATGCTTACTTACAATGGCTTTTAGCTGAATCCCAACTGCCAGCTTAATATATATTTTAATTTTCCATAAATGAATGGTAAACAATACATAGAGAACTTTTGCTCACAAACACTTTCCTTTTTTAAGTAAAATATCAAAACTGCTAATCTCAGCTTTTGGTTACACCTCTGTATAGTGATTTCACTAAAAAGATACCCTATTGTTATGCTGAGAATGTTGCTGATTCCCCCCTGTGGATTTGTGCGGCAATGCCCTATTTACTTTCTACCCACTGGAATGTGCTCCTCCCTCTGTATAACAAAAGAATACTTTATTGAATACTGATTGGATAATGGTGTATACCACCGGGTTTATGAAGGGTTTGAAGCAAGAGAGAAGTAAGTAGATGATTAAACAGGATCTGAAGATTCATACCTGAGAACAATTGCTGCTTACTACTTAGAGGTAAGATGCTTCATACTTTTTAAATCAATTCTTGTTCTTCAGCCAAGTGAAAAAATATTGACACTTTTGTCCCATCTTACATGACCCAAATCAAAGCTCTCTCTTGTGTTCCATTGTTGGTGAGAAAGTGCTTCCTGTTTTGGGCAATGTGGGAACTGGGTTTAATCTTCAAGATGAAACGAAGAGCATCAGAGTGGCCCGTCTTTTACTTTCAATGCTTTCAACTCAGTCAAACCAGAGAACTTTACTTTGTTTTTGAACATGTAAGTGCTTCCTAGTTTGACCAAGGTGAGGGGCAGACTATCTACAACCAGAGCCACAAGGACTTTGCCTTAAATTATTTCAGAAAAATCAGTGCGCATAAATCCAAACTGAGCACTTTTTATTGAGTTGTGAGAACTAAAGGAACTGTGATTTTATCCTTGTAAATTTTATGTTCGCAGATAAGTCAAATGAAAGATCTGTCTTGTACGTCTAAAAAATACCATAGATTGATATTGATATAATACCCGTGATTCATGATGCTGTCAAGAATTTTTAAGGCATGCAAAATTTTGATGATGCTTACTTACAATGGCTTTTAGCTGAATCCAAACTGCCAGCTTAATATATATTTTAATTTTAAATAATTTTCCATAAATGAAATGTAAACAATACATAGAGATCTTTTGCTCACAAACACTTTCCCTTTTTAAGTAAAATATCAAAACTGCTAATCTCAGCTTTTGGTTACACCTCAAAATAATGATTTCACTAAAAAGATACCCTATTGTTATGCTGAGAATGTTGCTGATTCCCCCTGTGGATTTGTGCGGCAATGCCCTATTTACATTCTGCCCACTGGAATGTGCTTCTCCCTCTGTATAACAAAAGAATACTTTATTGAATACTGATTGGATAATGGTGTATACCACCGGGTTTATGAAGGGTTTGAAGCAAGAGAGAAGTAAGTAGATGATTAAACAGGATCTGAAGATTCATACCTGAGAACAATTGCTGCTTACTACTTAGAGGTAAGATGCTTCATACTTTTTAAATCAATTCTTGTTCTTCAGCCAAGTGAAAAATGATTGACACTTTTGTCCCATCTTACATGACCCAAATCAAAGCTCTCTCTTGTGTTTCATTGTTGGTGAGAAAGTGCTTCCTGTTTTGGGCAATGTGGGAACTGGGTTTAATCTTCAAGATGAAACGAAGAGCATCAGAGTGGCCCGTCTTCTACTTTCAATGCTTTCAACTCAGTCAAAGCAGAGAACTTTACTTTGTTTTTGAACATGTAAGTGCTTCCTAGTTTGACCAAGGTGAGGGGCAGACTATCTACAACCAGAGCCACAAGGACTTTCCCTTAAATTATTTTAGAAAAATTAGTGCGCATAACTCCAAACTGAGCACTTTTTATTGAGTTGTGAGAACTAAAGGAACTGTGATTTTATCCTTGTGAATTTTATGTTCGCAGATATGTCAAATGAAAGATCTGTCTTGTACGTCTAAAAAATACCATAGATTGATATTGATATAATACCCATGATTCATGATGCTGCCAAGAATTTTTAAGGCATGCAAAATTTTGATGATGCTTACTTACAATGGCTTTTAGCTGAATCCCAACTGCCAGCTTAATATATATTTTAATTTTCCATAAATGAATGGTAAACAATACATAGAGAACTTTTGCTCACAAACACTTTCCTTTTTTAAGTAAAATATCAAAACTGCTAATCTCAGCTTTTGGTTACACCTCTGTATAGTGATTTCACTAAAAAGATACCCTATTGTTATGCTGAGAATGTTGCTGATTCCCCCCTGTGGATTTGTGCGGCAATGCCCTATTTACTTTCTACCCACTGGAATGTGCTCCTCCCTCTGTATAACAAAAGAATACTTTATTGAATACTGATTGGATAATGGTGTATACCACCTGGTTTATAAAGGGTTTGAAGCAAGAGAGAAGTAAGTAGATGATTAAACAGGATCTGAAGATTCATACCTGAGAACAATTGCTGCTTACTACTTAGAGGTAAGATGCTTCATACATTTTAAATGAATTCTTGTTCTTCAGCCAAGTGAAAAATGATTGACACTTTTGTCCCATCTTACATGACCCAAATCAAAGCTCTCTCTTGTGTTCCATTGTTGGTGAGAAAGTGCTTCCTGTTTTGGGCAATGTGGGAACTGGGTTTAATTTTCAAGATGAAACGAAGAGCATCAGAGTGGCCCGTCTTTTACTTTCAATGCTTTCAACTCAGTCAAAGCAGAGATTTTTACTTTGGTTTTGAACATGTAAGTGCTTCCTTGTTTGACCAAGGTGAGGGGCAGACTATCTACAACCAGAGCCACAAGGACTTTCCCTTAAATTATTTCAGAAAAATCAGTGCGCATAACTCCAAACTGAGCACTTTTTATTGAGTTGTGAGAACTAAAGGAACTGTGATTTTATCCTTGTGAATTTAATGTTCGCAGATAAGTCAAATGAAAGATCTGTCTTGTGCAAAATTTTGATGATGCTTACTTACAATGTCTTTTAGATGAATCCAAACTGCCAGCTTAATATATATTTTGATTTTCCATAATTTTCCATAAATTAAAGGTAAACAATACATAGAGATCTTTTGCTCACAAACACTTTCCTTTTTTAAGTAAAATATCAAAACTGCTAATCTCAGCTTTTGGTTACACCTCAAAATAATGATTTCACTAAAAAGATACCCTATTGTTATGCTGAGAATGTTACTGATTCCCCCTGTGGATTTGTGCGGCAATGCCCTATTTACATTCTGCCCACTGGAATGTGCTCCTCCCTCTGTATAACAAAAGAATACTTTATTGAATACTGATTGGATAATGGTGTATACCACCGGGTTTATGAAGGGTTTGAAGAATTAAGTAGATGATTAAACAGGATCTGAAGATTCATACCTGAGAACAATTGCTGCTTACTACTTAGAGGTAAGATGCTTCATACTTTTTAAATCAATTCTTGTTCTTCAGCCAAGTGAAAAAATATTGACACTTTTGTCCCATCTTACATGACCCAAATCAAAGCTCTCTCTTGTGTTCCATTGTTGGTGAGAAAGTGCTTCCTGTTTTGGGCAATGTGGGAACTGGGTTTATGAAGGGTTTGAAGCAAGAGAGAAGTAAGTAGATGATTAAACAGGATCTGAAGATTCAAACCTGAGAACAATTGCTGCTTACTACTTAGAGGTAAGATGCTTCATACTTTTTAAATCAATTCTTGTTCTTCAGCCAAGTGAAAAATGATTGACACTTTTGTCCCATCTTACATGACCCAAATCAAAGCTCGCTCTTGTGTTCCATTGCTGGTGAGAAAGTGCTTCCTGTTTTGGGCAATGTGGGAACTGGGTTTAATCTTCAAGATGAAACGAAGAGCATCAGAGTGGCCCGTCTTTTACTTTCAATGCTTTCAACTCAGTCAAAGCAGAGAACTTTACTTTGGTTTTGAACATGTAAGTGCTTCCTAGTTTGACCAAGGTGAGGGGCAGACTATCTACAACCCGAGCCTCAAGGACTTTCCCTTAAATTATTTCAGAAAAATCAGTGCGCATAACTCCAAACTGAGCATTTTTTATTGAGTTGTGAGAACTAAAGGAACTGTGATTTTATCCTTGTGAATTTTATGTTCGCAGATAAGTCAAATGAAAGTTCTGTCTTGTACTTCTAAAAAATACCATAGATTGATATTGATATAATACCCGTGATTGATGATGCTGCCAAGAATTTTTAAGGCATGCAAAATTTTGATGATGCTTACTTACAATGGCTTTTAGCTGAATCCAAACTGCCAGCTTAATATATATTTTAATTTTCCATAATTTTCCATAACTGAAAGGTAAACAATACATAGAGATCTTTTGCTCACAAACACTTTCCCTTTTTAAGTAAAATATCAAAACTGCTAATCTCAGCTTTTGGTTACACCTCAAAATAATGATTTCACTAAAAAGATACCCTATTGTTATGCAGAGAATGTTGCTGATTCCCCTTGTGGATTTGTGCGGCAATGCCCTATTTACATTCTGCCCACTGGAATGTGCTCCTCCCTCTGTATAACAAAAGAATACTTTATTGAATACTGATTGGATAATGGTGTATACCACCGGGTTTATGAAGGGTTTGAAGCAAGAGAGAAGTAAGTAGATGATTAAACAGGATCTGAAGATTCATACCTGAGAACAATTGCTGCTTACTACTTAGAGGTAAGATGCTTCATATTTTTAAATCAATTCTTGTTCTTCAGCCAAGTGAAAAATGATTGACACTTTTGTCCCATCTTACATGACCCAAATCAAAGCTCTCTCTTGTGTTTCATTGTTGGTGAGAAAGTGCTTCCTGTTTTGGGCAATGTGGGAACTGGGTTTAATCTTCAAGATGAAACGAAGAGCATCAGAGTGGCCCGTCTTCTACTTTCAATGCTTTCAACTCAGTCAAACCAGAGAACTTTACTTTGTTTTTGAACATGTAAGTGCTTCCTAGTTTGACCAAGGTGAGGGGCAGACTATCTACAACCAGAGCCACAAGGACTTTCCCTTAAATTATTTCAGAAAAATCAGTGCGCATAACTCCAAACTGAGCACTTTTTATTGAGTTGTGAGAACTAAAGGAACTGTGATTTTATCCTTGTGAATTTTATGTTCGCAGATAAGTCAAATGAAAGTTCTGTCTTGTACTTCTAAAAAATACCATAGATTAATATTGATATAATACCCGTGATTGATGATGCTGCCAAGAATTTTTAAGGCACGCAAGATTTTGATGATGCTTACTTACAATGGCTTTTAGCTGAATCCCAACTGCCCGCTTAATATATATTTTAATTTTCCATAAGTGAAATGTAAACAATACATAGAGATCTTTTGCTCACAAACACTTTCCTTTTTTAAGTAAAATATCAAAACTGCTAATCTCAGCTTTTGGTTACACCTCTGAATAGTGATTTCACTAAAAAGATACCCTATTGTTAACCTGAGAATGTTGCTGATTCCCCCTGTGGATTTGTGCGACAATGCCCTATTTACATTCTACCCACTGGAATGTGCTCCTCCTTCTGTATAACAAAAGAATACTTTATTGAATACTGATTGGATAATGGTGTATACCACCTGGTTTATGAAGGGTTTGAAGCAAGAGAGAAGTAAGTAGATGATTAAACAGGATCTGAAGATTCATACCTGAGAACAATTGCTGCTTACTACTTAGAGGTAAGATGCTTCATACATTTTAAATCAATTCTTGTTCTTCAGCCAAGTGAAAAATGATTGACACTTTTGTCCCATCTTACATGACCCAAATCAAAGCTCTCTCTTGTGTTCCATTGTTGGTGAGAAAGTGCATCCTGTTTTGGGCAATGTGGGAACTGGGTTTAAGTTTCAAGATGAAACGAAGAGCATCAGAGTGGCCCGTCTTTTACTTTCAATGCTTTCAACTCAGTCAAAGCAGAGATTTTTACTTTGGTTTTGAACATGTAAGTGCTTCCTTGTTTGACCAAGGTGAGGGGCAGATTATCTACAACCAGAGCCACAAGGACTTTTCCTTAAATTATTTCAGAAAAATCAGTGCGCATAACTCCAAACTGAGCACGTTTTATTGAGTTGTGAGAACTAAAGGAACTGTGATTTTATCCTTGTAAATTTTATGTTCGCAGATAAGTCAAATGAAAGTTCTGTCTTGTACGTCTAAAAAATACCATAGATTGATATTGATATAATACCCGTGATTGATGATGCTGCCAAGAATTTTTAAGGCATGCAAAATTTTGATGATGCTTACTTACAATGGCTTTTAGCTTAATCTAAACTACCAGCTTAATATATATTTTAATGTTCCATAATTTTCCATAAATGAAAGGTAAACAATACATAGAGATCTTTTGCTCACAAACACTTTCCTTTTTTAAGTAAAATATCAAAACTGCTAATCTCAGCTTTTGGTTACATCTCAAAATAATGATTTCACTAAAAAGATACCCTATTGTTATGCTGAGAATGTTACTGATTCCCCCTGTGGATTTGTGCGGCAATGCCCTATTTACATTCTGCCCACTGGAATGTGCTCCTCCCTCTGTATAACAAAAGAATACTTTATTGAATACTGATTGGATAATGGTGTATACCACCGGGTTTATGAAGGGTTTGAAGAATTAAGTAGATGATTAAACAGGATCTGAAGATTCATACCTGAGAACAATTGCTGCTTACTACTTAGAGGTAAGATGCTTCATACTTTTTAAATCAATTCTTGTTCTTCAGCCAAGTGAAAAAATATTGACACTTTTGTCCCATCTTACATGACCCAAATCAAAGCTCTCTCTTGTGTTCCATTGTTGGTGAGAAAGTGCTTCCTGTTTTGGGCAATGTGGGAACTGGGTTTAATCTTCAAGATGAAACGAAGAGCATCAGAGTGGCCCGTCTTTTACTTTCAATGCTTGCAACTCAATCAAACCAGAGAACTTTACTTTGTTTTTGAACATGTAAGTGCTTCCTAGTTTGACCAAGGTGAGGGGCAGACTATCTACAACCAGAGCCACAAGGACTTTCCCTTAAATTATTTCAGAAAAATCAGTGCGCATAAATCCAAACTGAGCACTTTTTATTGAGTTGTGAGAACTAAAGGAACTGTGATTTTATCCTTGTAAATTTTATGTTCGCAGATAAGTCAAATGAAAGATCTGTCTTGTACGTCTAAAAAATACCATAGATTGATATTGATATAATACCCGTGATTGATGATGCTGCCAAGAATTTTTAAGGCATGCAAAATTTTGATGATGCTTACTTACACTGGCTTTTAGCTGAATCCAAACTGCCAGCTTAATATATATTTTAATTTTAAATAATTTTCCATAAATGAAAGGTAAACAATACATAGAGATCATTTGTTCACAAACACTTTCCCTTTTTAAGTAAAATATCAAAACTGCTAATCTCAGCTTTTGGTTACACCTCAAAATAATGATTTCACTAAAAAGATACCCTATTGTTATGCTGAGAATGTTGCTGATTCCCCCTGTGGATTTGTGCGGCAATGCCCTATTTACATTCTGCCCACTGGAATGTGCTCCTCCCTCTGTATAACAAAATAATACTTTATTGAATACTGATTGGATAATGGTGTATACCACCGGGTTTATGAAGGGTTTGAAGCAAGAGAGAAGTAAGTAGATGATTAAACAGGATCTGAAGATTCAAACCTGAGAACAATTGCTGCTTACTACTTAGAGGTAAGATGCTTCATACTTTTTAAATCAATTCTTGTTCTTCAGCCAAGTGAAAAATGATTGACACTTTTGTCCCATCTTACATGACCCAAATCAAAGCTCGCTCTTGTGTTCCATTGCTGTGAGAAAGTGCTTCCTGTTTTGGGCAATGTGGGAACTGGGTTTAATCTTCAAGATGAAACGAAGAGCATCAGAGTGGCCCGTCTTTTACTTTCAATGCTTTCAACTCAGTCAAAGCAGAGAACTTTACTTTGGTTTTGAACATGTAAGTGCTTCCTAGTTTGACCAAGGTGAGGGGCAGACTATCTACAACCCGAGCCACAAGGACTTTCCCTTAAATTATTTCGGAAAAATCAGTGCGCATAACTCCAAACTGAGCATTTTTTATTGAGTTGTGAGAACTAAAGGAACTGTGATTTTATCCTTGTGAATTTTATGTTCGCAAATAAGTCAAATGAAAGTTCTGTCTTGTACTTCTAAAAAATACCATAGATTGATATTGATATAATACCCGTGATTGATGATGCTGCCAAGAATTTTTAAGGCATGCAAAATTTTGATGATGCTTACTTACAATGGCTTTTAGCTGAATCCAAACTGCCAGCTTAATATATATTTTAATTTTCCATAATTTTCCATAACTGAAAGGTAAACAATACATAGAGATCTTTTGCTCACAAACACTTTCCTTTTTTAAGTAAAATATCAAAACTGCTAATCTCAGCTTTTGGTTACATCTCAAAATAATGATTTCACTAAAAAGATACCCTATTGTTATGCTGAGAATGTTACTGATTCCCCCTGTGGATTTGTGCGGCAATGCCCTATTTACATTCTGCCCACTGGAATGTGCTCCTCCCTCTGTATAACAAAAGAATACTTTATTGAATACTGATTGGATAATGGTGTATACCACCGGGTTTATGAAGGGTTTGAAGAATTAAGTAGATGATTAAACAGGATCTGAAGATTCATACCTGAGAACAATTGCTGCTTACTACTTAGAGGTAAGATGCTTCATACTTTTTAAATCAATTCTTGTTCTTCAGCCAAGTGAAAAAATATTGACACTTTTGTCCCATCTTACATGACCCAAATCAAAGCTCTCTCTTGTGTTCCATTGTTGGTGAGAAAGTGCTTCCTGTTTTGGGCAATGTGGGAACTGGGTTTAATCTTCAAGATGAAACGAAGAGCATCAGAGTGGCCCGTCTTTTACTTTCAATGCTTTCAACTCAGTCAAACCAGAGAACTTTACTTTGTTTTTGAACATGTAAGTGCTTCCTAGTTTGACCAAGGTGAGGGGCAGACTATCTACAACCAGAGCCACAAGGACTTTGTCTTAAATTATTTCAGAAAAATCAGTGCGCATAAATCCAAACTGAGCACTTTTTATTGAGTTGTGAGAACTAAAGGAACTGTGATTTTATCCTTGTAAATTTTATGTTCGCAGATAAGTCAAATGAAAGATCTGTCTTGTACGTCTAAAAAATACCATAGATTGATATTGATATAATACCCGTGATTCATGATGCTGTCAAGAATTTTTAAGGCATGCAAAATTTTGATGATGCTTACTTACAGTGGCTTTTAGCTGAATCCAAACTGCCAGCTTAATATATATTTTAATTTTTAATAATTTTCCATAAATGAAAGGTAAACAATACATAGAGATCTTTTGCTCACAAACACTTTCCCTTTTTAAGTAAAATATCAAAACTGCTAATCTCAGCTTTTGGTTACACCTCTGAATAGTGATTTCACTAAAAAGATACCCTATTGTTATGCTGAGAATGTTGCTGATTCCCCCTGTGGATTTGTGCGGCAATGCCCTATTTACATTCTGCCCACTGGAATGTGCTCCTCCTTCTGTATAACAAAAGAATACTTTATTGAATACTGATTGGATAATGGTGTATACCAGCGGGTTTATGAAGGGTTTGAAGCAAGAGAGAAGTAAGTAGATGATTAAACAGGATCTGAAGATTCATACCTGAGAACAATTGCTGCTTACTACTTAGAGGTAAGATGCTTCATACTTTTTAAATCAATTCTTGTTCTTCAGTCAAGTGAAAAAATATTGACACTTTTGTCCCATCTAACATGACCCAAATCAAAGCTCTCTCTTGTGTTCCATTGTTGGTGAGAAAGTGCTTCCTGTTTTGGGCAATGTGGGAACTGGGTTTAATCTTCAAGATGAAACGAAGAGCATCAGAGTGGCCCGTCTTTTACTTTCAATGCTTTCAACTCAGTCAAACCAGAGAACTTTACTTTGTTTTTGAACATGTAAGTGCTTCCTAGTTTGACCAAGGTGAGGGGCAGACTATCTACAACCAGAGCCACAAGGACTTTGTCTTAAATTATTTCAGAAAAATCAGTGCGCATAAATCCAAACTGAGCACTTTTTATTGAGTTGTGAGAACTAAAGGAACTGTGATTTTATCCTTGTAAATTTTATGTTCGCAGATAAGTCAAATGAAAGATCTGTCTTGTACGTCTAAAAAATACCATAGATTGATATTGATATAATACCCGTGATTCATGATGCTGTCAAGAATTTTTAAGGCATGCAAAATTTTGATGATGCTTACTTACAATGGCTTTTAGCTGAATCCAAACTGCCAGCTTAATATATATTTTAATTTTAAATAATTTTCCATAAATGAAAGGTAAACAATACATAGAGATCTTTTGCTCACAAACACTTTCCCTTTTTAAGTAAAATATCAAAACTGCTAATCTCAGCTTTTGGTTACACCTCAAAATAATGATTTCACTAAAAAGATACCCTATTGTTATGCTGAGAATGTTGCTGATTCCCCTTGTGGATTTGTGCGGCAATGCCCTATTTACATTCTGCCCACTGGAATGTGCTCCTCCCTCTGTATAACAAAAGAATACTTTATTGAATACTGATTGGATAATGGTGTATACCACCGGGTTTATGAAGGGTTTGAAGCAAGAGAGAAGTAAGTAGATGATTTAACAGGATCTGAAGATTCATACCTGAGAACAATTGCTGCTTACTACTTAGAGGTAAGATGCTTCATACTTTTTAAATCAATTCTTGTTCTTCAGCCAAGTGAAAAATGATTGACACTTTTGTCCCATCTTACATGACCCAAATCAAAGCTCTCTCTTGTGTTTCATTGTTGGTGAGAAAGTGCTTCCTGTTTTGGGCAATGTGGGAACTGGGTTTAATCTTCAAGATGAAACGAAGAGCATCAGAGTGGCCCGTCTTCTACTTTCAATGCTTTCAACTCAGTCAAACCAGAGAACTTTACTTTGTTTTTGAACATGTAAGTGCTTCCTAGTTTGACCAAGGTGAGGGGCAGACTATCTACAACCAGAGCCACAAGGACTTTCCCTTAAATTATTTCAGAAAAATCAGTGCGCATAACTCCAAACTGAGCACTTTTTATTGAGTTGTGAGAACTAAAGGAACTGTGATTTTATCCTTGTAAATTTTATGTTCGCAGATAAGTCAAATGAAAGTTCTGTCTTGTACGTCTAAAAAATACCATAGATTGATATTGATATAATACCCATGATTGATGATGCTGCCAAGAATTTTTAAGGCACGCAAGATTTTGATGATGCTTACTTACAATGGCTTTTAGCTGAATCCCAACTGCCCGCTTAATATATATTTTAATTTTCCATAAGTGAAATGTAAACAATACATAGAGATCTTTTGCTCACAAACACTTTCCTTTTTTAAGTAAAATATCAAAACTGCTAATCTCAGCTTTTGGTTACACCTCTGAATAGTGATTTCACTAAAAAGGTACCCTATTGTTAACCTGAGAATGTTGCTGATTCCCCCTGTGGATTTGTGCGACAATGCCCTATTTACATTCTACCCACTGGAATGTGCTCCTCCTTCTGTATAACAAAAGAATACTTTATTGAATACTGATTGGATAATGGTGTATACCACCTGGTTTATGAAGGGTTTGAAGCAAGAGAGAAGTAAGTAGATGATTAAACAGGATCTGAAGATTCATACCTGAGAACAATTGCTGCTTACTACTTAGAGGTAAGATGCTTCATACATTTTAAATCAATTCTTGTTCTTCAGCCAAGTGAAAAATGATTGACACTTTTGTCCCATCTTACATGACCCAAATCAAAGCTCTCTCTTGTGTTCCATTGTTGGTGAGAAAGTGCATCCTGTTTTGGGCAATGTGGGAACTGGGTTTAATTTTCAAGATGAAACGAAGAGCATCAGAGTGGCCCGTCTTTTACTTTCAATGCTTTCAACTCAGTCAAAGCAGAGATTTTTACTTTGGTTTTGAACATGTAAGTGCTTCCTTGTTTGACCAAGGTGAGGGGCAGATTATCTACAACCAGAGCCACAAGGACTTTCCCTTAAATTATTTCAGAAAAATCAGTGCGCATAACTCCAAACTGAGCACTTTTTATTGAGTTGTGAGAACTAAAGGAACTGTGATTTTATCCTTGTAAATTTTATGTTCGCAGATAAGTCAAATGAAAGTTCTGTCTTGTACGTCTAAAAAATACCATAGATTGATATTGATATAATACCCGTGATTGATGATGCTGCCAAGAATTTTTAAGGCATGCAAAATTTTGATGATGCTTACTTACAATGGCTTTTAGCTTAATCTAAACTGCCAGCTTAATATATATTTTAATGTTCCATAATTTTCCATAAATGAAAGGTAAACAATACATAGAGATCTTTTGCTCACAAACACTTTCCTTTTTTAAGTAAAATATCAAAACTGCTAATCTCAGCTTTTGGTTACACCTCAAAATAATGATTTCACTAAAAAGATACCCTATTGTTATGCTGAGAATGTTACTGATTCCCCCTGTGGATTTGTGCGGCAATGCCCTATATACATTCTGCCCACTGGAATGTGCTCCTCCCTCTGTATAACAAAAGAATACTTTATTGAATACTGATTGGATAATGGTGTATACCACCGGGTTTATGAAGGGTTTGAAGAATTAAGTAGATGATTAAACAGGATCTGAAGATTCATACCTGAGAACAATTGCTGCTTACTACTTAGAGGTAAGATGCTTCATACTTTTTAAATCAATTCTTGTTCTTCAGCCAAGTGAAAAAATATTGACACTTTTGTCCCATCTTACATGACCCAAATCAAAGCTCTCTCTTGTGTTCCATTGTTGGTGAGAAAGTGCTTCCTGTTTTGGGCAATGTGGGAACTGGGTTTAATCTTCAAGATGAAACGAAGAGCATCAGAGTGGCCCGTCTTTTACTTTCAATGCTTTCAACTCAGTCAAACCAGAGAACTTTACTTTGTTTTTGAACATGTAAGTGCTTCCTAGTTTGACCAAGGTGAGGGGCAGACAATCTACAACCAGAGCCACAATGACTTTGTCTTAAATTATTTCAGAAAAATCAGTGCGCATAAATCCAAACTGAGCACTTTTTATTGAGTTGTGAGAACTAAAGGAACTGTGATTTTATCCTTGTAAATTTTATGTTCGCAGATAAGTCAAATGAAAGATCTGTCTTGTACGTCTAAAAAATACCATAGATTGATATTGATATAATACCCGTGATTCATGATGCTGTCAAGAATTTTTAAGGCATGCAAAATTTTGATGATGCTTACTTACAATGGCTTTTAGCTGAATCCAAACTGCCAGCTTAATATATATTTTAATTTTAAATAATTTTCCATAAATGAAAGGTAAACAATACATAGAGATCTTTTGCTCACAAACACTTTCCCTTTTTAAGTAAAATATCAAAACTGCTAATCTCAGCTTTTGGTTACACCTCAAAATAATGATTTCACTAAAAAGATACCCTATTGTTATGCTGAGAATGTTGCTGATTCCCCTTGTGGATTTGTGCGGCAATGCCCTATTTACATTCTGCCCACTGGAATGTGCTCCTCCCTCTGTATAACAAAAGAATACTTTATTGAATACTGATTGGATAATGGTGTATACCACCGGGTTTATGAAGGGTTTGAAGCAAGAGAGAAGTAAGTAGATGATTAAACAGGATCTGAAGATTCATACCTGAGAACAATTGCTGCTTACTACTTAGAGGTAAGATGCTTCATACTTTTTAATCAATTCTTGTTCTTCAGCCAAGTGAAAAATGATTGACACTTTTGTCCCATCTTACATGACCCAAATCAAAGCTCTCTCTTGTGTTTCATTGTTGGTGAGAAAGTGCTTCCTGTTTTGGGCAATGTGGGAACTGGGTTTAATCTTCAAGATGAAACGAAGAGCATCAGAGTGGCCCGTCTTCTACTTTCAATGCTTTCAACTCAGTCAAACCAGAGAACTTTACTTTGTTTTTGAACATGTAAGTGCTTCCTAGTTTGACCAAGGTGAGGGGCAGACTATCTACAACCAGAGCCACAAGGACTTTCCCTTAAATTATTTCAGAAAAATCAGTGCGCATAACTCCAAACTGAGCACTTTTTATTGAGTTGTGAGAACTAAAGGAACTGTGATTTTATCCTTGTAAATTTTATGTTCGCAGATAAGTCAAATGAAAGTTCTGTCTTGTACGTCTAAAAAATACCATAGATTGATATTGATATAATACCCGTGATTGATGATGCTGCCAAGAATTTTTAAGGCACGCAAGATTTTGATGATGCTTACTTACAATGGCTTTTAGCTGAATCCCAACTGCCCGCTTAATATATATTTTAATTTTCCATAAGTGAAATGTAAACAATACATAGAGATCTTTTGCTCACAAACACTTTCCTTTTTTAAGTAAAATATCAAAACTGCTAATCTCAGCTTTTGGTTACACCTCTGAATAGTGATTTCACTAAAAAGATACCCTATTGTTAACCTGAGAATGTTGCTGATTCCCCCTGTGGATTTGTGCGACAATGCCCTTTTTACATTCTGCCCACTGGAATGTGCTCCTCCTTCTGTATAACAAAAGAATACTTTATTGAATACTGATTGGATAATGGTGTATACCACCTGGTTTATGAAGGGTTTGAAGCAAGAGAGAAGTAAGTAGATGATTAAACAGGATCTGAAGATTCATACCTGAGAACAATTGCTGCTTACTACTTAGAGGTAAGATGCTTCATACATTTTAAATCAATTCTTGTTCTTCAGCCAAGTGAAAAATGATTGACACTTTTGTCCCATCTTACATGACCCAAATCAAAGCTCTCTCTTGTGTTCCATTGTTGGTGAGAAAGTGCATCCTGTTTTGGGCAATGTGGGAACTGGGTTTAATTTTCAAGATGAAACGAAGAGCATCAGAGTGGCCCGTCTTTTACTTTCAATGCTTTCAACTCAGTCAAAGCAGAGATTTTTACTTTGGTTTTGAACATGTAAGTGCTTCCTTGTTTGACCAAGGTGAGGGGCAGATTATCTACAACCAGAGCCACAAGGTCTTTCCCTTAAATTATTTCAGAAAAATCAGTGCGCATAACTCCAAACTGAGCACTTTTTATTGAGTTGTGAGAACTAAAGGAACTGTGATTTTATCCTTGTAAGTTTTATGTTCGCAGATAAGTCAAATGAAAGTTCTGTCTTGTACGTCTAAAAAATACCATAGATTGATATTGATATAATACCCGTGATTGATGATGCTGCCAAGAATTTTTAAGGCATGCAAAATTTTGATGATGCTTACTTACAATGGCTTTTAGCTTAATCTAAACTGCCAGCTTAATATATATTTTAATGTTCCATAATTTTCCATAAATGAAAGTTAAACAATACATAGAGATCTTTTGCTCACAAACACTTTCCTTTTTTAAGTAAAATATCAAAACTGCTAATCTCAGCTTTTGGTTACACCTCAAAATAATGATTTCACTAAAAAGATACCCTATTGTTATGCTGAGAATGTTACTGATTCCCCCTGTGGATTTGTGCGGCAATGCCCTATATACATTCTGCCCACTGGAATGTGCTCCTCCCTCTGTATAACAAAAGAATACTTTATTGAATACTGATTGGATAATGGTGTATACCACCGGGTTTATGAAGGGTTTGAAGAATTAAGTAGATGATTAAACAGGATCTGAAGATTCATACCTGAGAACAATTGCTGGTTACTACTTAGAGGTAAGATGCTTCATACTTTTTAAATCAATTCTTGTTCTTCAGCCAAGTGAAAAAATATTGACACTTTTGTCCCATCTTACATGACCCAAATCAAAGCTCTCTCTTGTGTTCCATTGTTGGTGAGAAAGTGCTTCCTGTTTTGGGCAATGTGGGAACTGGGTTTAATCTTCAAGATGAAACGAAGAGCATCAGAGTGGCCCGTCTTTTACTTTCAATGCTTTCAACTCAGTCAATCCAGAGAACTTTACTTTGTTTTTGAACATGTAAGTGCTTCCTAGTTTGACCAAGGTGAGGGGCAGACTATCTACAACCAGAGCCACAATGACTTTGTCTTAAATTATTTCAAAAAAATCAGTGCGCATAAATCCAAACTGAGCACTTTTTATTGAGTTGTGAGAACTAAAGGAACTGTGATTTTATCCTTGTAAATTTTATGTTCGCAGATAAGTCAAATGAAAGATCTGTCTTGTACGTCTAAAAAATACCATAGATTGATATTGATATAATACCCGTGATTCATGATGCTGTCAAGAATTTTTAAGGCATGCAAAATTTTGATGATGCTTACTTACAATGGCTTTTAGCTGAATCCAAACTGCCAGCTTAATATATATTTTAATTTTAAATAATTTTCCATAAATGAAAGGTAAACAATACATAGAGATCTTTTGCTCACAAACACTTTCCCTTTTTAAGTAAAATATCAAAACTGCTAATCTCAGCTTTTGGTTACACCTCAAAATAATGATTTCACTAAAAAGATACCCTATTGTTATGCTGAGAATGTTGCTGATTCCCCTTGTGGATTTGTGCGGCAATGCCCTATTTACATTCTGCCCACTGGAATGTGCTCCTCCCTCTGTATAACAAAAGAATACTTTATTGAATACTGATTGGATAATGGTGTATACCACCGGGTTTATGAAGGGTTTGAAGCAAGAGAGAAGTAAGTAGATGATTAAACAGGATCTGAAGATTCATACCTGAGAACAATTGCTGCTTACTACTTAGAGGTAAGATGCTTCATACTTTTTAAATCAATTCTTGTTCTTCAGCCAAGTGAAAAAATATTGACACTTTTGTCCCATCTTACATGACCCAAATCAAAGCTCTCTCTTGTGTTCCATTGTTGGTGAGAAAGTGCTTCCTGTTTTGGGCAATGTGGGAACTGGGTTTAATCTTCAAGATGAAACGAAGAGCATCAGAGTGGCCCGTCTTTTACTTTCAATGCTTTCAACTCAATCAAATCAGAGAACTTTACTTTGTTTTTGAACATGTAAGTGCTTCCTAGTTTGACCAAGGTGAGGGGCAGACTATCTACAAACAGAGCCACAAGGACTTTCCCTTAAATTATTTCAGAAAAATCAGTGCGCATAAATCCAAACTGAGCACTTTTTATTGAGTTGTGAGAACTAAAGGAACTGTGATTTTATCCTTGTAAATTTTATGTTCGCAGATAAGTCAAATGAAAGATCTGTCTTGTACGTCTAAAAAATACCATAGATTGATATTGATATAATACCCGTGATTGATGATGCTGCCAAGAATTTTTAAGGCATGCAAAATTTTGATGATGCTTACTTACACTGGCTTTTAGCTGAATCCAAACTGCCAGCTTAATATATATTTTAATTTTAAATAATTTTCCATAAATGAAAGGTAAACAATACATAGAGATCTTTTGCTCACAAACACTTTCCCTTTTTAAGTAAAATATCAAAACTGCTAATCTCAGCTTTTGGTTACACCTCAAAATAATGATTTCACTAAAAAGATACCCTATTGTTATGCTGAGAATGTTGCTGATTCCCCCTGTGGATTTGTGCGGCAATGCCCTATTTACATTCTGCCCACTGGAATGTGCTCCTCCCTCTGTATAACAAAAGAATACTTTATTGAATACTGATTGGATAATGGTGTATACCACTGGGTTTATGAAGGGTTTGAAGCAAGAGAGAAGTAAGTAGATGATTAAACAGGATCTGAAGATTCAAACCTGAGAACAATTGCTGCTTACTACTTAGAGGTAAGATGCTTCATACTTTTTAAATCAATTCTTGTTCTTCAGCCAAGTGAAAAAATATTGACACTTTTGTCCCATCTTACATGACCCAAATCAAAGCTCGCTCTTGTGTTCCATTGCTGGTGAGAAAGTGCTTCCTGTTTTGGGCAATGTGGGAACTGGGTTTAATCTTCAAGATGAAACGAAGAGCATCAGAGTGGCCCGTCTTTTACTTTCAATGCTTTCAACTCAGTCAAACCAGAGAACTTTACTTTGGTTTTGAACATGTAAGTGCTTCCTAGTTTGACCAAGGTGAGGGGCAGACTATCTACAACCCGAGCCACAAGGACTTTCCCTTAAATTATTTCAGAAAAATCAGTGCGCATAACTCCAAACTGAGCACTTTTTATTGAGTTGTGAGAACTAAAGGAACTGTGATTTTATCCTTGTAAATTTTATGTTCGCAGATAAGTCAAATGAAAGTTCTGTCTTGTACGTCTAAAAAATACCATAGATTGATATTGATATAATACCCGTGATTGATGATGCTGCCAAGAATTTTTAAGGCATGCAAAATTTTGATGATGCTTACTTACAATGGCTTTTAGCTTAATCTAAACTGCCAGCTTAATATATATTTTAATTTTCCATAATTTTCCATAAATGAAAGGTAAACAATACATAGAGATCTTTTGCTCACTTACACTTTCCTTTTTTACGTAAAATATCAAAACTGCTAATCTCAGCTTTTGGTTACACCTCAAAATAATGATTTCACTAAAAAGATACCCTATTGTTATGCTGAGAATGTTACTGATTCCCCCTGTGGATTTGTGCGGCAATGCCCTATTTACATTCTGCCCACTGGAATGTGCTCCTCCCTCTGTATAACAATAGAATACTTTATTGAATACTGATTGGATAATGGTGTATACCACCGGGTTTATGAAGGGTTTGAAGAATTAAGTAGATGATTAAACAGGATCTGAAGATTCATACCTGAGAACAATTGCTGCTTACTACTTAGAGGTAAGATGCTTCATACTTTTTAAATCAATTCTTGTTCTTCAGCCAAGTGAAAAAATATTGACACTTTTGTCCCATCTTACATGACCCAAATCAAAGCTCTCTCTTGTGTTCCATTGTTGGTGAGAAAGTGCTTCCTGTTTTGGGCAATGTGGGAACTGGGTTTAATCTTCAAGATGAAACGAAGAGCATCAGAGTGGCCCGTCTTTTACTTTCAATGCTTTCAACTCAATCAAACCAGAGAACTTTACTTTGTTTTTGAACATGTAAGTGCTTCCTAGTTTGACCAAGGTCAGGGGCAGACTATCTACAACCAGAGCCACAAGGACTTTCCCTTAAATTATTTCAGAAAAATCAGTGCGCATAAATCCAAACTGAGCACTTTTTATTGAGTTGTGAGAACTAAAGGAACTGTGATTTTATCCTTGTAAATTTTATGTTCGCAGATAAGTCAAATGAAAGATCTGTCTTGTACGTCTAAAAAATACCATAGATTGATATTGATATAATACCCGTGATTGATGATGCTGCCAAGAATTTTTAAGGCATGCAAAATTTTGATGATGCTTACTTACACTGGCTTTTAGCTGAATCCAAACTGCCAGCTTAATATATATTTTAATTTTAAATAATTTTCCATAAATGAAAGGTAAACAATACATAGAGATCTTTTGTTCACAAACACTTTCCCTTTTTAAGTAAAATATCAAAACTGCTAATCTCAGCTTTTGGTTACACCTCAAAATAATGATTTCACTAAAAAGATACCCTATTGTTATGCTGAGAATGTTGCTAATTCCCCCTGTGGATTTGTGCGGCAATGCCCTATTTACATTCTGCCCACTGGAATGTGCTCCTCCCTCTGTATAACAAAATAATACTTTATTGAATACTGATTGGATAATGGTGTATACCACCGGGTTTATGAAGGGTTTGAAGCAAGAGAGAAGTAAGTAGATGATTAAACAGGATCTGAAGATTCAAACCTGAGAACAATTGCTGCTTACTACTTAGAGGTAAGATGCTTCATACTTTTTAAATCAATTCTTGTTCTTCAGCCAAGTGAAAAATGATTGACACTTTTGTCCCATCTTACATGACCCAAATCAAAGCTCGCTCTTGTGTTCCATTGCTGTGAGAAAGTGCTTCCTGTTTTGGGCAATGTGGGAACTGGGTTTAATCTTCAAGATGAAACGAAGAGCATCAGAGTGGCCCGTCTTTTACTTTCAATGCTTTCAACTCAGTCAAACCAGAGAACTTTACTTTGGTTTTGAACATGTAAGTGCTTCCTAGTTTGACCAAGGTGAGGGGCAGACTATCTACAACCCGAGCCACAAGGACTTTCCCTTAAATTATTTCAGAAAAATCAGTGCGCATAACTCCAAACTGAGCACTTTTTATTGAGTTGTGAGAACTAAAGGAACTGTGATTTTATCCTTGTAAATTTTATGTTCGCAGATAAGTCAAATGAAAGTTCTGTCTTGTACGTCTAAAAAATACCATAGATTGATATTGATATAATACCCGTGATTGATGATGCTGCCAAGAATTTTTAAGGCATGCAAAATTTTGATGATGCTTACTTACAATGGCTTTTAGCTTAATCTAAACTGCCAGCTTAATATATATTTTAATTTTCCATAATTTTCCATAAATGAAAGGTAAACAATACATAGAGATCTTTTGCTCACTTACACTTTCCTTTTTTAAGTAAAATATCAAAACTGCTAATCTCAGCTTTTGGTTACACCTCAAAATAATGATTTCACTAAAAAGATACCCTATTGTTATGCTGAGAATGTTACTGATTCCCCCTGTGGATTTGTGCGGCAATGCCCTATTTACATTCTGCCCACTGGAATGTGCTCCTCCCTCTGTATAACAATAGAATACTTTATTGAATACTGATTGGATAATGGTGTATACCACCGGGTTTATGAAGGGTTTGAAGAATTAAGTAGATGATTAAACAGGATCTGAAGATTCATACCTGAGAACAATTGCTGCTTACTACTTAGAGGTAAGATGCTTCATACTTTTTAAATCAATTCTTGTTCTTCAGCCAAGTGAAAAAATATTGACACTTTTGTCCCATCTTACATGACCCAAATCAAAGCTCTCTCTTGTGTTCCATTGTTGGTGAGAAAGTGCTTCCTGTTTTGGGCAATGTGGGAACTGGGTTTAATCTTCAAGATGAAACGAAGAGCATCAGAGTGGCCCGTCTTTTACTTTCAATGCTTTCAACTCAGTCAATCCAGAGAACTTTACTTTGTTTTTGAACATGTAAGTGCTTCCTAGTTTGACCAAGGTGAGGGGCAGACTATCTACAACCAGAGCCACAATGACTTTGTCTTAAATTATTTCAGAAAAATCAGTGCGCATAAATCCAAACTGAGCACTTTTTATTGAGTTGTGAGAACTAAAGGAACTGTGATTTTATCCTTGTAAATTTTATGTTCGCAGATAAGTCAAATGAAAGATCTGTCTTGTACGTCTAAAAAATACCATAGATTGATATTGATATAATACCCGTGATTCATGATGCTGTCAAGAATTTTTAAGGCATGCAAAATTTTGATGATGCTTACTTACAATGGCTTTTAGCTGAATCCAAACTGCCAGCTTAATATATATTTTAATTTTAAATAATTTTCCATAAATGAAAGGTAAACAATACATAGAGATCTTTTGCTCACAAACACTTTCCCTTTTTAAGTAAAATATCAAAACTGCTAATCTCAGCTTTTGGTTACACCTCAAAATAATGATTTCACTAAAAAGATACCCTATTGTTATGCTGAGAATGTTGCTGATTCCCCTTGTGGATTTGTGCGGCAATGCCCTATTTACATTCTGCCCACTGGAATGTGCTCCTCCCTCTGTATAACAAAAGAATACTTTATTGAATACTGATTGGATAATGGTGTATACCACCGGGTTTATGAAGGGTTTGAAGCAAGAGAGAAGTAAGTAGATGATTAAACAGGATCTGAAGATTCATACCTGAGAACAATTGCTGCTTACTACTTAGAGGTAAGATGCTTCATACTTTTTAAATCAATTCTTGTTCTTCAGCCAAGTGAAAAAATATTGACACTTTTGTCCCATCTTACATGACCCAAATCAAAGCTCTCTCTTGTGTTCCATTGTTGGTGAGAAAGTGCTTCCTGTTTTGGGCAATGTGGGAACTGGGTTTAATCTTCAAGATGAAACGAAGAGCATCAGAGTGGCCCGTCTTTTACTTTCAATGCTTTCAACTCAATCAAATCAGAGAACTTTACTTTGTTTTTGAACATGTAAGTGCTTCCTAGTTTGACCAAGGTGAGGGGCAGACTATCTACAACCAGAGCCACAAGGACTTTCCCTTAAATTATTTCAGAAAAATCAGTGCGCATAAATCCAAACTGAGCACTTTTTATTGAGTTGTGAGAACTAAAGGAACTGTGATTTTATCCTTGTAAATTTTATGTTCGCAGATAAGTCAAATGAAAGATCTGTCTTGTACGTCTAAAAAATACCATAGATTGATATTGATATAATACCCGTGATTGATGATGCTGCCAAGAATTTTTAAGGCATGCAAAATTTTGATGATGCTTACTTACACTGGCTTTTAGCTGAATCCAAACTGCCAGCTTAATATATATTTTAATTTTAAATAATTTTCCATAAATGAAAGGTAAACAATACATAGAGATCTTTTGCTCACAAACACTTTCCCTTTTTAAGTAAAATATCAAAACTGCTAATCTCAGCTTTTGGTTACACCTCAAAATAATGATTTCACTAAAAAGATACCCTATTGTTATGCTGAGAATGTTGCTGATTCCCCCTGTGGATTTGTGCGGCAATGCCCTATTTACATTCTGCCCACTGGAATGTGCTCCTCCCTCTGTATAACAAAAGAATACTTTATTGAATACTGATTGGATAATGGTGTATACCACTGGGTTTATGAAGGGTTTGAAGCAAGAGAGAAGTAAGTAGATGATTAAACAGGATCTGAAGATTCAAACCTGAGAACAATTGCTGCTTACTACTTAGAGGTAAGATGCTTCATACTTTTTAAATCAATTCTTGTTCTTCAGCCAAGTGAAAAAATATTGACACTTTTGTCCCATCTTACATGACCCAAATCAAAGCTCGCTCTTGTGTTCCATTGCTGGTGAGAAAGTGCTTCCTGTTTTGGGCAATGTGGGAACTGGGTTTAATCTTCAAGATGAAACGAAGAGCATCAGAGTGGCCCGTCTTTTACTTTCAATGCTTTCAACTCAGTCAAACCAGAGAACTTTACTTTGGTTTTGAACATGTAAGTGCTTCCTAGTTTGACCAAGGTGAGGGGCAGACTATCTACAACCCGAGCCACAAGGACTTTCCCTTAAATTATTTCAGAAAAATCAGTGCGCATAACTCCAAACTGAGCACTTTTTATTGAGTTGTGAGAACTAAAGGAACTGTGATTTTATCCTTGTAAATTTTATGTTCGCAGATAAGTCAAATGAAAGTTCTGTCTTGTACGTCTAAAAAATACCATAGATTGATATTGATATAATACCCGTGATTGATGATGCTGCCAAGAATTTTTAAGGCATGCAAAATTTTGATGATGCTTACTTACAATGGCTTTTAGCTTAATCTAAACTGCCAGCTTAATATATATTTTAATTTTCCATAATTTTCCATAAATGAAAGGTAAACAATACATAGAGATCTTTTGCTCACTTACACTTTCCTTTTTTACGTAAAATATCAAAACTGCTAATCTCAGCTTTTGGTTACACCTCAAAATAATGATTTCACTAAAAAGATACCCTATTGTTATGCTGAGAATGTTACTGATTCCCCCTGTGGATTTGTGCGGCAATGCCCTATTTACATTCTGCCCACTGGAATGTGCTCCTCCCTCTGTATAACAATAGAATACTTTATTGAATACTGATTGGATAATGGTGTATACCACCGGGTTTATGAAGGGTTTGAAGAATTAAGTAGATGATTAAACAGGATCTGAAGATTCATACCTGAGAACAATTGCTGCTTACTACTTAGAGGTAAGATGCTTCATACTTTTTAAATCAATTCTTGTTCTTCAGCCAAGTGAAAAAATATTGACACTTTTGTCCCATCTTACATGACCCAAATCAAAGCTCTCTCTTGTGTTCCATTGTTGGTGAGAAAGTGCTTCCTGTTTTGGGCAATGTGGGAACTGGGTTTAATCTTCAAGATGAAACGAAGAGCATCAGAGTGGCCCGTCTTTTACTTTCAATGCTTTCAACTCAATCAAACCAGAGAACTTTACTTTGTTTTTGAACATGTAAGTGCTTCCTAGTTTGACCAAGGTCAGGGGCAGACTATCTACAACCAGAGCCACAAGGACTTTCCCTTAAATTATTTCAGAAAAATCAGTGCGCATAAATCCAAACTGAGCACTTTTTATTGAGTTGTGAGAACTAAAGGAACTGTGATTTTATCCTTGTAAATTTTATGTTCGCAGATAAGTCAAATGAAAGATCTGTCTTGTACGTCTAAAAAATACCATAGATTGATATTGATATAATACCCGTGATTGATGATGCTGCCAAGAATTTTTAAGGCATGCAAAATTTTGATGATGCTTACTTACACTGGCTTTTAGCTGAATCCAAACTGCCAGCTTAATATATATTTTAATTTTAAATAATTTTCCATAAATGAAAGGTAAACAATACATAGAGATCTTTTGTTCACAAACACTTTCCCTTTTTAAGTAAAATATCAAAACTGCTAATCTCAGCTTTTGGTTACACCTCAAAATAATGATTTCACTAAAAAGATACCCTATTGTTATGCTGAGAATGTTGCTAATTCCCCCTGTGGATTTGTGCGGCAATGCCCTATTTACATTCTGCCCACTGGAATGTGCTCCTCCCTCTGTATAACAAAATAATACTTTATTGAATACTGATTGGATAATGGTGTATACCACCGGGTTTATGAAGGGTTTGAAGCAAGAGAGAAGTAAGTAGATGATTAAACAGGATCTGAAGATTCAAACCTGAGAACAATTGCTGCTTACTACTTAGAGGTAAGATGCTTCATACTTTTTAAATCAATTCTTGTTCTTCAGCCAAGTGAAAAATGATTGACACTTTTGTCCCATCTTACATGACCCAAATCAAAGCTCGCTCTTGTGTTCCATTGCTGTGAGAAAGTGCTTCCTGTTTTGGGCAATGTGGGAACTGGGTTTAATCTTCAAGATGAAACGAAGAGCATCAGAGTGGCCCGTCTTTTACTTTCAATGCTTTCAACTCAGTCAAACCAGAGAACTTTACTTTGGTTTTGAACATGTAAGTGCTTCCTAGTTTGACCAAGGTGAGGGGCAGACTATCTACAACCCGAGCCACAAGGACTTTCCCTTAAATTATTTCGGAAAAATCAGTGCGCATAACTCCAAACTGAGCACTTTTTATTGAGTTGTGAGAACTAAAGGAACTGTGATTTTATCCTTGTAAATTTTATGTTCGCAGATAAGTCAAATGAAAGTTCTGTCTTGTACGTCTAAAAAATACCATAGATTGATATTGATATAATACCCGTGATTGATGATGCTGCCAAGAATTTTTAAGGCATGCAAAATTTTGATGATGCTTACTTACAATGGCTTTTAGCTTAATCTAAACTGCCAGCTTAATATATATTTTAATTTTCCATAAATGAAAGGTAAACAATACATAGAGATCTTTTGCTCACTTACACTTTCCTTTTTTAAGTAAAATATCAAAACTGCTAATCTCAGCTTTTGGTTACACCTCAAAATAATGATTTCACTAAAAAGATACCCTATTGTTATGCTGAGAATGTTACTGATTCCCCCTGTGGATTTGTGCGGCAATGCCCTATTTACATTCTGCCCACTGGAATGTGCTCCTCCCTCTGTATAACAATAGAATACTTTATTGAATACTGATTGGATAATGGTGTATACCACCGGGTTTATGAAGGGTTTGAAGAATTAAGTAGATGATTAAACAGGATCTGAAGATTCATACCTGAGAACAATTGCTGCTTACTACTTAGAGGTAAGATGCTTCATACTTTTTAAATCAATTCTTGTTCTTCAGCCAAGTGAAAAAATATTGACACTTTTGTCCCATCTTACATGACCCAAATCAAAGCTCTCTCTTGTGTTCCATTGTTGGTGAGAAAGTGCTTCCTGTTTTGGGCAATGTGGGAACTGGGTTTAATCTTCAAGATGAAACGAAGAGCATCAGAGTGGCCCGTCTTTTACTTTCAATGCTTTCAACTCAATCAAACCAGAGAACTTTACTTTGTTTTTGAACATGTAAGTGCTTCCTAGTTTGACCAAGGTCAGGGGCAGACTATCTACAACCAGAGCCACAAGGACTTTCCCTTAAATTATTTCAGAAAAATCAGTGCGCATAAATCCAAACTGAGCACTTTTTATTGAGTTGTGAGAACTAAAGGAACTGTGATTTTATCCTTGTAAATTTTATGTTCGCAGATAAGTCAAATGAAAGATCTGTCTTGTACGTCTAAAAAATACCATAGATTGATATTGATATAATACCCGTGATTGATGATGCTGCCAAGAATTTTTAAGGCATGCAAAATTTTGATGATGCTTACTTACACTGGCTTTTAGCTGAATCCAAACTGCCAGCTTAATATATATTTTAATTTTAAATAATTTTCCATAAATGAAAGGTAAACAATACATAGAGATCTTTTGTTCACAAACACTTTCCCTTTTTAAGTAAAATATCAAAACTGCTAATCTCAGCTTTTGGTTACACCTCAAAATAATGATTTCACTAAAAAGATACCCTATTGTTATGCTGAGAATGTTGCTGATTCCCCCTGTGGATTTGTGCGGCAATGCCCTATTTACATTCTGCCCACTGGAATGTGCTCCTCCCTCTGTATAACAAAATAATACTTTATTGAATACTGATTGGATAATGGTGTATACCACCGGGTTTATGAAGGGTTTGAAGCAAGAGAGAAGTAAGTAGATGATTAAACAGGATCTGAAGATTCAAACCTGAGAACAATTGCTGCTTACTACTTAGAGGTAAGATGCTTCATACTTTTTAAATCAATTCTTGTTCTTCAGCCAAGTGAAAAATGATTGACACTTTTGTCCCATCTTACATGACCCAAATCAAAGCTCGCTCTTGTGTTCCATTGCTGTGAGAAAGTGCTTCCTGTTTTGGGCAATGTGGGAACTGGGTTTAATCTTCAAGATGAAACGAAGAGCATCAGAGTGGCCCGTCTTTTACTTTCAATGCTTTCAACTCAGTCAAAGCAGAGAACTTTACTTTGGTTTTGAACATGTAAGTGCTTCCTAGTTTGACCAAGGTGAGGGGCAGACTATCTACAACCCGAGCCACAAGGACTTTCCCTTAAATTATTTTGGAAAAATCAGTGCGCATAACTCCAAACTGAGCATTTTTTATTGAGTTGTGAGAACTAAAGGAACTGTGATTTTATCCTTGTGAATTTTATGTTCGCAAATAAGTCAAATGAAAGTTCTGTCTTGTACTTCTAAAAAATACCATAGATTGATATTGATATAATACCCGTGATTGATGATGCTGCCAAGAATTTTTAAGGCATGCAAAATTTTGATGATGCTTACTTACAATGGCTTTTAGCTGAATCCAAACTGCCAGCTTAATATATATTTTAATTTTCCATAATTTTCCATAACTGAAAGGTAAACAATACATAGAGATCTTTTGCTCACAAACACTTTCGCTTTTTAAGTAAAATATCAAAACTGCTAATCTCAGCTTTTGGTTACACCTCTGAATAGTGATTTCACTAAAAAGATACCCTATTGTTATGCTGAGAATGTTCCTGATTCCCCCTGTGGATTTGTGTGGCAGTGCCCTATTTCCATTCATCCCACTGGAATGTGCTCTCCCCTCTATGTAACAAAAGAATACTTTATTGAATACTGATTGGATAATGGTGTATACCACCTGGTTTATGAAGGGTTTGAAGCAAGAGAGAAGTAAGTAGATGATTAAACAGGATCTGAAGATTCATACCTGAGAACAATTGCTGCTTACTACTTAGAGGTAAGATGCTTCATACTTTTTAAATCAATTCTTGTTCTTCAGCCAAGTGAAAAATGATTGACACTTATGTCCCATCTTACATGACGCAAATCAAAGCTCTCTCTTGTGTTCCATTGCTGGTGAGAAAGTGCTTCCTGTTTTGGGCAATGTGAGAACTGGGTTTAATCTTCAAGATGAAACGAAGAGCATCAGAGTGGCCCGTCTTCTGCTTTCAATGCTTTCAACTCAGTCAAACCAGAGAACTTTACTTTGTTTTTGAACATGTAAGTGCTTCCTAGTGTGACCAAGGTGAGGAGCAGACTATCTACAACCAGAGCCACAAGGACTTTCCCTTTAATTATTTCAGAAAAATCAGTGCGCATAACTCCAAACTGAGCACTTTTTATTGAGTTATGAGAACTAAAGGAACTGTGAGTTTATCCTTGTGAATTTAATGTTCGCAGATAAGTCAAATAAAAGATCTGTCTTGTACGTCTAAAAAATACCATAGATTGATATTGATGTAATACACATGATTCATGATGCTGCCAAGAATTTTTAAGGCATGCAAAATTTTGATGATGCTTACTTACAATGGCTTTTAGCTGAATCCAAACTGCCAGCTTAATATATATTTTAATTTTCCATAATTTTCCATAAATAAAAGGTAAACAATACATAGAGATCTTTTGCTCACAAACACTTTCCTTTTTTAAGTAAAATATCAAAACTGCTAATCTCAGCTTTTGGTTACACCTCTGAATAGTGATTTCACTTAAAAGATACCCTATTGTTATGCTGAGAATGTTCCTGATTCCCCCTGTGGATTTGTGTGGCAATGCCCTATTTCCATTCATCCCACTGGAATGTGCTCTCCCCTCTTTATAACAAAAGAATACTTTATTGAATACTGATTGGATAATGGTGTATACCACGTGGTTTATGAAGGGTTTGAAGCAAGAGAGAAGTAAGTAGATGATTAAACAGGATCTGAAGATTCATACATGATAACAATTGCTGCTTACTACTTAGAGGTAAGATGCTTCATACTTTTTAAATCAATTCTTGTTCTTTAGCCAAGTGAAAAATGATTGACACTTATGTCCCATCTTACATGACCCAAATCAAAGCTCTCTCTTGTGTTCCACTGCTGGTGAGAAAGTGCTTCCTGTTTTGGGCAATGTGGGAACTGGGTTTAATCTTCAAGATGAAACGAAGAGCATCAGAGTGGCCCGTCTTCTATTTTCAATGCTTTCAACTCAGTCAAACCAGAGAACTTTACTTTGTTTTTGAACATGTAAGTGCTTCCTAGTGTGACCAAGGTGAGGAGCAGACTATCTACAACCAGAGCCACAAGGACTTTCCCTTTAATTATTTCAGAAAAATCAGTGCGCATAACTCCAAACTGAGCACTTTTTATTGAGTTGTGAGAACTAAAGGAACTGTGATTTTATCCTTGTGAATTTAATGTTCGCAGATAAGTCAAATGAAAGATCTGTCTTGTACATCTAAGAAATACCATAGATTGATATTGATATAATACCCTTTATGCATGATGCTGCCAAGAATTTTTAAAGCATGCAAAATTTTGATGATGCTTACTTACAATGGCTTTTAGCTGAATCCAAACTGCCAGCTTAATATATAATTTAATTTTCCATAATTTTCCATAAATGAAAGGTAAACAATTCATAGAGATCTTTTGCTCACAAACACTTTCCTTTTTTAAGTAAAATATAAAAACTGTTAAGCTCAACTTTTGGTTACACCTCTGAATAGTGATTTCACTTAAAAGATACCCTATTGTTATGCTGAGAATGTTCCTGATTCCCCCTGTGGATTTGTGTGGCAGTGCCCTATTTCCATTCATCCCACTGGAATGTGCTCTTCCCTCTGTATAACAAAAGAATACTTTATTGAATACTGATTGGATAATGGTGTATACCACGTGGTTTATGAAGGGTTTGAAGCAAGAGAGAAGTAAGTAGATGATTAAACAGGATCTGAAGATTCATACATGATAACAATTGCTGCTTACTACTTAGAGGTAAGATGCTTCATACTTTTTAAATCAATTCTTGTTCTTTAGCCAAGTGAAAAATGATTGACACTTATGTCCCATCTTACATGACCCAAATCAAAGCTCTCTCTTGTGTTCCACTGCTGGTGAGAAAGTGCTTCCTGTTTTGGGCAATGTGGGAACTGGGTTTAATCTTCAAGATGAAACGAAGAGCATCAGAGTGGCCCGTCTTCTATTTTCAATGCTTTCAACTCAGTCAAACCAGAGAACTTTACTTTGTTTTTGAACATGTAAGTGCTTCCTAGTGTGACCAAGGTGAGGAGCAGACTATCTACAACCAGAGCCACAAGGACTTTCCCTTTAATTATTTCAGAAAAATCAGTGCGCATAACTCCAAACTGAGCACTTTTTATTGAGTTGTGAGAACTAAAGGAACTGTGATTTTATCCTTGTGAATTTAATGTTCGCAGATAAGTCAAATGAAAGATCTGTCTTGTACATCTAAGAAATACCATAGATTGATATTGATATAATACCCTTTATGCATGATGCTGCCAAGAATTTTTAAAGCATGCAAAATTTTGATGATGCTTACTTACAATGGCTTTTAGCTGAATCCAAACTGCCAGCTTAATATATAATTTAATTTTCCATAATTTTCCATAAATGAAAGGTAAACAATTCATAGAGATCTTTTGCTCACAAACACTTTCCTTTTTTAAGTAAAATATAAAAACTGTTAAGCTCAACTTTTGGTTACACCTCTGAATAGTGATTTCACTTAAAAGATACCCTATTGTTATGCTGAGAATGTTCCTGATTCCCCCTGTGGATTTGTGTGGCAGTGCCCTATTTCCATTCATCCCACTGGAATGTGCTCTTCCCTCTGTATAACAAAAGAATACTTTATTGAATACTGATTGGATAATGGTGTATACCACCTGGTTTATGAAGGGTTTGAAGCAAGAGAGAAGTAAGTAGATGATTAAACAGGATCTGAAGATTTATACCTGAGAACAATTGCTGCTTACTACTTAGAGGTAAGATGCTTCATACTTTTTAAATCAATTCTTGTTCTTTAGCCAAGTGAAAAATGATTGACACTTATGTCCCATCTTACATGACACAAATCAAAGCTCTCTCTTGTGTTCCATTACTGGTGAGAAAGTGCTTCCTGTTTTGGGCAATGTGGGAACTGGGTTTAATCTTCAAGATGAAACGAAGAGCATCAGAGTGCCCCCTCTTCTACTTTCAATGCTTTCAACTCAGTCAAACCAGAGAACTTTACTTTGTTTTTCAACATGTAAGTGCTTCCTAGTGTGACCAAGGTGAGGAGCAGACTATCTACAACCAGAGCCACAAGGACTTTCCCTTTAATTATTTCAGAAAAATCAGTGCGCATAACTCCAAACTGAGCACTTTTTATTGAGTTGTGAGAACTAAAGGAACTGTGATTTTATCCTTGTGAATTGAATGTTCGCAGATAAGTCAAAAGAAAGATCTGTCTTGTACATCTAAAAAATACCATATATTGATATTGATATATTACCCGTGATTCATGATGCTGCCAAGAATTTTTAAAGCATGCAAAATTTTGAAGATGCTTACTTACAACAGCTTTTAGCTGAATTCAAACTGCCAGCTTAATATATAATTTAATTTTCCATAATTTTCCATACACGAATGGTAAACAATACATAGAGATCTTTTGCTCACAAACACTTTCCTTTTTTAAGAAAAATATAAAAACTGTTAATCTCAGCTTTTGGTTACACCTCTGAATAGTGATTTCACTTAAAAGATACCCTATTGTTATGCTGAGAATGTTCCTGATTCCCCCTGTGGATTTGTGTGGCAGTGCCCTATTTCCATTCATCCCACTGGAATGTGCTCTCCCCTCTATGTAACAAAAGAATACTTTATTGAATACTGATTGGATAATGGTGTATACCACCTGGTTTATGAAGGGTTTGAAGCAAGAGAGAAGTAAGTAGATGATTAAACAGGATCTGAAGATTCATACCTGAGAACAATTGCTGCTTACTACTTAGAGGTAAGATGCTTCATACTTTTTAAATCAATTCTTGTTCTTCAGCCAAGTGAAAAATGATTGACACTTATGTCCCATCTTACATGACGCAAATCAAAGCTCTCTCTTGTGTTCCATTGCTGGTGAGAAAGTGCTTCCTGTTTTGGGCAATGTGAGAACTGGGTTTAATCTTCAAGATGAAACGAAGAGCATCAGAGTGGCCCGTCTTCTACTTTCAATGCTTTCAACTCAGTCAAACCAGAGAACTTTACTTTGTTTTTGAACATGTAAGTGCTTCCTAGTGTGACCAAGGTGAGGAGCAGACTATCTACAACCAGAGCCACAAGGACTTTCCCTTTAATTATTTCAGAAAAATCAGTGCGCATAACTCCAAACTGAGCACTTTTTATTGAGTTGTGAGAACTAAAGGAACTGTGATTTTATCCTTGTGAATTTAATGTTCGCAGATAAGTCAAATGAAAGATCTGTCTTGTACAAAATTTTGATGATGCTTACTTACAATGTCTTTTAGCTGAATCCAAACTGCCAGCTTAATATATATTTTGATTTTCCATAATTTTCCATAAATTAAAGGTAAACAATACATAGAGATCTTTTGCTCACAAACACTTTCCTTTTTTAAGTAAAATATCAAAACTGCTAATCTCAGCTTTTGGTTACACCTCTGAATTGTGATTTCACTAAAAAGATACCCTATTGTTATGCTGAGAATTTTGCTGATTCCCCCTGTGGATTTGTGCGGCAATGCCCTATTTCCATTCACCCCACTAAAATGTGCACCTCCCTCTGTATAACAAATGAATACTTTATTGAATACTGATTGGATAATGGTGTATACCACCTGGTTTATGAAGGGTTTGAAGCAAGAGAGAAGTAAGTAGATGATTAAACAGGATCTGAAGATTTATACCTGAGAACAATTGCTGCTTACTACTTAGAGGTAAGATGCTTCATACTTTTTAAAATCAATTCTTGTTCTTTAGCCAAGTGAAAAATGATTGACACTTATGTCCCATCTTACATGACGCAAATCAAAGCTCTCTCTTGTGTTCCATTGTGTAACGCTCCTGCGTATTTAGTATAGGCTGGATTTGCAGCTGCAAAATCTCCACTCAGTAGTCATGTAGAGATGTGTTGAATACCAGATCCAACTCTCCAGGACTCATCACCGTGGGCCTGTCAGCTTCAACATACAGATATATACACACTCAATGAGATGTTCCTGGAGTGATAGTATGTATATGATAGTATGAAGGTGATGTGCTGAAGGGACAGGTGTGAACAGTGACAAGGATGGTAATCACTTGATAGGTTTTGTATAGGAGAGTTCAAGATGGTATTAGGAATGCAGATAGGTTAGTATCGAGTATGCTAACAGGTGGTGAGGATAGCAGATGATAAATACAGGATAGACTAACCCAGTGCAAGGATAGATAGTAGTAGACAGGAGAGCTAGCAATCTATGCAGCAGTGCAGATGATAGGATAGTATAGATAGGTAGTAACAGTCCTTAATGTGCATAGGTAGATAGTGCAATAAGGTTATGGAGGGTTCCCCTGCGGGGTACTTATCACTTGTAATCTTAGTAGTTTAGAGAGGTCCAGTAGATGAGGAATGATCCGGTAGCGAGATACAGGGATCAGTAGCGAGGTTCCGGTCTGCTCCAGGTAAAGGGAATGGCTGGAGGTTCCGATCGAGAGACAGGCTTGAAAGCATGTGGATAGCAAGGCAGGATGAACGAACAATGTGAGTGAGACCGCCGGCGGTTGAAATAGCCACTCTGCGGCGCTCAGCAGTGACATCATCGTTCTTAAAGGTATATGCGTACCACCTGAAGAGAAAGGTGGGACGCATTACAGAGGAAAGTGGTGATCTGGGTGTTTCAAGTGAAAGTTCCGTATAAGTCTAGGAGCATGAATATCAGAGGTATCCAGCCAGGTGTCGTCTTGGGGTCCATAATTCTTCCATCTTATGAGATACTGGAGTCTTCCTCTATGGATGTGAGAATCCAAAATTTCCTTGATCTCATACTCTTCTCCGCCTTCAACTTGTATTGGAGGTGGAGGCAAGATGGTAGGCCTTATTCCTTGGTTAGGAACATGGGGCTTCAGTAGCGACACATGGAAGATGGGATGGATCTTGAGATCTGCTGGTAGGGTGAGCTGTACCGATAAGTTTTTTAATTGGGAAGGGTCCCAAAAATAAAGGTCCAAGCTTCTTGCTAGGGATTTTTAATCTTAAGTTCTTTGTCGATAGCCAAACAAGGTCCCCAATAGCATACTGAGGAGAAGGTCTTCTACGAAGGTCGTAGTACTTTTTTTATTGACGGTGAGCGTGTGATATAGTGGTATTGAGTAAGCCCAAAGAGTCTTTTATTTGGGTAAGGTAATCCGAGGCTACTGGGTTACTCGATGGCAGGATGCGTGGTGGAAGAAGAGTGGGATGAAACCCATAGTTCAAGTAGAACTGTAACGCTCCTGCGTTTCATGTATGGTGTGGATTTTCAGCTGCAGAAATATTCCACTTCAGTAGTCATGTAAGAGAGATGCTGAGATACCATTCCCAACCTCAATGACTCATCATGTGTGGAAGGTCTTAATTCAGCTAGTAAATACACACACTCAACAAGCTGGTTCCTAGAGTGACTTTATGTATGTAGTAACACAGTGATGAAGATTTAAGAGACAGGTTGAGTGGAGGTGGTAGGTGACAGACACTTGAAGGTAAGACAGTAGCAGATGGATGCAGGTAGGTTTAGCAATCATGTATGGTAGCAGATGACAGAGTAGCAGGTGGACATACAAGAGAGATCAACCCAGTGCAGGAATAAGTAGCAGTAGTCTTTAGAGCTAGCAATCTAGATATGCAGATGTGATAAATAGTCTTTACTATGCAGAGCTAGATAGTGTAAGCTTAGTATAAGTTTATAAAGGGTTCCCCTGCGGGGTACTTAGCACTAATAGCAATACAGCCGAAGGTTGGTTCAGGAGGAGCGGATGATCCGGAAGCGGGATGCAGGGATCAGCGCAGCGAGGTTCCGTCAGCGAGGTATGCTTGCAAGCACGAAAGCTTCAAGCCAAGTTAGCATCCAGGTAAGGGTGTTTGAACGAACACATGTGAGTGCGAACCGGCGCTTTAAATAGCCATCTAGTCCGGCGCTGAGTGATGACAGCTTCAGTCTTAAAGGTGTATGCGCACCTTTCCAAAAGAGAATGGTGGGGCGCATACACTTGTGAAAAGAGTAATTTAGGGTACCAAAGGTACCGGAACATTACAAGAACGGACTTTGCTTCGTGGTACTGTGGGTTGGGTTGTTGTAAGCAAATTCTGCTAGAGGAAGGAGATCCACCCAATCATCCTGCAAGTATGATGTGTAGCAACGTAGATATTGCTCAATGCACTGGTTGACTCTTTCAGTCTGTCCGTTGGTCTGAGGATGGTAGGGAGAAGTGAGCTTTCGCTCAATGCGTAAAATTTGACAAAGTGCTTGCCAAAATTTAGAGATGAATTGTGAACCACGGTCGGACAAAAGAGTTTTTGGAATTCCATGCAACTTAAACACATGTTTCATCAGTAGTTCTGATGTTTGTTTAGATGAAGGTAGTCTACGGATAGCAATGAAATGTGCCATCTTTGTCAAGTGGTCCACTGACACTAGGATGGTATTAAATCCTTTAGAGGGTGGTAGTTCTACTATGAAATATAAGGATACAACTTCCCATGGAACCTGGGGTATTGGTAGACTACAAAGTAGTCCAGATGGTTTTGTAGTGTCAATTTTGGACCTTGCACAGATGTCACATGAAGAAACAAATTTTTGTACAGACATCTTCATATCAGGCCACCAAAACTGCCTGGTGAGCAAATTAAAGGTTTTCGTTATATCCATATGTCCTGCCATGGGCACATCATGCGATAACTCCAAAATCTTGGTGCGCATAGTAGGGGGTATGTAGAGTTTGTCATTGTAATAGAGAAAGCCTTCTGCATCAGTACTTAGTTGTGGTGGAGGTGAATCCATTCTTATACTGTGCAAAATCTCTTCCTTCAAGGAACGGACAACACCAATAATGCGTTCATAGGGTATTATGGGAATGGAAGGGATTTCGGCGCAGTTATCTTCGGTTAATCGTGATAGCGCATCCGCTTTTTTATTTTTGTCTGCAGGCGTGTAGGTCACTAGGAAATTAAATCTTAAAAAGAATAATGACCATCGTACCTGCCGGTGGGAGAGAGTCTTGTTAGTCTGGAGGTATTGAAGGTTTTTATGATCTGTATATATGAGTATTGGTAACTGGGTACCTTCGAGCAGATGTCGCCAATTCTCCAGTGCCAGTTTTATGGCAAGCAACTCTTTTTCACCCACTGGGTAATTCACCTCTGGGCTGCTTAGTGATTTTGAAAAGAAAGCAACTGGGTGAAGTGATGAAGTGTTTGTTGGTCGTTGGGAGAGAACTGCTCCTACTGCCATATTTGACGCATCTACCTCTAGAATATATTGGAGGGATGGGTCTGGATGGCGTAGTATGGGAGCAGAAGTAAAGCTTGATTTTAACGAGCAGAAGGCTTGATTTGCTTCTTCTGACCATTTGAATGTTTTTTTTATACTTGTCAGTTGTGTGAGAGGTCTAACAATAGCGGAAAAGTTCTTGATGAACTTCCTATAGAAGTTCGAGAATCCAAGGAATCGCTGTAGGGCCTTACGAGTTGTTGGTATAGGCCAGTCTTGAATACAGGATATCTTACTCATATCCATCTTAATTCCAGTTTTGGATATGAAGTATCCTAGAAATAATATTTCTTCTTTATGAAATAGACATTTTTTTAATTTCACATATAGTCTGTGTGAGAGCAGTCTGGACAACACAAGTCTTACATGTTTTATGTGTTCAGGCATAGATCGAGAATAAATAAGTATATCGTCTAGGTATACTACAACACAGACATCAAGTAAGTCTCTAAAGATGTCGTTTATGAATCTTTGGAAAGCTGCGGGAGCATTACATAGCCCGAATGGCATCACAAGGTATTCGAATAGTCCGTATCTGGTTCTGAATGCTGTTTTCCACTCATCCCCGTCACGGATTCGGATTAGGTTGTATGCCCCTTTCAGGTCTAATTTGGTGAAATAAGTAGCCCCACGCACCTGTTCAATAAGTTCAGGGATGAGCGGCAAAGGATAGCGATCCTTTATCGTAATCGTGTTTAATTGCCTATAATCGATAATAGGCCTGAGACTGGAATCCTTATTGCGGACAAAGAAAAGTCCTGCAGCAGTGGAAGAAGTAGAGGGTCTAATGAACCCTTTTGTCAAATTCTCATCCAAGTATTCCTTGAGATGAGAAAGTTCATCCTGTGAAAGGGGATAAACATGACCGAAAGGCAATTTGCTGTTAGGGAGTAGATCGATAGTGCAATCGTAATCCCTATGGGGAGGCAACACTTGAGCATTTTTCTCAAGGAACACTTCGGACAGATCCTGATAGCATAGTAGTGCAATTTCATCAGACACCACAGACAGAATCTTCCCATAAGATGGGAGGTTACACGTATTCTCACAATAGTGAGAAGGGAAAACCAAAGTCCGTTTTTTCCAATCTATGATTGGTTGGTGTGTGTGTAACCAGGGAAGTCCCAAAATAATAGGAAAATGGGGTCAGGATAGTATGTCAAAGGTGATGGTCTCCACATGTGATTCGTTGGTAGTGGCAAGGAGTGCCTGAGTCTGGTTGGTGATTGGACCAGAAGACAGTGGAATACCATTAATGAAACGAACAGAAACAGGCTTAGATTTTGAAATAATAGGTATTTTATTTAAGGTAACAAAGCGTGTATCAATATAGTTTCAACAAGATCCAGTGTCGACCATAGCCTTGGTGGTGATCCTAGTTTGGTCCCACTGTAATATTAAATGAACAAAAAGATAGGGGTTAGAGAAGGAAGTCGTTAATCCTCCCAGCAAGACATGTGAACACTCACCCTCTTTTTTGCGGACAAGGGGACAGGTGTTTATCAAATGATCCGAGGATGCGCAGTACATGCAGAGATTTCTGGATGTTCTTCTAGCTCGTTCAGTAGTCGTTAAAGGTGGGCGTATGGTTCCTACATCCATGGGAGTAGGGTCAACGGCCGAAATCTGAGAAGGACTAGACAATGGCATTCCCATCTTTTCAGCCCTTCTTTCTCGCAGTCGTCTGTCGATGTTGATACTAAGTTGTATCAAGGCCTCCAAGGTGCCAGGTAAATCCGCTCGGGCGAGCTCGTCTTTAACAGCTTCCGATAACCCGAGTCTGAATTGAGTTCGCAAAGATGTGTCATTCCACCCTGAATCAAGGGTCCATCTTTTGAACTCAGATACAAAGTCTTCTACAGGTCTCCTTCCTTGTTTTAAGGCCCTTAACTGAATATCAGCAGTACTCTGCCTATTGGGGTCATCGTATAAACTAGCGAGTTCCGCTAGGAATAAGGAATAGGTGTTGAGAATCTGATCATTACTCTCAAAGAGAGAGTCTGCCCAGGCCCGTGGATCACCCGTCAGGTATGAAATAACGGTACAGACTTTTATTTGATCAGTGGGGTATGTACGAGGTTTTAACAAAAAAAAGCAATTGACATGCGTTTTTGAATTCACTAAATTTTTTCCGATCACCTGTAAACACTAGAGGAGGGTTTATTTTAGGTTCAGGAGGCTGAATAGCAGTAAGCCGTGAGAGCTGGGTTACCTGCTGTGTCAGAGTCTGATTCTTTTCTTGTACGTCAGTCAGAGCGAGTATTAACGCTTTTACTTGTTGTGTTAATTGTGTCACTTGAGTGAGTAATTCTGCTGAATCCATTTTTAGGGTTCGTTCAATCTGTAACGCTCCTGCGTTTTTAGTATAGGCTGGATTTGCAGCTGCAAAATCTCCACTCAGTAGTCATGTAGAGATGTGTTGAATACCAGATCCAACTCTCCAGGACTCATCACCGTGGGTCTGTCAGCTTCAACATACAGATATATATACACACTCAATGAGATGTTCCTGGAGTGATAGTATGTATATGATAGTATGAAGGTGATGTGCTGAAGGGACAGGTGTGAACAGTGACAAGGATGGTAATCACTTGATAGGTTTTGTATAGGAGAGTTCAAGATGGTATTAGGAATGCAGATAGGTTAGTATCGAGTATGCTAACAGGTGGTGAGGATAGCAGATGATAAATACAGGATAGACTAACCCAGTGCAAGGATAGATAGTAGTAGACAGGAGAGCTAGCAATCTATGCAGCAGTGCAGATGATAGGATAGTATAGATAGGTAGTAACAGTCCTCAATGTGCATAGGTAGATAGTGCAATAAGGTTATGGAGGGTTCCCCTGCGGGGTACTTATCACTTGTAATCTTAGTAGTTTAGAGAGGTCCAGTAGATGAGGAATGATCCGGTAGCGAGATACAGGGATCAGTAGCGAGGTTCCGGTCTGCTCCAGGTAAAGGGAATGGCTGGAGGTTCCGATCGAGAGACAGGCTTGAAAGCATGTGGATAGCAAGGCAGGTTGAACGAACAATGTGAGTGAGACCACCGGCGGTTGAAATAGCCGCTCTGCGGCGCTCAGCAGTGACATCATCGTTCTTAAAGGTATATGCGTACCACCTGAAGAGAAAGGTGGGACGCATTACAGAGGAAAGTGGTGATTAAGGGTACCGGAGGTACCAGAATCTTACACATTGCTGGTGAGAAAGTGCTTCCTGTTTTGGGCAATGTGGGAACTGGGTTTAATCTTCAAGATGAAACAAAGAGCATCAGAGTGGCCCGTCTTCTACTTTCAATGCTTTCAACTCAGTCAAACCAGAGAACTTTACTTTGTTTTTGAACATGTAAGTGCTTCCTAGTGTGACCAAGGTGAGGAGCAGACTATCTACAACCAGAGCCACAAGGACTTTGCATTTAATTATTTCAGAAAAATCAGTGCGCATAACTCCAAACTGAGCACTTTTTATTGAGTTGTGAGAACTAAAGGAACTGTGATTTTATCCTTGTGAATTTAATGTTCGCAGATAAGTCAAATGAAAGATCTGTCTTGTACATCTAAAAAATACCATATATTGATATTGATATATTACCCGTGATTCACGATGCTGCCAAGAATTTTTAAAGCATGCAAAATTTTGAAGATGCTTACTTACAATGGCTTTTAGCTGAATCCCAACTGCCAGCTTAATATATAATTTAATTTTCCATAAATGAAAGGTAAACAATACATAGAGATCTTTTGTTCACAAACACTTTCCTTTTTTAAGTAAAATATAAAAACTGTTAATCTCAGCTTTTGGTTACACCTCTGAATAGTGATTTCACTTAAAAAATACCCTATTGTTATGCTGAGAATGTTCCTGATTCCCCCTGTGGATTTGTGTGGTAGTGCTCTCTTTCCATTCATCCCACTGGAATGTGCTCTTCCCTCTGTATAACAAAAGAATACTTTATTGGATACTGATTGGATAATGGTGTATACCACCTGGTTTATGAAGGGTTTGAAGCAAGAGAGAAGTAAGTAGATGATTAAACAGGATCTGAAGATTCATACATGAGAACAATTGCTGCTTACTACTTAGAGGTAAGATGCTTCATACTTTTTAAATAAATTCTTGTTCTTCAGCCAAGTGAAAAATGATTGACACTTATGTTCCATCTTACATGACCCAAATCAAAGCTATCTCTTGTGTTCCATTGCTGGTGAAAAAGTGCTTCCTGTTTTGGGCAATGTGGGAACTGGGTTTAATCTTCAAGATGAAATGAAGAGCATCAGAGTGGCCCGTCTTCTACTTTCAATGCTTTCAACTCAGTCAAACCAGAAAACTTTACTTTGTTTTTGAACATGTAAGTGCTTCCTAGTTTGACCAAGGTGAGGAGCAGACTATCTACAACCAGAGCCACAAGGACTTTCCCTTTAATTATTTCAGAAAAATCAGTGCGCATAACTCCAAACTGAGCACTTTTTATTGAGTTGTGAGAACTAAAGGAACTGTGATTTTATCCTTGTGAATTTAATATTCGCAGATAAGTCAAATAAAAGATCTGTCCTGTACGTCTAAAAAATACCATAGATTGATATTGATGTAATACCCATGATTCATGATGCTGCCAAGAATTTTTAAGGCATGCAAAATTTTGATGATGCTTACTTACAATGGCTTTTAGCTAAATCCAAACTGCCAGCTTAATATATATTTTAATTTTCCATAATTTTCCATAAATGAAAGGTAAACAATACATAGAGATCTTTTGCTCACAAACACTTTCCTTTTTTTTTTTTTTTGTCAAAACATTTTATTGAAATAAACAACATACATAGTGCAAAAAACATTAAGGGCAGATAAAGGAGCCCTTGGTGGTGAACCAAGTACAGTGACGATACATATGTAAACAACGGAAGAAACATATAAATCAGCGAGAAATCACAGATAAACCCAGGTGAACTACAGTACAGAATGGTGCGGGTAACATGAGGGCATGTGGGAATATCACGTGAATGGGAGCCAAACTGAGGGGTCTGCAGGGTAAGGTAACCATCCAAATGGTGAGAATTGGAACAGGAAGGATAAACACAAAGTAACAGAGTGGCCCCCCAAGCCCCGACACCCCTTGGGGGGAACTTGCTGTGTCAGGGGATAGGGGGTCCACATCATGAGAGCAGGGGATCTGGCATAGACATCTCTGAACATGGGCACCGCAGTCATGGGCAGCGGAAGTAGTGCCACCACCAGGTGGAAAATAGAGAACCCCGTGCAGTGCATGGAAAGGAAGGGGAGGAAGGGGGTGAGTAGGGGAAGGGGTAGAGGGAAGGAGGGTGGGAGAGGGGAACATGAGAGGGTGAGAGGGAAACAGAGAAAAGGGGTGAGAAAGAGGACCAGGAGGCAAGAACAATACACTAGAGAACAAGGGAGTGGTGTGGTGAGTCCTGCGCTGTCTAGAGAGAACGATTTAAAGGGGTGAAGAAGGTCCCAGATGCTGCTAGTACCAGGACTGATAACCATACAGTGTCAAAATCATAAACAGGTGGGGGGTACTGCGCTTCTGGGTTGATAATGTATATACTGTGCTTAGTGTAAATGCCTGTCACAATAAAAAGAAGGGAACTATACCATGTGTGGGTGAAATAAATAAGATAAATCCATACTCATAATAAAAGAATCACAGTGCTAAAATATTGATGCAACACTCTAAAATATATAAATATATAAATACCACTTAATGTGCTGATAATGCTCTAGTGACAAATAAAGTGCTCAGGTGCATACAAATAAATAAAGTTAAAGTGTCCTCTGTGCTCCACAAAAATACAACAGTCTGGGTGAGATACAGTCCAAATGGTTAAGGTAAGTGTTCAAGTGGGGGAAATTATCCAAAGGTGCTGCTCCTTCACCTAACACCGTGCTTAAGGTAGTGGGGTGCTTCTCCTTATCCCCTCTAAATGTTCTAGCCGCTCACCTTAAGGTCTAAGGGTAAAAGCCTTATCAATAATCCAGGGGGCTCCTCTCCAATCCTATATCGTGCTCCACTAGGGTCAGATATCTGGGCTGCTGCGGGTGAGTTGGCTCCCTCTCCCTCTCCAGGCTCCCAGCGGTCACAGTGGATCTCAAAACAAAGGCTCAAGATAGTGCAAGTATGTCATGGATAACGGGGTGCTTTATTAAAATAAGGCTAACATCACTCACATTTGTTGAGTAAAATAAGCGCAAAGAATAGCATCGGAGTGGGATCGCAGTCCTCACTTCCGCAATGTGCGTCACTTCCGGTCCGAACGTCCCTACGCGTTACGCCACTTCCGCGTCACGTGGCTTCTTCAGGGGTTCTAGAGAACACTAGAGAACAAGACTAGCACGAGGAAAGCTAGTCTTTCATGCTAGCCTGAACATCCAGGGAAGCACTCCAGGGTAGACAAGTCGTCACCATAGAAGAACTATATAGTTGCGGAGCAGCCATCAAGCTTCAGGTGCTCAATCTCTGAAATTCTGGCAAGGATTGGAAGTGTATCCAGGGCGCCCAAGTTGTATAGTACTTGTGGTGAGAGTCCTTGGCTTGAGCAACAATGTCCTCCATCTCGGCCACCCGCCGAACCCTTCGCAGCCACTCGGCAACCGTGGGAGGGGAGGTGGACAGCCAATGGCATGGTACACACATCCGGGCCGCATTAATTAGATGTAATGTCAGGGATCTTTTGTAGCTGGCGTACGATAGCAATGTGTGGTGTAAGAGGTATTGCGCCGGAGTGTAGTCTGGCGTATATGTGGTGATACGGTGGATCAAGGTATGGACCTCCCTCCAGAACGGCTGTCACGATCCGGGGTCAGGCTCGAAGACCAGTAGCTATAGCAGTCGCAGGTCACACAGGAACCAGCAGGATAGGAACACTGACAGGTCACCCAGGCAGATGACGCAGGCTCACCTGAGGTGCGGAGTCTAAGTACTAACCGGTCTTCACCAGCGCTCCTGAAGGTGGAGATGGATTTTGCTGTGTGTTAGCACCAGGTCGCGGTCCTCAAGATCGCCCCACCAGGAAGTGAGCAAGTCAGAGTCCAGTAGCAGATAGGGATTAAGCTGAAGCGTAGTCAAGGAGTAGCCAAAGGTCGGTAACCAGTAGTTGCAGGTTGGGATCAAAGAGAAGAGTAGTCGAGGAACAAGCCAAGTGTCGATAACGGATGGTAGCAAAGATACAGTCGGCAGCAGGAGAGACAAGCGAGATATCGGCTGTTGAAGGCACAATATTCTGGCGACCAGGAAGTGCAAAGACATGGTTTATAACAGGAAGTTCATGGGAGAAGCAAAGGGTTCAAGGTTCAAGGCAATAAAGATTCACAGCAGGATCATTCAAGGATTTGTCCAGGGAGCTGTCCAGCATTCCAGGTAGCTCAGTGAGTAGAGTCATTGCCAGACACCATGGAGGTCCCAGGTTCAAGTCCGAGTCCTGACAGTACTCCCCTCCTCCCAGGACGTCCGCTGGACGTCTTAGGACCAGGTTTAAGAGGAAACCTCTGGTGGAACTCCTTTGTTAATCTAGGGGCATGAACATTTTCTTCTGGCTCCCAGGAATTTTCTTCTGGTCCATATCCTTCCCATTGAACCAGATATTGTAATTTATTCCTAAACATCCTGGAATCAAGAATTCTCTCCACTACAAATTCTTCTTCACCCTGTACTTCAACGGTTGGAGGAGGCGGAAGAATTCTTCCAGGAAAGGGATTTTCCTTAAATGGCTTGAGCAGTGATATGTGAAAAACTGGGTGAATTCTCATACTGTCGGGAAGTTTTAAACGGAAAGTGACTGGGTTGACCTGAGCAGAAATCTGGAAAGGTCCCACAAACTTTTGTCCCAACTTTGCAGATGGAACATGGACCTTCAAATTTTTGGTTGATAACCAAACCTTGTCACCCACTTGAAAGGTAGGAAGTGATCGGCGATGTCTATCAGCAGCCTTCTTGTAACATTCCTGAGCCTCCTTCAAAGTCTCAATTAATTTCTCCTGAATCTCTTGCAACATAGTTAATCTGTTGGCTACAGCAGGAATTGGAGTTGAGATAGGGAGATCAGGAATAAAAACTGGATGATAACCATTGTTTAAGAAAAACGGGCTTTGAGAGGTTGAGCTATGTCTAGAATTGTTGTAAGAAAACTCTGCCGTGGGAAGATAGTCCACCCAGTCATCCTGAAGATAACTAACAAAACATCGAAGGTACTGTTCTAAAGTTTGATTGGTCCTCTCAGTCTGACCATTAGACTGAGGATGAAAAGCAGAAGACAGGTTGATTGCTACTCCTAAAGCTGAGCAAAAGCTTTTCCAAAACTTTGAAGTAAACTGTACTCCTCGATCTGACACAACGTCTTCAGGAATTCCATGTAGTCTGAAGATTTCTCGAACCATCAACTCTGCAGTTTGTTCCGAAGAGGGTACCCCCTTAACTGGTATAAAGTGAGCCATCTTGGTGAGGCGGTCAACGACCACCAAGATAGTGGTCATTCCTTTTGAGGGGGGTAAATCAACCACAAAGTCCATAGAAATTGACCCCCATGGTCTTGATGGGATAGGGAGTGGTTGGAGCAACCCCAAAGGAGAAGCTCGGGGTGTCTTATTGCGTGCACAGGTCTGGCACGAGGCTACATACCTTTTAACATCTTTCTTGTACCCCGGCCACCAAAAGGAGCGTGATAAAAGTTCCTCTGTTTTAGAAACTCAAAATGTCCAGCAAGTTTTGAGTCATGACTCAACCGGAGGACTTCAACCCGAGCAGACTCAGGTACATAGAGGCGATGCGTTTTAATCCAAAAGCCATTCTTGAACTCAAGACTGATGTCCATAGGAGGATTATTGAGGAGTGAGTCATTCTCGTAACCTTCTTTGAGGAGACTGAAGAATGCCTTTGAACTTGTGACACCTAGGAAGTTCTTTTGAGACAGGATTGTGCATTCAGCATTGTTCTCCTGGGAAGGCCCAGACAACATCCGTGATAAGGCATCAGCCTTACCATTTCTTGACCCAGGTCTATATGAGATAATAAAATTAAATCTAGAAAAGAACAGCGACCAACGTGCTTGTCTAGAAGACAATCTTTTGGCCGAACAAATGAATTCTAGATTTCTGTGATCAGTGAGAACGGTCACAGGATGCTTAGTACCTTCCAGCAAATGCCTCCATTCAGAAAAGGCTTCCTTAATTGCCAGTAACTCCTTATTCCCTATGTCATAATTCCTCTCGGCTGAAGACATTAAACGAGAAAATTAAGCACAAGGATGAAGCTGCATCTTTTCACCGCTTCGTTGTGAAAGGATAGCTCCCACAGCAGAGTCAGAAGCATCCACTTCCACTACAAAAGGTAGCTCAGGATTGGGATGTACCAATACTGGTGCAGAAGTGAACAGAGTCTTTAACTTATCAAAAGCAGCCTGAGCATTAGATGACCACACAAAGGGCACCCCTTTCTTTGTCAGCTGTGTAATCGGAGCTATCACCTTAGAGAAATTTCTGATGAATTTCCTGTAGAAATTGGCAAACCCGATGAATCTTTGAATTTCCTTAACGTTTGCAGGGACAGGCCAATCTACTACTGCTCTAATCTTCTCAGGATCCATGCTTACTCCATCTGGTGAAATAATATACCCTAGAAACTGGATCTGGGTTTGTTCAAACTCACATTTCTCCAATTTGATATAAAGTCTATTCTGCCTTAATCTTTCAAGGACAGTGCAAACATGCTTGCGATGCTCCTCTAGGTTATTGGAAAAAATGAGGATGTCATCCAAATAAGCAACTACAAATTGGTCCAACAGATCTCGAAAAACATCGTTGATGAAGTGTTGAAAGGTTGCAGGGGCATTACAAAGACCAAAAGGCATAACCAAGGACTCGAAGTGTCCGTATCTGGTTCTAAAGGCGGTTTTCCATTCATCTCCTTGGCGGATACGAACAAGGTTATAAGCCCCCCGCAAGTCAAGCTTTGTGAAAATCTTGGCAGAACGAAGTCTTTCCAACATTTCAGAGATCAACGGGAGAGGATAACGGTTTTTAATAGTAACTTTATTCATGTGCCTGTAATCAATGCAAGGACGTAAGGTAGAGTCTTTCTTTTCAACAAAGAACAAGGCTGCTCCAGCAGGGGATGTTGAGTGTCTAATAAACCCCTTCTCTAAATTCTCATCAAGCCACTCCCTGAGCACCTTTAATTCAGGTTCTGATAAATTGAATAGGCGGCCGAAAGGTATTTCTGCACCTGGGAGTACCTCAATGGGGCAATCATATGGGCGATGAGGAGGTAACTGGTCGGCGTTCTTCTTATCACAGACATCCTGAAACTCATGGTATTGTGGAGGCAGTTTGAGATATGACTGTGCTGTAACCACATCCAACTGCATTTCCTTAATCTGTGGAGAACTAATTGGACAAGGCTCTCTACAGTATTCCTCACAATGGGGGGATGTAAAATTTATAACGCGTGCTTCCCAATTGATTGAGGGATTATGGGTGGAAAACCAAGGGATGCCCAAGATCACAGGAAATTTAGGTGACGTAATCAGCTGAAAACTGATGGTCTCACGATGGTTAGCCTCAAATTGGAGAACCAAAGGGACTGTTTCATGGGTAACAGGTCCTGAAGTTAAGGGTGAACCATCCACTGTCTCCATATCGACTGGGGCTAATTTATTTCTTGTCTGAATCATATTGTTTTTGGCAAAGTCTATGTCCATAAAGTTCCCCCCTGCACCAGAGTCCAGCATAGCAGAGCAAGGAATCTCAATGCCCTCAGAGATAAGTTTAATAGGGAGGACAAAATGAGGTAGTGAAGAATTTACTTTATTTTCTTCCTGGACCAACGGGGAGATGGACTGGCTAATGGAGTTTATTTGTTCAGGCGTGATCACATCAACCGATGCAATTGTTCTTCTAACCTTGTTAGGGCAGTTAATTGCATAATGACCAGAATCTCCACAGTAAAGACATAGGTTCTCAGAACGTCTTCTTTCTTTCTCCTGAATGGAAATGGATCTCTTAATTGCATCTACCTGCATTGGCTCAGGAGTGTTAGAATTAGGAACAACTTTGAAATCTTGCTGAACAAATGGAGTAGCAGAGAAACGCATGCCACTCTTACTTGCAAACATTCCCAGCCTCTCCTTCCTCCTTTCTGTAAGTCTCTGATCAATTTTGATACATAATTGGATGAAGGCATCAAGATCATCAGGAGTCTCAACTCTAGCGAGCTCATCCTTTACCTGTTCAGAAAGCCCTCGGCGGAACTGACTCTTTTGCGCAGCAGGGTTCCAAGTAGTATCTGCAACCCAACATCTGAATTCTGCTGTGTACTCAGCGACAGAGCGTCTTCCCTGCCTCATACTATGCAGCTTTGCTTCAGCAGTAGCACAGCGGTTGGGATCATCAAAAACCTGATCCATTGCGGTCAAAAAGGTCTGCAGATTATTTAAAATAGCACTGTCCTGCTCAATATATGGGGAGGCCCAAGCTAGAGCTTCTCCAGTCAGAAGTTCGAGAATCAAGGTTACCTTTCTCTTCTCAGAAGGAAATGCAGCAGGGTGTGTTTGAAAATATAAACGACACTGATTTAGGAAACCCCTGTAATGATGGCGGTCTCCATTAAACTTGGATGGTAAAGGCTGAGGCATATGTGTGATAGTATCACCTCGGTCCAGTAGTAGTCTCTGCAGAGCATGAATCTCCTTCTGTTGTCTTTCCAATAGACTTTCTAGTTTATTAACTTTTTCTTGGCAGGTAACACCAAATTCTTGCAGCTCAGCAATTTGTTGCCTAAGAGGAGTCACGATGCTTGCTATAGCGGCCTCCATATTTTGGGCCAGAATATTCTGTCACGATCCGGGGTCAGGCTCGAAGACCAGTAGCTATAGCAGTCGCAGGTCACACAGGAACCAGCAGGATAGGAACACTGACAGGTCACCCAGGCAGATGACGCAGGCTCACCTGAGGTGCGGAGTCTAAGTACTAACCGGTCTTCACCAGCGCTCCTGAAGGTGGAGATGGATTTTGCTGCGTGTTAGCACCAGGTCGCGGTCCTCAAGATCGCCCCACCAGGAAGTGAGCAAGTCAGAGTCCAGTAGCAGATAGGGATTAAGCTGAAGCGTAGTCAAGGAGTAGCCAAAGGTCGGTAACCAGTAGTTGCAGGTTGGGATCAAAGAGAAGAGTAGTCGAGGAACAAGCCAAGTGTCGATAACGGATGGTAGCAAAGATACAGTCGGCAGCAGGAGAGACAAGCGAGATATCGGCTGTTGAAGGCACAATATTCTGGCGACCAGGAAGTGCAAAGACATGGTTTATAACAGGAAGTTCATGGGAGGAGCAAAGGGTTCAAGGTTCAAGGCAATAAAGATTCACAGCAGGATCATTCAAGGATTTGTCCAGGGAGCTGTCCAGCATTCCAGGTAGCTCAGTGAGTAGAGTCATTGCCAGACACCATGGAGGTCCCAGGTTCAAGTCCGGGTCCTGACAACGGCTGTATAATGGGACAATCCCACCAGATATGCTTCAGGGTCCCCTCGTGTTGCAGACATCTCCAGCACTGGGGGGAGTTCGACGTGGAAAACTTGTGCAAGAGGTCGGGGGTCCTGTACCATTTAGAGTAAAGCTTATACCCAGTTTCCTGAGTCAGCACATTCAAAGATCCTTTATGCAAGTGAAAGAGTACACAAGACCAATCCTCCTCCGAGAGGTCCACACCCAACTCCCGCGCTCGAATCGCTTCCGTGGGGGCGTGCGTGGCGGGGAACAGCATGGAATATAGGATAGAAACCATGTGGCGATGCGGGCCAGGGGCAGCACAGAGGCGTTCAAAGGAGGTCAGGGGCCGGCTCCAATCCGTCAGCGGCTGAGTGTGGGTCAAAAAATGGCAAATGTGGAGATAGAAACCTTAGGGTACTGCCGACAGAGATCTTGATAAGAGAGCAGTCGAGATCCATCAAGGAAGTGGCGAACCTGGAAGGGCATATCCGAGGAAGGACCCTCGGCAGGCACAAACGGGAGGCCAGGGAGGAAATCGGGGGAAGAATGCAAGGACATGAGAGGGCTGCGTTTCGGGGAGAGATCTAAGTGCCTACAAATGGTGTGAAATACCCGTAGGGTCGCCCAATCAGGGGATTCGCGAGGGTGGGGCGGGAAATCTTAGACATAGCCATCCAAGGCAGGTGATGGGCAGGGAATGCAGACAAGACCCCTTCGAGGTGCACCCAGTCTTTAAACACCGTGTGGGCATGCCAATCCACCACTCTGGAGAGATGGCATGCCCAATAGTATTTAAGCAGGTGCGGGAATCCCAGTCCGCCCTCCTGTTTGGGACGCGTGAGCAGGTCCCAACTAAACCTGGGCTTCTTAGAGGACCAGAGGAACCTGGAGCACATAAGCCGGAAAGATTTGAAGAAGGCCGGAGGAACATGTATGGGTAGGGCCTGGAGGATATAGAGCAAGCGTGGGAGGATGTTCATCTTAACAATAGCAACTCTGCCAAACCAAGAGAAGTGACCCTGCGACCAAGAATGCAGATCCCTATCAACCGTGTTTAGGATCGCCAAGTGGTTTTTGGAGTAGAGGTCTGACAAAGTACTCGGCAGCTGAACTCCAAGATTCGTAATAGAGTGTGGGTCCCATTGAAACGGGAAGTTGGTTTGGCAGAGTTGCAGGAGCGAGGGAGGGAGGGAGATATTGAGAGCCCGTGACTTGGAGTAATTAATTTTCAAATTGGAGAGATCCTGGAAACGTGAAAGAACAGAGAGAAGGTTAGGGACGGAAAGCAGGGGATCGGTGAGAAAAAGCAAAATATCATCGGCATAAGCGGCTAATTTGTACGTTTTGCCCTTCAGAGATATCCCCTTGATATCCGAATTAGCTTGGATCTAGCGTAAAAGGGGTTCCAGTGTGAGAATATAAATCAGAGGGGACAGTGGGCAACCTTGTCTAGTACCGTTCGACACGGAGAAGGCGTCCGACAGAGAGCCATTAACCTTGACTCTGGCCATGGGACTAGAGTACAAAATAGAAACATAGCTCAAAAACCGGTCCGTCAAACCAAGGGCTTTAAGTGTTTCAGACATGTAGTCCCACGCCACTCTGTCGAATGCCTTCTCCGCGTCGAGAGACAAGAAGAAGCCAGGGGTACGCGACGTGGACAGCCAATGATGCAAGTGGAGCGCTTTGGCGGTGTTGTCCCGGGCCTCCCGGCCGGGGACAAGACCAGCCTGGTCAAGGGATACCACCTCAGGAATAGAGGGGAGAAGGTGGTTCGCCAGTACTTTAGCAAATAATTTGACGTCCACGTTGAGCAAGGAGATGGGACGGTAATTGGGTACCAATGCAGCATCCTTACCCGGTTTGGGAAGGACAGCAACATGGGCCTCCAAGAAGTCCGACCCCAGGGAGGGCGTATCAGGGAAAGCGTTGAAGGCCTTAACCATGTGCGGAACCAATTGATCTGTGAAGGTTTTATAATAGCCCACCGTCAGACCATCTGGGCCAGGGGATTTCCTGGGTTTGGATTGCTTGAGGGCCGTCAGAACTTCCGTGGTGGAGATGGGGGCGTAAAGATTGTCCAGAACTTTCTCCGAGAGAGGAGGGGGGGAATATTGGGACAAGAATTGTTTAATCTCATGTGCTCCGGTGAGTCCGCTCGCGGCAGATTATACAGTTCAGAGTAGTATCGAACAAATTGGGCCGCTATATCGGGGGTAGATACATAAGTCTTACCTGAGGAGTCAGAAATGGAGTGGATGGTATTGGCTGCTCTCTTCTTTTGAAGAGCTCTGGCAAGAAGTTTACCAGAGTGTTCATAAAAGAAACCGTGAGAGAGAGCAAAGTTCCTGCGGGCAGATCTCCCAAGGTCCTCCAGCAACTCCTGGCGGGCCCTAGTGAGTTCCTCAAGGGTACTAGACACCAGGGACAATTTATGGGAATGTTCCAAATGACGGATTTTCGACAAAAGCGCCTCCGTATGAGCCGTATGTTCCTTTTTCCACTTAGAGGCCAGGGCTATGAGTTCACCGCGGATCACACATTTATGGGCGGCCCACAGGGTGACAGGACTGACATCTGGGGATGCATTCTCTGAGAAGTACAGCGCCAAGCGATCCAAAAGAGCCGTAACGCACGCAGAGTTGGATAAGAGGGAGCCATCCAAACGCCATGCTCTGGAGCATTGCGGATGGGCCGAGAAGGAAAGGGTAGCACTAATGGGGTGATGATCAAACAAGAACATCGGCTCTATGGTCGCCGAGGAAAGAGCCGGCAATAAAGCCTGAGATACGAAAATGCAATCAATACGCGAATAGCGGTTGTGAGGGGACGAATGAAAGGTAAAATCCTTGACACCCGGGTGAAGGGTACGCCAAGAGTCATGAAGGAGCAATGTTGTGAGCATCGTTTTGATAGATCGTAAGGCAGCATATTGGAGGGATGAGGAGCCCACAGATGTATCCAGAAGGGGGGACAAGGCCACATTGAAGTCCCCACCCAGGACGAGCTCTCCGGAGAAAAAGTCAGTCAACTGTTGGAGAGTGGAGCGGAAAAAGGGGACAATGTTTTTGTTGGGAGCATATATATTAGCCAGTGTAAGGGTTCGGCCATGTAGTGAGCCGGTAAGGAAAAGGAAGCGACCATGTTCATCAGCCAAGGACTCAGACACAACGAAGGGGCAGCGCCTGGACAGGAGAATGGAGACCCCCTTGGATTTGGATTCCTTAGAGGTCACATGATATGCTGTAGGGTACTGTTTCGCGTAGAGTTTTTGGATGCTATCAGAGCGGAAATGAGTCTCTTGCAAAAAGATCACATCAGCCTTCGTCTTGCGAAGGGCAAGGAGAAGTTTGGAACGCTTTTCGGGGATTTTCAGTCATCTCACGTTAAGAGAGTAGACTTTTAGTGTATCGCCCATGAAAAGGAGAGCAAGATGTCTTCGGAAGGAGGAAAAAGAGTCAGCACAACAGAAGACAAGTAGAAGGGAAAAACAAACATGACAGGAAGGGTCATGGGGGGGGGAGAGCACTACGTCAGGGAGGGGGAGGAGGGGGGAAGCAGTGTGGGTTTGGGAAGGGACCGCCACCAGACTCGGCAAGCCGAAACCGGGGGAGGTGGTAGGGTGAGTAGTCTAAAAAATTAGCGGTATGGTAGAGCGGCACAGATGTTACACAAACAGATGAGGAATAGAAACCGCTAAGCGGGGTTGGAGTAGGGTAAACCGGAAGACGGGGTAAAAACCAAGAACTCGACCGAAAAAGAGCCCGTCCACGAGTCCAGAGATTGCTAGCCTATGTTCAGAGATCGTCAGGGGTGAGGAGACCGGTAAGAGAAAGAGAGGCCATAGTAATAATAAAAAATGACAATAATATTAACAATAATAATAATAAGAACAATAATAATAACAATAACACCAGTACTAGGGGGGGCCTGGCCCAACTAGGTGGCGTAGTAGCGAGCGGACGCGCCTAACAGCGGGGACCTGGCAACCATGCGGGTAGCCGTATACTAAGGAAGATAGGGGCAGTACCCCTGAACATTAAAGGAGGATATTGGCCAAAAACCCCCCAAAACCCCCACCCCCCCTCCCCAGGGTAACTGGGCGCTAACATCCCCTAAGCTAAACGGAGGAGAGGCAAAAAGAGGAGGAGGAGCCGGGAGACCCCTCCAGTGACCGTGGTGGAGGGTCAAGGTGAGAGGGGGATGGGGGGAGGCATGGGGAAGAGCCAGAAAACTACAGCATTGAACATAGCATTAAACATACACCAATAACAGAAGGAACCAAGGGGTCCCAGCCATAACCAAGGGTCAGAACCTGCGCCCCCAATTTGCATGGAGCAACCGTACCCCCCCGGGGCACCCTCTCAAGTACCCCACCCCAAGAGTGCCAGGAGCCCAAAGGGCCATGCACAGGAAGGCAAGGATGACAAGAGGCACAGCCGAGGGTGAGAGCACCGGGTATCAATGGGTGTCATCGGAGGGTACATAGTCACATGTGCAAGGCACGGAGCGGCATGTTTTATACAATACCCGCAGGTCCCACCTAGGGAAAATAATCCGCAAATATACATGAACGGCCGGCCTACACGTCACCGCGGTGATGCGAATGGGCACCACGAGCGGCAACGTATAGCTTGACCGACAGCAGAATATTGAACAGTCTCCAAACATGTGTAAACGAGACCCTTCATCCCACCCAATGAAAAAAACCTCCCCTCTAGGTGTACAACCAGAAAATTAATAAAGGAAAGGCCAGAGCATCCCTATCCGACCAACCAGCCCCCGTGGCGGCTCCATCGCAGTCACCCGGTCATGCCAGGGTCCCACAACAGAGCCCCCCCCCCGGCTGGCAAGGGGCCAGGGAGGGACACAGCACTGTAGAAACCCACCCTCTGCAATAGTACTTGAGATGTGACACAACGGCCCAGAAAGCAAGGTCTGCAGGCCTGAAGTAATGAGGAGGGTGATTGTGGAAAGCTACATAGTCAGAGTCAACGGAGGGCCAGAGGGGGGTGTGGAGTTCCTCAGGAGCTGCGAGAAAGGGGATACAGGGTACATTACCAGTCCACACAGCGTCCCAAGGGTATAGTGGTGAGGCCATTCCAAGGAATCAGTTGAGCGTAGACAAGTCATCACGCCGTCCCGAGGTTCTGACAGGTATCACTGGAGCATATGGGTGAGAGAAGGGGGAAAACAGCATACAGTACGGTTAATCTGACACTGAACATGTATAAAGTAAAGGGGAGAGGCAATGCAACACAAAACAGCAGAGATCCGAACAGATCAGCAGAGGGCACCATCAGGCATGTATCGCGACAGATCAGTTACTCTTCCGAGCTCTGCTCCGTTGGGGAGGTTTAGTAGAGCTGAGAGCATTGACGGGGCCAGCTCCGACCAGAGCCGATCTGTTCCCAGAGGGCGAACGGGGTCTCCGGATGCGCACTTCCTGAGCATCCATGGGTTCTCCCTCCCGAAGTGTCCCGAGGTCAGCTGCACTCCGAAATTCGGCGTACCAATTTGGTAATGCCATGAAAGGGATCCCCAGCATGGAACAGAAGTGAGGCAAGTCTTCTGGTACCCTAAGTAGGGCTGTGCTACCCTGCAGTGAGGCAGACAAGCAAAACGGGAACTTCCACTTATATGCGATATTCCTCGCTCTCAATACATCTAGCAAGGGTCTGAGTTTGCGCCGTCGTTGTAGGGTAATTCCAGACAGGTCCTGGTAAAGCTGCACAGGGGAGCCCTCACATTTCAGGTGCGGTCTGCTTCTAGCCTTCCGCAGTATGTCCTCCTTGAGGCGGTAGTCCACTAGGCAACATACCACGTCTCGTGGGGGGTCTCCCTCCCGCCCCCGGGGCCGCAGGGCTCTGTGGATACGCTCCAGATCAATGGGAGATAGCGGAAGGTCGGTCCAACAATGAATTGAATAGCGCAGTCACAGTGGGGGTAAGGTGTTCCCCCTCCACCGTTTCTGACAGGCCCCTGATCCGCAGGTTATGGCGCCTGCCCCGATTGTCTAAATCCTCCATGTGGCGCTGCATATCTCTCATCTGTAGAAGGTGGGAGTCCGATTTATGATAGAGATCTCTGATAGCCATATCCTGTTGGGCTGAGGCTTGTTCCACCTCCTGCACCCGGCCTGTGAGGGTTCGGATGTCTCCCCTCAATTCCAATATGGCCGCACCTAGAGTGTTCTTAATGTCGGCTGCGATTAAATGTAAGTCATCCATGCACAACTGTTTGAGGGTAATTGATGGAGGAGAGTCCAGGTCTATGCCCCCAGAGGTAACAGCCGTGTATGACCGGACCGGGGAGAGGGGTGAGAGGCAGGAGCGGAGGAGAGCCCGGGCTGGGACATGGTTGCGGCCTGGGATCGGAAGAGCTCCGGAATGCTCGGGCTTATTTTGCTGGCGGGATCCCGCGGGGAGCGGGAGCGTGTGGCGGAGGATGATCGGGCTGTCGCTGCCATCCTTACCGGAGCTTCGGCAGTGCGGGTGTCTCCGAGCGCGGCTTGTGAGGACTCGTGGCGGCGGGAGCTCTGCCATCTTCCAGTGCGTCCAGACCACGCCCCCAACACTTTCCTTTTTTAAGTAAAATATAAAAACTGTTAATCTCAGCTTTTGGTTACACCTCTGAATAGTGATTTCACTTAAAAGATACCCTATTGTTATGCTGAGAATGTTCCTGATTCCCCCTGTGGATTTGTGTGGCAGTGCCCTATTTCCATTCATCCCACTGGAATGTGCTCTTCCCTCTGTATAACAAAAGAATACTTTATTGAATACTGATTGGATAATGGTGTATACCACCTGGTTTATGAAGGGTTTGAAGCAAGAGAGAAGTAAGTAGATGATTAAACAGGATCTGAAGATTCATACCTGAGAACAATTGCTGCTTACTACTTAGAGGTAAGATGCTTCATACTTTTTAAATCAATTCTTGTTCTTTAGCCAAGTGAAAAATGATTGACACTTTTGTCCCATCTTACATGACCCAAATCAAAGCTCTCTCTTGTGTTCCATTGCTGGTGAGAAAGTGCTTCCTGTTTTGGGCAATGTGGGAACTGGGTTTAATCTTCAAGATGAAACAAAGAGCATCAGAGTGGACCGTCTTCTACTTTCAACTCAGTCAAACCAGAGAACTTTACTTTGTTTTTGAACATGTAAGTGCTTCCTAGTTTGACCAAGGTGAGGAGCAGACTATCTACAACCAGAGCCACAAGGACTTTCCCTTAAATTATTTCAGAAAAATCAGTGCGCATAACTCCAAACTGAGCACTTTTAGTTGAATTGTGAGAACTAAAGGAACTGTAATTTTATCCTTGTAGATTTTATGTTCGCAGATAAGTCAAATGAAAGATCTGTCTTGTATGTCTAAAAAATACCATAGATTGATATTGATATAATACCCGTGATTCATGATGCTGCCAAGAATTTTTTAAGCATGCAAAATTTTGATGATGCTTACTTACAATGGCTTTTAGCTGAATCCAAACTGCCAGCTTAATATATATTAATTAATTAATTCTGAAGACCCCTCTCTCTAAGAACTTGGCTTTTAAACAGCCATGATGATAAAGCCAGCGACTGTAAAGCAGGATGGAAGATCGGCCCTCGAGACAGAAGATCATCTCGCAAAGGTAGCCGCCATGGAGGTTCGACAGCCATTTGTACGATGTCTGCGAACCACGACCGGGGTGGTTAGGTCGGGGCCACCCGAACCACAGGAAGTTGTTCGACGCTACTCTGCGAAGCAATCTGGATAACAGTAGAATCGGAGGAGACATACATCAGTCGATACTGATGCCAGGGAATCATCAACGCGTCCGCCAGAGGATTGCGCATTCTGAACACAAACCTTCTTAGTTGTTTGTTCAGCCGGGATGCAAACAGATCCACGCCCTGAGTCCCCCGCCGGGCACACAGGAGTTGAAACACCTCTGGATGTAGGGACCAGTCCCCCTGGACCAGGGTCTGGCGGCTCAGATAGTTTGCCTGCCAATTCTCCACATGAACGGCTGAAATTGCTGGGACATGCGTTTTGGCCCAATTCAGGATCTCTATCACCTCTATAGTTGCCCAGGAACTTCTGGTGCCCCCTTGGTGATTGATGTAAGTCACTGCCGTGGCGTTGTCCGTCTGTATTTGGACCGGACAGCCCCGAAGTTGGGATGTCCACCGGAAAAGGCAAAGCTGTATCGCTCGAAGTTCCAACACGTTTATTGGAAGTGAGGTCCCCTCCATGAACCACCGACCCTGGGCAAACATCTTGCCCAGGACTCCACCCCAGCCCAAAAAGGCTGGCATCCGTGGTGATCACTGTCTAGGACAGAGGTCAGAAAGACCGACCCTGAGTCAAGGCTGGCAACTGGAGCCACCACAAGAGGTCTAATCTCACTTGATGACTCAGAGAATTTCTCCTGTCTAAAGACTAAGAAGATCTGTCTCACCTGGCCAAGATCCCCGCTTGCAAAGATCTGGTGTGAAATTGAGCAAACGGGACGGCTTCGAAAGCCGACACCAACAGGCCCAGCGACCGCACACAGGTCCGCAGGGAAGAGAGATCCTTGTCCCTGAGGGACTTGATCTCGTCCAGTAGAGTCCGAAGTTAGTCCTCCGGGAGAAAAAACTTGTGCCTGGGCAGAGTCCAGGACCATGCCCAGATACTGAATACGCACTGACGGTGTTGGTGTTGATTTTTGGAAGTTTATGGTCCACCCAAACTCCTGAAGCATCTTGATTATTATTATTCAGGATTTCTATAGCGCCAGCAGTTTACGCAGTGCTTGATTGTCACCGACAGATCCTGCGACAGGGTTACAGCTGAGCTGGACCCTAACAGGTGGTCGTCCAGCTAACCGAGGGTGGCAATCCCCTTTAAACGCATTAAAGCTAGGACAGGAGCCAAAACTTTGGTGAAGACTTTGGGAGCCGAAGCGAGGCCGAAAGACAACGCCACAAACTGGGAATGCTCCACTGCTACTGTGAAAAAAGGGATGTGGTGATACGTGTCCTTCAAGTCGATCGAGGGCAGAAAATCTCCTGGACTCAGTGACGCCACTACTGATCTGATAGATTTAATTCGGAACTTCTGCACCAGCACATAGTGGGTTAGGCGCCTTACGCCAGAATAGGACGAACTTTCCCCTCTTTTCTGGGGACTGAACAGATTGGAGTAAAAACCCCGAAACCTGTTCTGCACAGGGACTGGTATAATGACTCCCTGGGCGAGTATATCTTGCACCACCCCAGGAAGACCGTTGAGGCAGTCTGGAGACAGCCTGAAGTTTGATGGAAAGAACCTGTCTGCAGGGAAGGATCGAAACTCGATCTTGTATCCCGAATGAATCAGCTCGTGAACCCCCTTGTCCTAGATTTTGGACAACCAAGGTTCCTGAAACTAACGCAGACATCCCACCACCCCTGCAACGGATGAGGGCGTCCCTTCATGAAGAGGTGGACAGGGCCACCGACCCAGTTGTACTAGTCTTGTACTTGCTTGACCACTATTTTTTGTGACCACCTGGGGGTGTAAAGGCTTTTCCCTTATTCTGCGCCCGAAGGCGTGAAGTACCCCGTTGTACTTTGAAGGAAGGTCTCCGCCTGTTAAGGTTTATCCTTCGCGGCCTGGGGTAGGAGATTCCTCTTACCCCTAGTAAGACCCTTATTCATTCCATCTAGATTGTCTCCAAAGAGACGATCTCCAACATACGGTACATCAGCTACTGTCTTTTTGGAAGCGTGGTCTGCAGACCAGCTTTTTAACCAAATGGTGTGATGAATCGCAATCCCCACGGCCGACAGCGGGCAACAATCAGGGCCTCGTCCAGGGCCGCGTCACACAGGTACACGCTGGTGTGTGTAATCTGGTCCACCATATCAAGGATATCCGGAGAAACCGACTCCGCTTCCAGAGTGCTGAAAGCGATTTCGACCATGTCGTGAGAGCCTGAAAGGCCATCACTGAGGCAAACACATTTTAACAGGAAAACCGCCAATTGAGTAAATATGGCGGGACCAAGCTGCCATGCGGCTATTCGCTGGATCTTTGAATACCGGGGAATCCCCCACCGGCATCACTGTGGATTTATTTAGTCTGGAGCCTGTATGTTTCACCTTAGGGGACACCGTCCAACGTTTTTCCATAGCCTTCAAAAAGGGGTAAAGATGGGAAAAACGTTTAGGTAGCGCCAGCAAATGCTTTTTACGACGCCACTGGTCGTTAACCGTATCGTGGAACTCCTTGGGACAGGGCAAAACCTGACCCGGCGTCTGTGCTCTTCGAGAACCGAAGGCAGTTCTCTTGCTTGACTTGTGAGAGAGCTCATCGTCAAAGTTTAGGGTTTCTTTTATGGCACTTATGTGGGTATCTATAACGGCACTTTTATGCACCACCAGGGAGGAAGACTCATCCTCCTCATCCTCAGAAGCCAGGGACCCCTCAGAGGGGACATTGTCCATGGCAACCAGTTCAGGCTCAGAGTCAGCTGAGAGGGCATGGGCCGTGTTTGAGGAACGTTCGGATATCAAACGATCCACTTTTGACGTTAAAGTCGCAAGTGCGACAGATAAAGAAGCCAGGGAGAAGGACTCCGGAGTACGGAGTCTCTGCTATGTCTGCAGGTAATTTGGTATCCTAGGAATCCATGAGGTCCATAGGAACAATAAAATGAGAGAACATTGTCTCTTTAAGATGGCGACCTCGTGCCCCCCGCAATTTGTAAAGCTCAATGAGACCCCTTAGGTATGCTTAACCACCAAAGAATCAGTAGGTGAGTGGGAGATAAACGCCTAAGAAGACAGTAAACCCCCCCAGGGAGTACGGTACCTGTTACATGCCGCTCATCTCAGAAGACGCTGCGGAAACAGGAAGTGAGCTCCGCCCCCAACAGCCCATGCCTCGAGCCTGGTGCCTAAAGAAACCTCGTAGCAACGATCATAACTGATGACGTAGTTCGTTGCTCACATCCAAGATGGCGCTCGTCCATTAAAAACTGCGCCAACCACAATACACTTGTGGCCTGGTTACTACAGAGGACCCTCAGACCTCTCTAAAGCCCCCACACATACACACAAATCCCATACAGTACCCACCCGAGGTGGGGGTAGGGGTAGGGAAGGAGGGCCAAAAACCAGCCGTACGGGGATCCCGCAGAGCCCAATCTCTGCCTATCCCACATAAAGTGCGCCCACTGCATAACCCCCTCAGGAGTCCCAGGGACACGGGGGGTATAAATCAAAACATTTAAATCAAAACAACTCACTCAACTCAGTCGATCGTGGGATTGCACTGTCGCACGGGAGACCTCCCACCTCCCTGTGGGGGTGCGGGCAGCCAAAAGAGGAGAGCTAACAACCACCGGGAGTACCTGAGTTGAGACAACCTCAGTGAAGAGTGAAGCCTCGCGGGCTCGTCCCCTTGTGGAGGGGCACTGCCGTATTGGGAGGCCTGGGCGAAACCATAATGACCTGCAAACGAACATTGGCAGAGTGGGACTCCATCTGGATCTAGGATACCCAGTGCGAGGCCCAGCTCTGCATCACTTGTAGTCCTCCAGGGGCAGGATCTGACTAAATAGTGACTATTGAGTTTTTTCCTTTCTTTCACACTCACTGAGTAAGAAAAAGACATAAAGACTAGGTCCTGATCAGGGAAGCTAGCCTACTCCTAACAGATAGGCAGCAAGAACTGGTAAGATACAGGAAGTAGCGGAGGGATAATGCCTGAGGGACAGCCCCCTAGAGGTGTGTCTGGTTAAGAAAACCTGTGTTATTAACTGTTTAATAACTGCCTAGCTTAGTCCTAGAAGTGCAGTCATTACCCAATCGTAATGGTTTTGAAAAGGGGCGGCGACTGTCAGAGGACGTAAGAGAAACTTTTTTTTTTTCAAAATTTTTCAGCCTTTTTATTTGTTAAGCAAAAAAAAAAAAACTGGTAATCAAATACATAGTTACATAGTAGTTGAGGTTGAATAAAGACAATAGTCCATCCAGTTCAACCTGTGTAGGTGTGTGTGGCCGTAATCATCTCTCATACCCCTTAATGTTCTGATCCTTGAGATGTACGTCCAAGAGTCTTTTGAAAGTAGCCATACTTCCCGCAGGAACTACCTCTTGTGGTAGAGAATTCCACAATCTTGTAGCCCTAACAGTAAAGAACCCCCTGCGTCGCCTGAGGTTTAAATGCTTCTCCTCTAATTGCATTGTATGTCCTTGCGTCCTCATGCAATCCTTGCGACTGAATAGCTTTTTTTCTATGCTGAGATCACCATTGAGGTATTTGTAAATTGCTTTCATATCCCCTCTCAGGCGTCTCTTGTCCAGGGAGAATAAATTAAGCGATTGTAGACGCTCTTCATAATTAAGATCCTCCAATCCCCTAATTAGTTTAGTTGCCCTTCTCCGGACTCTCTCCAGCTCCAACACATCCCTCCTGAGGACTGAAAAATAACAAACCCACACCATCCCAAACGCCCCCTCCCAATTCTCCCTTTTCCCTTTCCCTGTGTTGGTTATCCAGCACTGTTTAACCTAACAATTTTCTCTGCCTGTACAAACCACATGCATGCTAGTTTTCTTTAAAACAATTTCTCATATGGGTTGTCCATTATTATTTTTTATACTAACTAGGTCTGCTGCTCCCAGACCACTTGAGGTTCCAGGTTTCAGGTTTTTATCTTGATCGTTCTCTTCTCTTCATGCACATATTACCCATTTTTGGGGCACCATAGAATGTAGACATACTCACAAACGATGGATAACATGTTTAACAACTCCATATGTAGAGATCACGAAAGATGCACCCTGTTTATGTTTAATAGTATAGATATAATAACATTACGGAACCATCTGTGAGCTCTCACGAGCCTCGGATATACTGTGCAGGATTATATGAACGAACCTTCACCTATATACTTATATACTCTGTGATGTTGTTCTTTTCTGCATATGGAATAATGCACCCCGTTCTATAAAATGGATCAGATTCTTTAATCATTTACTACAGCTATCACCACTATCTGTGTCTGTTAGCTCCCTTTTATCTACTCTGCTCTTCTTTCAGCTCTCATTTTTTCCCATCCAGGTATTTCGATGTGCAGCGGCTGACTCCGCCCATTTCTCCACCCCCTGCGACTGTTCTCTTCTCCGTGGCTCCACCCGGCGCACCCGGGGGTACACGCAGTTCTTATGCAGGCCCCCCACACTCTGGCTCCTCTTGCGGGCGTCACCCGATCACCTCGGCTCCGCCCGCTCCATTGGGGCCAGTCACCGCGTCGGTGCCGTTGGAACGCAGGCCGCGCTTCCGCCTCCGAGGGCGTGGCCTGCGTTCCACCGGCAGGGGATGCCATTGGCCACACTTTCGGCGCCGGAGCGTGCACGCGACACGCACTGCGCATGCTCCGGCGTCCTGTACCACACACATAAACAGCGGCGGACGCTCAGACACAGCATCCGCCGCTGACATCACAACAAGACCAAAAATAAGAGGGGAACAGGAACGAAGGTAACTGCCTAGACTATTTTTACCACCCAACCTATACAATATAGCAAGCATCACTTGATTTAACCCGGAATTTACTATTTTAGGAACCTTATAGGGACATCGATCCCCATACCAAACTACCAATACCATCTGCTATACACCACCAGGTAACCTAATAATCTGACCTATCCCACAACCTCTCCTTCCCACTGAACAAACCCCCCCCCCTCTCTTTTTTCAACATATCGTACCGTGTATTACATATGTGCTATTCTTTATGATTCCCAGATGTATGTTTCTGCAATTTAAAGGAGAAAACCAAATATGAACCAGAATTACGCCATTCAGGTATACCAAAATCAGCAGCTGCAACTATGTAATATCTGCTACACTCTACCATGCAATCTGTCATCTCCCTAATTTAATACTCTTCTAGGATAATCTTCCCTCCACCGTTTGGGTACCAACAATATAGCTCTCAATCTGTCTGGCATAAATCCTCTTTGGCTTAACCACCAACAGATAAAGGTATGAGCACAACATATATACTTTTTCTATCAACATTTTAACCACAATACCCTACAGTAAATATATATACCTATTATTTAAGAAATACTTACCAAGTTATCATATCCCCTTCCTCTGGACCTTCAGTTCATCAGGCACACCTTACACCCCTTCATCATAGGTGTTCAAGATATTTACCGAAAGGTAATACCCTACTTACCCTTTAAACTATTTGGACACTAGACCACCCATCTCCTTAAGTGCAGAACACACTGTGAATCTTTCCTTTGCGCATACATTTACACAGACGCCAGTGTGACCTTCCCTCAGGCATCCTCGCTGGAGCCACACACGGGAGGATCTACACCCTTTAGGGACCCAGTGGCATCTATATCCGCATCTAGCACAGCGGAATCCCTTTCTTTCTCCTTTCTTTTAACAGTCATGACTCTCTCGTCACACCTTCAGTAGTTCTCGGGTATGAATCTCTAAGTATCCAAGCTGTATCTACACTTGCAATATCTAAAGGTGTATTTAACAATGTTTTTACATTATATCTGACAATATCATTCATGCAATTAATCTAAATAATGTTTATTATACCATGTAGGAAATCATAAACCTCCCCACTTCTGACCCCTGAAGAAAGGCCTGCGTGCCTGAAACGCGTCGGGTGGGAGGGTTTCCCTCAAGATGCCAACATGTACCATTGAATATATGAGTTACAATTTCTCTTGAAGATTACACCCACACACATTTTCTGTACAATACATGTGACCTATTATATCTGTGTAAGATCAATTTTAATTTTTGTGTAATAAAATGATATAATTTTTACCTACTTGTGGAAGTGTGTTTGCCGTTAAAGTCCCACATCCTAGGGGGACCCCCCACTCTGCATGTCCAGTTCAACCTGTGTAGGTGTGTGTGGCCGTAATCATCTCTCATACCCCTTAATGTTCTGATCCTTGAGATGTACGTCCAAGAGTCTTTTGAAAGTAGCCATACTTCCCGCAGGAACTACCTCTTGTGGTAGAGAATTCCACAATCTTGTAGCCCTAACAGTAAAGAACCCCCTGCGTCGCCTGAGGTTTAAATGCTTCTCCTCTAATTGCATTGTATGTCCTTGCGTCCTCATGCAATCCTTGCGACTGAATAGCTTTTTTTCTATGCTGAGATCACCATTGAGGTATTTGTAAATTGCTTTCATATCCCCTCTCAGGCGTCTCTTGTCCAGGGAGAATAAATTAAGCGATTGTAGACGCTCTTCATAATTAAGATCCTCCAATCCCCTAATTAGTTTAGTTGCCCTTCTCCGGACTCTCTCCAGCTCCAACACATCCCTCCTGAGGACTGGCGACCAGAACTTGACCAAATACTCCAGATGCACTCGGACCAGAGTTTTATAAAGTGGTAGGATTATAGTTTTATCTCTGGAATACATCCCCTTCTGTATGCATGCTAATATTCTGCCGGCTTTGGCAGCTGCCGCTTGACATTGCATGGCCTTACATGAAAATAAATAGGGACCGGCGACCTACCATTGTGGTACAGCACATTCACAGAAGGGGGCAGAATCTACCAGATGAAAAGGCAGGAGTTGTAAAGCCAGCAATTTGCACAAGCTGGAATTTAGACATTAGGCATGTGGGTGGCAGGGAGTGTATTTTTTTTTGTGCTGCATCAGCTGGGGCAGAGAAATTTGCCTGCTATACTTTACAGCTGGTGGTGTGCTCCTTGCAGATGGGTTGCAAGCACCATTGACACCCTTTGCAATACCATCATCCCGTTCAGTGGAGGCTCCAGAGAGGTCATGAGATATAGCGGGGGTTATACGAGAGGCGAGGAGTAAAGCCCCATACACACGCACCGATTGTTGGCCGTAAATTTTCGGCCAACGTCCGATCGGCCGATTGTCAGCTTGTTAGAATGATGCTTCCGACAACCGACTGCGACTTTTCGGCCGAACAAAATCTGGTGTGCATGCTATAAAATTTTTGTTGGCCGTCACCAGAACGGCCGATTGTTCGTCCGTCAGTACAGATTTCGGCCGACAAAAGTCAGATGAGCAAGACTGGGCATGCTCAGAGAAGAAAAAACACACGGAAAGTAGACCAGAACATGACATCACTTCTGCAGTTGGTTGTTGTTGGCCAACAAAATTCATGTGCAGTCTAGAGCACATTTCAACCAACACAACAACACTGGACAAAAGACGGCCGATCGGTCGGCCAACAATCGGTGCGTGTGTACGAGGCTTAAGAAGAATTTTGTCCTTTTTGAGTGGCTTTCCTAACAATGCCTTGTCAAGCATGTGGTACCCAAATGGCTGTTTTTGCCACGCTTGATCTACTTGCGGCAGAGATTGCAAATTGCAACAGTGCGATCAGCTGCACATGTGCTAAAAAAGGCCCACACAGCTGAGCTCTGGGAAGTGGGCCAGGAGAAAACAGTTCCATAAGCTGATGGCAATACTCTTTCATGATGCCTGACTCTAGAGGGCACTCTGCCTTGTTGGGGTTGTTTCTCCCCCTCACCTTCCTCCTCTGCTCTATCCAGCACCAGAGCGTCAGTGACCTCATCATCTGCAATCTCCTGCATCGTCATCATCACTGGAGCCAACTTGGCAATACCCTGCGGCTGAGAGAACATGACTTCCAAATTGTTGTTTATCAGTGTTCTCCCCTGTTGGCTCATGTTACTCCCTTCATCAACCTCAGAACCAACATCAGAATCGACAAGATATATAATTTAAACACGCGCTAGGAACAAAAATTGTGCAATATTAAAAAATTATTTTTGCAGCTGCTGTTCACTAAGTAAAGACTTAGGCTCCTTTCAGACGGCCGCTCCGCTGCTTAAGTCCGCTGCGGGACTTTTTTTTTTTTTTTTCCACGGAGCGGATGACATTTCTGTCATCCGCTCCGTGTGTCCGCATATCATCCCATCCGTTTGCGGATGATATGCGGACATAATGTAAGTATATGGCATTGCGGATGTCAGCGGATGTCAGCGGATGACACCGCTGACATCCGATTTTCCTTCCCTTCCGTTTTTTACACGGATGGAAAAATGGGGTTCTGTTCCATTCGTAAAAACGGAACAGAACTGAAAGGAGGAAAATCGGATGTCAGCGGATGGTATTCCGCTGACATCCGCAGTGCCATTCACTTACATTGATGTCCGCAAATCATCCGCAAAAAAATAGGATGATTTGCGGACACACGGAGCGGCTGTGTGAAAGGACCCCTAGGAAAATGGTGTACTGTAAAACAGTGCTTGCAAAAAAATAATATAATATAAATATAGTGTGAAAATGAAATAAAGGTTAAATAAAGGTGGGTCACTAACATAGTGGTGATCATAAAGTGCAATAGTGCTAAATCCAAAATTAATAAATACAATAAATGATCACAAATACAAGGTGCAATGGTGCTGATACAATATTCATCAGGGGGAATAAATACAAAGTGCAATAATGCAAAGTGCAACAATGCTTAGTGCAATAAAAGATTGCAAATGCAAAGTGAACACTGGTATGACAGTCCAATGTAACTGCTCAAATATAGTCCAAGGCTGAATGCAACGTGCTCAAAAGTGCTACTAACAAAAAGTGCAATAAGTGCTCCAAGCGGTGCAAAGGTGCCATAAATCCCTTTAGGAATCCACTCACCAGAGCCGATGGACCTTCAAGGTCAAAAGAGCCTTATAATAAATCAAATGGACTGGACACCTCCAAGGAAAAAATCCCAGTAGATCCCCTTCTTCTGTGCCACTCAAAAGAAAGGATGGACCAACATAGTGAAGCCCGAATATGTATGTAGGTAAAATACTCACAAAGGATAAAATAGAGGTCCGAAAATAAGAAATGAGTAGTCTTGCAATCCTTCCGGGAATGCAGCCGGTATGCGTTCCACGGACTCCAGGAAGTGACGTCCTTGGTTGCTGTGACTGGAAGTACATTGACGAGTTTGGCCCGCCTACAAGGGCGTTTTCAAACATATCACTTCCGCCTCCGGCAAGATAATTTATACTGAATACGAGAATGACGTATTTACTGGAGCACCAATCAATACGAGTGTCTAATTAGCTGACAAGTACCTCACTTCCTGTTTACAAGCTGATAATACGTAGCACGAAATTTCATCATATCATCAAATGGCAAGAAATAATTAACTTAAAATTAATAATTAATAACATGACATTCACAGGTTTAAAAACTATAAATTCAGTAGTTCAGGCAGGCAGAGGGGGGAGAGAGGTGGCGCAAACAGACAGTACGGGTGACTGCAAAAGTATACTGTGGGCAGATGGTGGAGTGTAATCCAATAGCTGGACACTTGGATGGCTGCAGGCTTGTAGAGGGTGAAGCGACCCTGTATGGTTTTACCAATGCCTGTTTTTATAGACCTCTTGTGAGTAACGATTTTATTGTGTGTCATTAAAATTACTGCTGTGCTACACTTAGATCGGCGCTTGGCTCTCTCTCTCTCCTTAAAAACTATAAAACCACATAACATATCTTAAATAATTGTTACTATAAGAACAGTCTTACCAAATGTGCAAATTGAAATAATTACTAGTGATATAAAAAAAATGATAAAAAAGAAAAAATAAGAAAATTACGTTTCCAAAATTGCAAATGGAAATAGGTGAAAAAAAAGTAAAAAAAATGAAAATAAAACAAATAAAAAATGCACCAGTGCATAATAATAGTAAATGAAAAAGAATAAATGGAAAAAAATATATATAAAAATGAAAATAAAAACGAAAAAAAAATTATATATATATATTATAAAAAGAAAGTGAAAAGAAAAAAATCCCAAAATTATATAAGAAATTATATAAAAATGAAATGTGAACCATATATTTAATAAAAAGTAATTATGATAAAAAAAGATATGTGTCTGTGTAATAAATACTAAGAACTATTAAAATTACCAATTGGAGAGAAAACAGTTCAGATCAAGGTCTATATTGAGACCCAAGGGGTGGAGAGTACCCAAACGATGTATCCACTAGGTCTTGTTTTGGGAAATTGACTTTTCAGGTTCTTCCCCCTCCAATGGGCTTCTACTTTGTCAATGCCACAGAAAGTCAAACCACTCGGATCACAGTTGTGCACCAATCTAAAGTGGTTTGACAAGCTGTGATGACGAAACCCTTTTCTTACATTGTTCACATGTTCTCTCAAACTAATTCTTAGCTCCCTAGTGGTCCTGCCCACATATTGGAGTCCACATGGGCACGAAAGTAAATATGTTACATGTCTGGACCCACAGGTGATGAACTTATTGATGGTATATTTTCCACCATGAGAGTGTGAACTAAAATCCGTTGTTTTTCTTTTTCGATATTTTGACGTTCTGCATATCATACACCTTCCGCAACTATAAAAGCCAACCTGGTCTATAAAAGTACATGTCTTGACAGGGGGATTAATGACATTATATGCCAACCTCATTCTCAAGGTTTTGGGTTTGGTATAAATAAATGTAGGTTAAAACAGTGTTTAAAACTTCATCTCTTAGGAGCAGGGACCAATGTTTCCTAATGATTTTCTCGAACTGTTTATACTGGCGTGTAAAACCGGTCATAAACCCTATACCGTAGTAGTTCGTATTGGTATTATTTGTTCTGCCTTTAAACAAGCGCTATCAGTTTTTCTAATGGATTCCTTAGTGGTCAGTAGCTCTCTTGTTTTGTAGCCTTTTTCTTTGAACCTTTCAATCAACATATTGGCCTGTTGGTCATAGTCATTGTCCAAATTGCAGTTCCTGCTCACTCTTAACATTTGGCTCTTAGGGACAGAACTCAGCCCTTTAGGATGATGACAAACTTCCTATCGGAATGTAGCCATTCCTATCCACATCCTTGAAGTAGGTACGAGTGAATAGTTTGCCATTATATTTGAATATCATCAGGTCTAGAAAGTTGATAGATGTAAATTCAAATATTTCTGAAAAAGAGATTCCATATTGATTCCCACTAATGTAGGTCAGGAATCTAGTTAGGGAGTCCTGGGAGCCCCTCCAAACAATAATATCATCGTCTATGTACCTTCGGTATATCATACGTTTGGAAGGTCTATTGGCAAAAATGGCTTCATCCTCCCATTTGTTCATGAAGAGGTTTGTATCGACGGAGCATATTTGGCTCCCATCGCCACTCCCTTTTTCTGCCTGAAAAATCTTTTCTCGTGCAAAAAGAAATGATGGCTCATGGCAAGATCAAGTGCCTGTAAGAGGAACTCTTTCTGTTAGGTTTTTGACTCCAGTGTCCAGAGCCCATTTTGCCGCTTCTAGGGCATGGTGTTGTTGAATATTCGTATAAAGAGAGTTTACATCTATACTGACCAGGATGTCATCATCTCTCACATCTACCTCACTCAACAGTTCCATGAGATGTTTGCCATCTTTGAGGTAGGAAGGTCCCTGCTGCACCAAAGGCTGTAAAAAACAGTCCTCACCTACTCTGGAAAACAACAAGTCAACCCCACTGATTATGGGTCTCCCAGGGGGCTTATTTTTATCTTTATGAATTTTGGGAAACTGGTATATGACCAGCACCCTAGGTGCATCAGGTAATAAATACCTACTTTCTTTCTTATTTAGTATTTTTCATCTTTTCTTGCCCTTTTTACCAGTTTGGTGAATTTAGCCTGCAGCCTTTGTTAGGTTGAGAGAACATGTGAACAATATAAGAAAAGGGTTTCCTCATCACAGCTTGTCAAACCACTTTAGATTGGTGCACAACCGTGATCCGAGTGGTTTGCCTTTCTGTGGCATTGAGTAGAAGCCCATTGGAGGGGGGAGAACCTGAAAAAATAAATTTCCCAAAAAGAGACCCAGTGGATACATCGTTTGGGTACTATCCACCCCTTGGGTCTCAATATAGACCTTGATCTAAAAACTGTTTTCTCTCCAGTTGGTAATTTTAATAGTTTTTAGTATTTATTACACAGACGCGTATCTTTTTTTTTATCATAATCACTTTTTATTATTAAATATATGGTTCACAGCTCATTTTTTATATAATTTCCTATATCATTTTTGGGGATTTTTCCTTCACTTTTTTATATATTTTTTTTTATATATATTTTTTTCCATTTATTATTTTTCATTTATTATGCACTGGTGCATTTTTTATTTGTTTATCTTTTTATTTTTTCACCCATTTCCATTTGCAATTTTGGAAACATAATTTTCTTATTCTTTCTTTTTGTCATTTTTTTTTTTTTTCTATATATCACTAGTAATTATTTCAATTTGCGCATTTGGTAAGACTGTTCTAATACAGGGTTCATACACATTTTCAACAATGAAATTCCATGACTTTTCCATGACTTCACGTAAATATTCATGACCTAATGTTTCATGAAATGTCTATGTATACGTGTTAAATAAGAAGAAAATCTATGTCACACCCAGCATATTTTTACTAATATAAATGACCAGCTTTGTAGTGTACAGTGGAATATGAAATATTTATTTAAATAACGCTTGCACAGTAACGACGTTTCATAACATAAACCCTGAGAACCGCTTAGAAATGGATTAACGTAATCCACAGGAGATATAACATAAATCAAGGGAAAGCAACTAAAAAATAAAAGTGTCCAGCAACACTGTTCTGAACATAAATATGAGCACTTACGTTCGCCGCATGCAAAGCTGGCCGCTATCTTGCTGTCTGGGAACATAGTCTGGAAAAGCTGACCTGTGTCTTCACAAGACTTGTATGAATAGTGTGAATTAACCACCTTTAGAGCCCACAGTACCTCTGCTGTTAGAGTTTCGTTTCTGGATACAGCGTGACTCAAAATGGTCCCTTGTTTTACAGAGGATGAGGTGGAAGCACCGCTGCCGCAGCTGGGAGCCGGTGTCACTTCAGGCGCACGGGTGAAAAAGCCAGCGATCGGATTGGAAGCTGTCGAGCACGCAGCTGCAGACTGGTGCTTTGCACCTTTAGCGTGGCTAGACCACGCTGCCTCTCCCATGTTCGAAATGTCAAATGTTTTACGACACACTGTACATTTAGCACTTCCCGGGTCCTGATCTTTCTCCAGCCACCTCTCATACTTTTCGTCATGAAGCCATACATTTTTAAAGCTGCATTTCCCTGGCATTGCTGTAACTGTGAACGGACTGGTATAGATGGCACAAAATGCAGCACTTAATCTTTTTAGGCCCAAGCAACAGTCATAAGGTGCAGGCGGACTGGTATGGATGGCACAGACAGTGAGATGCACAAAATGCAGCACAGTAATCTTTTTAGGCCCAAGCGACAGTCATGAGGTGCAGGCGGACTGGTATGGATGGCACAGACAGTGAGATGCACAAAATGCAGCACAGCAATCTTTTAGGCCCAAGCGACAGTCATGAGGTGCAGGCGGACTGGTATGGATCGCACAGATCTGATGGTGCACAAATGCGGCACTTACTTTTGGGAGAAAGAACAGTGGTGCTCCTGCTTGCCCAAATAAAGCAGTGAGTCATGAAGGTGCAGCTGGAAAAAATGCGGCGCTTACTATTCTTAGGCCGAACCTAACAGTCCCATGAGGCAGAAAAGAGTTCTCACAGAAACTAAGGCGACTCAGGATTGGATGCTTAATTATTTATTTACATTTATTTTTAACATTCCCGTAGGACTGGTACAGTAGGTGCTCGCAGTTTGCCCTACGGTCGGTCACTGGCCAGCAGCAGCCGAGGAAATGATCGTGCACCAATGACAGGCAGCGGGGAGGGCCGGGCCGCGGTTTGCCTGTATGTGACTGGCCAGCAGCAGCAAACCAATCACAGGCAGCGGAAGCGTCACTGGAGAGCGGGCCGGCCGCATGAACGTGATGATGCGGGGGTGCGGTAACTGAAACGGTTACCGCCCCCTTCCGCGTCATCATCACGTTCATGCGGCCCGCCCTCCAGTGACGCTTCCGCCGCCTGTGATTGGTTTGCTGCTGCTGGCCAGTCACATACAGGCAAACCGCTGCCCGGCCCTCCCCGCTGCCAGCGATTGGTGCTTGGTGTATGATCTACTCCTCGGCTGCTGCGGACCCGGAAATGTGCACAAGCATAAAATAAAATTATACATTAATTTGCAATAAAAAAGTTTTAAGCATCCGCTCCCCCCGCTCCTCCCCAGATTTCCATGACTTTTCCAAAACATTTGTAAAATCGTACTTTTCCATGACCTTTCCAGGCCTGGAAAGTGTCATCTCAGAATTCCATAACTTTTCCAGGTTTTTAATGACCGTACGAACCCTGCTAATAGTAACAATTTATTAAGCTATGTCATGTGGATTTATAGTTTTTAAACCTGTGATGTTATTAACCACTTCCCGCCCGCCCTATAGGCGATTGACGGCAGGAAAGTGGTTGCATTACCCTGACCAAAACGGCGGCAGGATAATGCGTGCAGAACGGTGATCGGTGATGCGGAGTGTCCGATCTCGGTAAAGAGCCTGTGACCAGCTGTGTCCAATTGGCTTTCCTTAGTTCGTGCCTGACAGGCACGAGTAGAGGAGAGACGATCTGCGGCTCCCCTGACAGGGAGAGGGGGGTCTGCACTGGTAATCAGATCATTGATTACCAGTGCAGACCCTCGGGGGGGGTGCCACTAGAACCACCAGGGATGCCCACCCATGACCCCAGGGATGCCCACCCATGACCCCAGGGATGCCCACCATGTCCCCCAGGGATGGCAATCAGGGTTCAGGGAGCCCACCAGTGCCCTCCCCATCAGTGCTGCCCGCCAGTGCTCGAGCCCTCCCCATCAGTGCTGCCTAGCAGTGCCCATCAGTGCCACCTATCAGTGCCCACCAATGCCGCCTATCAGTGCCCACCAATGCTGCATATCAGTGCTATCAGTGCCACATATCAGTGCCGCATATTAGTGCCACCCCCTCAGTGCCTCCTCCTGTCAGTGCAGCCTCATCAGTGCAGGAAAAAAACATATTTACAAAATTGTATAACAAAAAAACGTTTTTTTTCAAACTTTTGTCTTTTTTTTATTTGTTTAGCATAGCAAAAAAGAAAAAACCTTGTGGTGATCAAATACCACCAAAAGAAAGCTCTATTTGTGGGGAAAAAATGACATAAATTTGGTTCAGGTACAGTGTTGCATGACCGCGCAATTGTCATTCAAAATGCAACAGCGCTAAAAGCTGAAAATTGGCCTGGGCAGGAAGGGGGTGAAAGTGCCTTGTATTGAAGTGGTTAATTATTAATTTTAAGTTAATTATTTCTTGCCATTTGATGATATGATGAAATTTCGTGCTATGTAATATCAGCTTGTAAACAGGAAGTGAGGTACTTTTCAGCCAATTAGACACTCGTATTGATTGGTGCTTCAGTAAATACGTCATTCTTGGGAGCAGTATAAATTATCTCGCCGGACGCGGAAGTGATGTCTTTGAAAACGCCCTTTTAGGCGGGCGAAACGCGTCAATGTACTTCCAGTCACGACAACCAACGTCACTTCCTGCATGTCGGCTGCGTTCCCGGTAGGATTGTGAGACTACTCATTTCTTATATGCGGACCTCTATTTTATCCTTTGTATTTTACCTATTAATTAATAAACATATTCGGGCTTCACTATGTTGGTCCATCCTTTCTTTTGAGTGGCACAAAAGAAGGGGATCTACTGGGATTTTATACTTGGAGGAGTCCAGTCTATTTGATTTATTATAAGGCTCATTTGACCTTTTATAAAAGGTCCAGTGGCTCTGGTGAGTGGATTCCCAAAGGGATTTGTGGCGCCTTTGCACCGCTTGGAGCACTTATTGCACTTTTTGATAGTAGCACTTTTGAGCATGTTGCACTCAGCATTAGACTATATTTGAGCAGTTACATTGGACTGTCATACCAGTGTTCACTTTGCATTTGCGATCTTTTATTGCACTAAGCATTGTTGCACTTTGTATTTATTGCACCTGATGAATATTGTATCAGCACCATTGCACCTTGTATTTATGATCATTTATTGTATTTATCAATTTTGGATTTAGCACTATTGCACTTTATGATCACCACTACCTTGGTGACCCACATTTATTTAATGTTCACACTATATTTATATTATATTCGTTTTTTGCAAGCGCTGTTTTCCAGCACAACATCAGAATCAAGTAATGTCTGTACATACTCAGGAAGCAACACTGTGTTCAAATAATTCAGCTTACTCCTCCATTCATGATTCTGGGGCTATGCCAGGAGCAGCTGTGAACAAGGAGGCCGAATAGGCCGCTGTGGTGGACTGCGCACTAATGGCAGCCTGGGTAATAATGGATGAGGATGGTTTAATAAGCCAGTCCACCACCTCCTCTACTTGCTGTGGCTGGATAACACAGGCAACATCGCTAAAAGATAAAAAAAAAAAAAAGTGCCCTGCCCAAGGACAGACCACGTTCCCCTTTGCCTGTGGACAGAGATGTTCCCATGCCATGATGAGGGGGCCAGTAGCATCTGCCTCTCTTTGTTAACCTTCCGGAGATGACACTTGGAAATGTAAGCGCTGCGCAAACTGTTGGCGCTATATAAATCCTGTATAATAATAATAATAATGTGTAATTGGATGCACTTTATTTAATAAAAAGTGGTGTTTGGAGCACTTTAAAATGAGGACTGATGCGGACAAAAATGTAAAACTATTTAAAAAAAAAAAAAAAAGGGGGGGGGGGATGCCCTGATTGCAGAAAGTAACCATCACTTTGTCCAATCAGAGCTAATTGGGGAAGTAGGTGCAAGGCTTCCTCCAATTAGAGCTCTAGAATGCACTGTGAAGCGAGCAATGCATTGTGGGGAACTCGGTAGACGAACATCCCGTTGAGCTACCCGCAAATTCGGGTGTTCGCCGAACTGATGCTCGACTTGGACTGTTTGCCCACCTCTACTGTATATTCTATCTAGAGATAAGCCCGGTTCATACTATCTAACCAATGTCCTATTCTTCAGCCAAGAGGGAACATTCAATACTTTTATCCAAAGCTTTTTCTTGTGTTTTTTTTTTTTTGCTGGTGAGAAAGTGTTTCCTATTGTGGGCTATAGTGTAAATGGGTTAATCTTTCCAAATGTAGTATCATGGTCCTCTAGTTTCAATGCTTTCATGCTTACCTTATTTCTTTACATGCAAGTACTTTCTAGTCTGACCAATGTGAGTAGCAGATTTTAAACAAACAGAGCCACAACAGTTTCCTAACAGTTGATTTAGAAAACAATTGTGTGCAATATTCCAAACAAAGCAGTGTTCTGTAAAGACAATGCACTTCTGTTTTGGGGCAATGCATAATCAGAGTGACTTAGAATTGTTTGGAAAATTCAAACACAGCTTAAGGATTATGTAATTTCTTTAAAATAAATGAAGTAAAAATGAAAATTTAAATAATGTGGTTGCATAAGTGTGCATCCCCCTCCGATAACTGGGGATGTAGCTGTGTTCAGAATTAAGCAATCACATTCAAACTCATGTTATATAGAAGTCAGTACACGCCTGCGATCATTTAAAGTTCCTGATTAACCCCAAATAAAGTTCAGCTGCTCTATCTAGTAGGCCTTTCCTGACATTTTCTTATTCGCATCCTACAGATAAAGCCATGGTCCACAGAGCGCTTCAGAGGGATCTCATTGTTATAAGGTATTAGTCAGGAGAAGGGTACAAAATAATTTCCAAGGCATTAGATATACCATGTAAATGTCATCATCAAGTGGAGAAAAGATGTTACAACAGTGACATTACCAAGAACTGGACGTCCCTCCACATGTGTTGAAAAAAGGAGAAGAAAACTGGTCAAGGGGGCTGCCAAGAGGCCTGCAGGAACATTAAAGGAGCTACAGGAATATCTGGCAAGTACAGGCTGGGTGGTACATGTGACTATCTCCTGTATTCTTCATATGTCCGGGCTATGGGGTAGAGTGGCAAGATGGAAGCCTTTTCTTACGAAGAAAAACATCCAAGCCCTGCTTAATTTTGCAAAAACACATCTAAAGTCTCCCAAAAGCATGGAGGAAAATGTGGTATGGTCTGAAGAAACCAAGGATGAACTTTTTGGCCATAATTCCAAAAGATGTGTTTGGTGCAAAAACACTGCACATCACCAAAAGAACACTATACCCACAGTGAAGCATGGTGGTGGCAGCATCATGCTTTAGGGCTGTTTTTCTTCAGCTGGAACAGGGGCCTTAGTCAAGGTAGAGGGAATTACAAACCATTCCAAATACCAGTCAATACTGGCACAAAACTTGCAGACTTCTGCTAGAAAGCTGAACATGAGGAGGAACTTCATCTTTCAGCCTGACAACGACCAAAAGCATACATCCAAACCAACAAAGGAATCGCTTCACCAGAAGAAGAAGATTAAAGTTTTGGAATGGCCCAGCCAAAACCCAGATCTGAATCAGAATGAAAAGCTGTGGGATGATCTGAAGAGGGCTGTGCACAAGAGATGCCCTTGCAATCTGACAGATTTGGAGTGTTTTTGCAAAGAAGAGTGGGTAAATATTGCCAAGTCAAGTGGAGCCATGCTGATAGACTCATACTCAAAAAGACTAAGTGCTATAATAAAATTAAAAGGTGCTTCAATAAAGTATTAGTTTAAGGGTGTGCACACTTATGCAACCATATTATTTTAGTTTTTTTATTTTTACTTTCCTCCACCTAAAAGATTTCACTTTGTTGTTCAGCTGAGTTGTACAGTTTATAGGTCACCTTAAAAGGTGGAAAAAGTTCTGAAATTATTTCTGTGTGATATTTTTACATCACAGGAACTTGACATTTTAACAGGGGTGTGTATAGTTTTTATATCTGCTGTATGTTCTGTAGCTGATCATTCTGAATTTGACAAAAAGGATGACAATCTCATGATTTTTTTCCATGAACGGATCCCTTACACAAGTCATTTTATGTCAAACTAAAGTATTCAACTTTGATTTAGAATTTCAGTGTTTTTTACTGGTTTGGTCAAAAAAAGTGTGAATCCAGGAACTTTTTTCTCCTTCTTTTACTCTTTGATTGCAGTTACAATAATGATCATTGTAACAGCAATGTTTCAAACTGTCATGAAAGAGTTACAGTAATAAAAGCTATGATTACTAGTGATCTGTGATTGGCTACAGCTAATCAGGTGGTACAGGGTGTGGCGATTGGCCCAGGTACCATGTGATAGCTGTGGGCCAATCACAGCATCAGTCAATAGGAAACAGCAGTTATGAAAGAAATTCATTAATAAACCGCTTTGATGACACTGATCATATGATTCCATTGGCTGGGTACTGGGATCCGCAATCTGCAGGGTGGGCATGATGTGCACCCCTAACCCAGAACAGGTTGGACGATGTGCATGTACATGCTCCAGCCTGTCTGTGGTAGCTGCCCGTAGTAAACGCACTGTTGGTGGTCGGCAAGTGGTTAAGATTAGTGTTGAGCGAACACGGACTGTATTATTCGTGTTCGTACCGAATAATTGGATTTTTTGTACCCGAACACGGACACGGACACTTTACTGTATGTTCGGGTAAAAATCCGTGTTCGGTCGTTTTATTTCCGGGTTTTGCATGCTTTGGCGCTCTTTTCATGGCGGGCTTTCAACAGCCAATCAACAATCGTTTAACTGGTGTGCCTTAAGCCATCCCAGCCATGCCTGCAAATGTCTCAGTAGCTGTGATTGGCCGTCTGAAGCATGTGACCAAGTCTTTATAAGTTCGAGGCAGCCGCAGCGGCGTCATTATGCTGCTTAGATTCAGGGACAGAGCACACATCAACGTGCTGGCTGCTGATTAGGGAAAGATAGGCAGGAAAAAACCATTTGTGTCCGGATAGAATTGAGGGACAGGTCGGAGTGTTTAGGCAGGGCGAGTTGTAGGCATTTTAGGGATAGAGTCTGCTGAATTATATAGGGTCAGTGTCTTCTACAAACTACAATCGATATTGCTGTGTGGGGGGTGGGGTGAATCTGCACTCAATCCTGATCTACGATCTCTTCTCAATCCTGTTAGGGACAGAGTCTGCTGAATTTTAGGGAAACTGTGTTCTACAAACTACAATCGATATTGCTGTGTGGGGGGTGGGGTGAATCTGCACTCAATCCTGATCTACGATCTCTTCTCAATCCTGTTAGGGACAGAGTCTGCTGAATTTTAGGGAAACTGTGTTCTACAAACTACAATCGATATTGCTGTGTGGGGGGTGGGGTGAATCTGCACTCAATCCTGATCTACGATCTCTTCTCAATCCTGTTAGGGACAGAGTCTGCTGAATTTTAGGGAAACTGTGTTCTACAAACTACAATCGATATTGCTGTGTGGTGTGGGATTGGAGATAGGCAGGTGTCAGTGATCCACATCCATTTTTCTGTGTGTGAGCTGCAGTGAACACAATCTTTTTGGGCTACAGTGAACACAATCTTTTTGGGCTGCAGTGAACACAATCTTTTTGGGCTGCAGTGAACACAATCTTTTTGGGCTGCAGTGAACACAATCTTTTTGGGGTGCAGTGAACAAAATCTTTTTGGGGTGCAGTGAACACAATCCTTTTTGGTGTGCAGTGAACACAATCTTTGTGGGGTGCAGTGAACAAAATCCTTTGTGGGGTGCAGTGAACACAATCTTTTTGGGGTGCAGTGAACAAAATCCTTTTTGGGGTGCAGTGAACAACATCCTTTTTGGGGTGCAGTGAACACAATCTTTTTGGGGTGCAGTGAACAAAATCCTTTGTGGGGTGCAGTGAACACAATCTTTTTGGGGTGCAGTGAACACAATCTTTTTGGGGTGGAGTGAACAACATCCTTTTTGGGGTGCAGTGAACAAAATCCTTTTTGGGGTGCAGTGAACAAAATCATTTTTGGGGTGCAGTGAACACAATCTTTTTGGGGTGCAGTGAACACAATCTTTGTGGGGTGCAGTGAACACAATCTTTTTGGGGTGGAGTGAACATCCTTTTTGGGGTGCAGTGAACAACATCCTTTTTGGGGTGCAGTGAACACAATCTTTTTGGGGTGCAGTGAACACAATCTTTGTGGGGTACAGTGAACAGAATCTTTGTGGGGTGCAGTGAACACAATCTTTGGGGGGTACAGTGAACACAATCTTTGTGAGGTGCAGTGAACACAATCTTTGTGGGGTGCAGTGAACACAATCATTGTGGGGTGCAGTGAACTCAATCTTTGTGGGGTACAGTGAACACAATCTCATACTGAAGGTTTGAGGGTGCTGCCTGTTCCATACTCCCCCTACTCCTCATCTAGCCTTTTAGGGGTACAAACAATAGTAATTGGGGCCTAGTGTGGTTGTGTACGTGTGATATACATACACTTTTTTGGGATCATATTTTCTATTCCGCTATTTAATCAAAAACCTCTGGGGATCAGTTAAATTGGGGGATAGTCTGTGTTGGTACGTGTGAGAGAGATCCACCTTTCCAAGTTGTTGGGGTTCATCTCATACTTCTGAAGGTTTGAGGGTGCTGCCTGTTCCATACTCCCCCCTACTCCTAGCCTTTTAGGGGTACAAACAATAGTAATTGGGGCCTAGTGTGGTTGTGTACGTGTGATATACATACACTTTTTTGGGATCATATTTTCTATTCCGCTATTTAATCAAAAACCTCTGGGGATCAGTTAAATTGGGGGATAGTCTGTGTTGGTACGTGTGAGAGAGATCCACCTTTCCAAGTTGTTGGGGTTCATCTCATACTTCTGAAGGTTTGAGGGTGCTGCCTGTTCCATACTCCCCCCTACTCCTAGCCTTTTAGGGGTACAAACAATAGTAATTGGGGCCTAGTGTGGTTGTGTACGTGTGATATACATACACTTTTTTGGGATCATATTTTCTATTCCGCTATTTAATCAAAAACCTCTGGGGATCAGTTAAATTGGGGGATAGTCTGTGTTGGTACGTGTGAGAGAGATCCACCTTTCCAAGTTGTTGGGGTTCATCTCATACTTCTGAAGGTTTGAGGGTGCTGCCTGTTCCATACTCCCCCCTACTCCTAGCCTTTTAGGGGTACAAACAATAGTAATTGGGGCCTAGTGTGGTTGTGTACGTGTGATATACATACACTTTTTTGGGATCATATTTTCTATTCCGCTATTTAATCAAAAACCTCTGGGGATCAGTTAAATTGGGGGATAGTCTGTGTTGGTACGTGTGAGAGAGATCCACCTTTCCAAGTTGTTGGGGTTCATCTCATACTTCTGAAGGTTTGAGGGTGCTGCCTGTTCCATACTCCCCCTACTCCTAGCCTTTTAGGGGTACAAACAATAGTAATTGGGGCCTAGTGTGGTTGTGTACGTGTGATATACATACACTTTTTTGGGATCATATTTTCTATTCCGCTATTTAATCAAAAACCTTTGGGGATCAGTTAAATTGGGGGATAGTCTGTGTTGGTACGTGTGAGAGAGATCCACCTTTCCAAGTTGTTGGGGTTCATCTCATACTTCTGAAGGTTTGAGGGTGCTGCCTGTTCCATACTCCCCCTACTCCTAGCCTTTTAGGGGTACAAACAATAGTAATTGGGGCCTAGTGTGGTTGTGTACGTGTGATATACATACACTTTTTTGGGATCATATTTTCTATTCCGCTATTTAATCAAAAACCTCTGGGGATCAGTTAAATTGGGGGATAGTCTGTGTTGGTACGTGTGAGAGAGATCCACCTTTCCAAGTTGTTGGGGTTCATCTCATACTTCTGAAGGTTTGAGGGTGCTGCCTGTTCCATACTCCCCCCTACTCCTAGCCTTTTAGGGGTACAAACAATAGTAATTGGGGCCTAGTGTGGTTGTGTACGTGTGATATACATACACTTTTTTGGGATCATATTTTCTATTCCGCTATTTAATCAAAAACCTCTGGGGATCAGTTAAATTGGGGGATAGTCTGTGTTGGTACGTGTGAGAGAGATCCACCTTTCCAAGTTGTTGGGGTTCATCTCATACTTCTGAAGGTTTGAGGGTGCTGCCTGTTCCATACTCCCCCTACTCCTAGCCTTTTAGGGGTACAAACAATAGTAATTGGGGCCTAGTGTGGTTGTGTACGTGTGATATACATACACTTTTTTGGGATCATATTTTCTATTCCGCTATTTAATCAAAAACCTCTGGGGATCAGTTAAATTGGGGGATAGTCTGTGTTGGTACGTGTGAGAGAGATCCACCTTTCCAAGTTGTTGGGGTTCATCTCATACTTCTGAAGGTTTGAGGGTGCTGCCTGTTCCATACTCCCCCCTACTCCTAGCCTTTTAGGGGTACAAACAATAGTAATTGGGGCCTAGTGTGGTTGTGTACGTGTGATATACATACACTTTTTTGGGATCATATTTTCTATTCCGCTATTTAATCAAAAACCTCTGGGGATCAGTTAAATTGGGGGATAGTCTGTGTTGGTACGTGTGAGAGAGATCCACCTTTCCAAGTTGTTGGGGTTCATCTCATACTTCTGAAGGTTTGAGGGTGCTGCCTGTTCCATACTCCCCCCTACTCCTAGCCTTTTAGGGGTACAAACAATAGTAATTGGGGCCTAGTGTGGTTGTGTACGTGTGATATACATACACTTTTTTGGGATCATATTTTCTATTCCGCTATTTAATCAAAAACCTCTGGGGATCAGTTAAATTGGGGGATAGTCTGTGTTGGTACGTGTGAGAGAGATCCACCTTTCCAAGTTGTTGGGGTTCATCTCATACTTCTGAAGGTTTGAGGGTGCTGCCTGTTCCATACTCCCCCCTACTCCTAGCCTTTTAGGGGTACAAACAATAGTAATTGGGGCCTAGTGTGGTTGTGTACGTGTGATATACATACACTTTTTTGGGATCATATTTTCTATTCCGCTATTTAATCAAAAACCTCTGGGGATCAGTTAAATTGGGGGATAGTCTGTGTTGGTACGTGTGAGAGAGATCCACCTTTCCAAGTTGTTGGGGTTCATCTCATACTTCTGAAGGTTTGAGGGTGCTGCCTGTTCCATACTCCCCCCTACTCCTAGCCTTTTAGGGGTACAAACAATAGTAATTGGGGCCTAGTGTGGTTGTGTACGTGTGATATACATACACTTTTTTGGGATCATATTTTCTATTCCGCTATTTAATCAAAAACCTCTGGGGATCAGTTAAATTGGGGGATAGTCTGTGTTGGTACGTGTGAGAGAGATCCACCTTTCCAAGTTGTTGGGGTTCATCTCATACTTCTGAAGGTTTGAGGGTGCTGCCTGTTCCATACTCCCCCTACTCCTAGCCTTTTAGGGGTACAAACAATAGTAATTGGGGCCTAGTGTGGTTGTGTACGTGTGATATACATACACTTTTTTGGGATCATATTTTCTATTCCGCTATTTAATCAAAAACCTCTGGGGATCAGTTAAATTGGGGGATAGTCTGTGTTGGTACGTGTGAGAGAGATCCACCTTTCCAAGTTGTTGGGGTTCATCTCATACTTCTGAAGGTTTGAGGGTGCTGCCTGTTCCATACTCCCCCCTACTCCTAGCCTTTTAGGGGTACAAACAATAGTAATTGGGGCCTAGTGTGGTTGTGTACGTGTGATATACATACACTTTTTTGGGATCATATTTTCTATTCCGCTATTTAATCAAAAACCTCTGGGGATCAGTTAAATTGGGGGATAGTCTGTGTTGGTACGTGTGAGAGAGATCCACCTTTCCAAGTTGTTGGGGTTCATCTCATACTTCTGAAGGTTTGAGGGTGCTGCCTGTTCCATACTCCCCCCTACTCCTAGCCTTTTAGGGGTACAAACAATAGTAATTGGGGCCTAGTGTGGTTGTGTACGTGTGATATACATACACTTTTTTGGGATCATATTTTCTATTCCGCTATTTAATCAAAAACCTCTGGGGATCAGTTAAATTGGGGGATAGTCTGTGTTGGTACGTGTGAGAGAGATCCACCTTTCCAAGTTGTTGGGGTTCATCTCATACTTCTGAAGGTTTGAGGGTGCTGCCTGTTCCATACTCCCCCCTACTCCTAGCCTTTTAGGGGTACAAACAATAGTAATTGGGGCCTAGTGTGGTTGTGTACGTGTGATATACATACACTTTTTTGGGATCATATTTTCTATTCCGCTATTTAATCAAAAACCTCTGGGGATCAGTTAAATTGGGGGATAGTCTGTGTTGGTACGTGTGAGAGAGATCCACCTTTCCAAGTTGTTGGGGTTCATCTCATACTTCTGAAGGTTTGAGGGTGCTGCCTGTTCCATACTCCCCCTACTCCTCATCTAGCCTTTTAGGGGTACAAACAATAGTAATTGGGGCCTAGTGTGGTTGTGTACGTGCGAGATACATACACTTTTTTTGATCATATTTCCTATTCCGCTATTCAATAAAAACCTTTGAGGATCAATTGAATTGCGGGATAGTCTGTGTCGGTACGTGTGAGAGAGATCCACCTTTCCAAGTTGTTGGGGTTCATCTCATACTTCTGAAGGTTTGAGGGTGCTGCCTGTTCCATACCCCCCCTACTCCTCATCTAGCCTTTTAGGGGTACAAACAATAGTAATTGGGGCCTAGTGTGGTTGTGTACGTGCGAGATACATACACTTTTTTTGATCATATTTCCTATTCCGCTATTCAATAAAAACCTTTGAGGATCAATTGAATTGAGGGATAGTCTGTGTCGGTACGTGTGAGAGAGATCCACCTTTCCAAGTTGTTGGGGTTCATCTCATACTTCTGAAGGTTTGAGGGTGCTGCCTGTTCCATACCCCCCCTACTCCTCATCTAGCCTTTTAGGGGTACAAACAATAGTAATTGGGGCCTAGTGTGGTTGTGTACGTGCGAGATACATACACTTTTTTTGATCATATTTCCTATTCCGCTATTCAATAAAAACCTTTGAGGATCAATTGAATTGCGGGATAGTCTGTGTCGGTACGTGTGAGAGAGATCCACCTTTCCAAGTTGTTGGGGTTCATCTCATACTTCTGAAGGTTTGAGGGTGCTGCCTGTTCCATACTCCCCCTACTCCTCATCTAGCCTTTTAGGGGTACAAACAATAGTAATTGGGGCCTAGTGTGGTTGTGTACGTGTGATATACATACACTTTTTTTGGATCATATTTTCTATTCCGCTATTCAATAAAAACCTTTCTAGGGCAAGATCTTAAATTACAGAAATATGAGGAGACCGTCAAATAAGGGCCGTGGCCTGGGTCGTGGTGCTGCTGGTAGAGCTCCTGTTGCAAGGAGAGGACATGGTCGATCTGTGCCAGCTACACGCACAAGTGAAACACCTTCCTCAAGTGTGAGTAGGCGACAGAACCTGCATCAGTATTTGGTAGGGCATCAAACGCCCCTAGAAGTGATGAGGCCAGAACAAGTTGAGGCGATAGTAGATTGGTTTGCTGCTGACAGTGCCTCCAGTTCCTTCACATTGTCTCCCACCCAGTCTACTGCAGAAAGGTCAGAGTTGGCACCTGCAGCCAATGTCCAACCGTCTTTCACCTCACCCCCTTGCAAATCAGGCCAGCAGTCTGAGCCCCAAGCCATACAGCAGTCTCTTATTCTTTTTGAGGACTCTGTCAGCAGGGTTTCCCAGGGCCATCCACCTAGCCCTGCCCCAGAAGTGGAAGAGATTGAGTGCAGCGATGCCCAACCACTTATTCCTCAAGATGAGTACATGCAAGGATCATCGCAGCACGTCTCCGATGATGACGAAACGCAGGTGCCAACTGCTGCGGCGTTCAGCATTGTGGAGACCGACAAGGAGGGCAGGGGTGAAGACTGGGTGGAAGATGATGTGGAGGACGATGAGGTCCTCGACCCCACATGGAATGAACGTCATGCAGGTGAACTGAGTAGTTTGGAGGAAGAGGCGGTGGTCGCACAGAGCCACCAGCACAGCAGAAGAGGGAGCAGGGTGCAGAAGCGGAGCGGCCGTGCCCTAGACACTACGCCCGCTACTGCCCAACGCAGCAAGGGAACGAGCGCACCAAAGTCAGCTCAAAGGAGTTCTCTAGCGTGGAAGTTCTTTAGAAAATGTGCTGATGACAGGACACGAGTGGTTTGCACCCTGTGCAATCAGAGCTTGAAGCGAGGCATGAACCTTCTCAACCTGAGCACAACCTGCATGATCAGGCATCTAAGTGCAAAGCACGAGCTGCAGTGGAGTACACACCTTCAAAACCAAGAAACGTCTCTGGCTCATCCTGCTTCCTCTTCTGCTGCAGTCTCGGCCGCTCCAGCCACATCTGTAGTGATACCGGCACCTGCCACCCCGCAAACAGACGATCTGTCAGCAACACCACCACCTGGGTCACCAACAACCATCTCCACAATGTCCCGTGGAAGCGTTCAGCTTTCCATCTCCCAAACACTTGAGAGGAAGAGGAAGTACCCCCCTACCCACCCGCGATCCCTGGCCCTGAATGCCAGCATTTCAAAATTATTGGCCTTTGAAATGCTGTCATTCCGTCTGGTGGAGACGCACAGTTTTAAAAACCTTATGTCGGTGGCTGTCCCACAGTACGTCGTGCCCAGCCGCCACTACTTTTCCAGGCAAGCCATCCCTTCCCTGCACAACCAAGTGGGGGAAAAAATCAGGTGTGCACTGCGCAACGCCATCTGTGCCAAGGTCCACCTAACTACGGATACGTGGACCAGTAAGCACGGTCAGGGGCGTTATATCTCCCTAACGGCACACTGGGTAAATGCAGTGGCGGATGGGCCTGAGGCGGATAGCAATTTGGCGCATGTCCTTCCACCACCGAGGATTGCAGGGCGCTTCAGTTTGCCTCCTGTTCCTAACTCCTCCTACTCCGCTTCCTCATCCTCTACCGCCTCCTCATCCGGACAGCGTAACACCTTCACCACCAACTTCAGCACGGCCAGGGGTAAACGACAGCAGGCAGTTTTACAACTTGCCTGTTTGGGGGACAAACCACACACCGCGCAGGAGTTGTGGAGGAGCATGGAACAGCAGACAAATGAGTGGTTGCTGCCAGCGAGCCTCAAGCCCGGCCTGGTGGTGTGCGATAACGGGCGAAATCTCATAGCAGCTCTGGGCCTAGCCGGTTTGACGCACATCCCTTGCCTGGCGCATGTGCTGAATTTGGTGGTGCAGAGGTTCCTTAAAAACTACCCCGATATGTCAGAGCTGCTGCAGAAAGTGCGGGCCGTTTGTGCGCACTTTCGGCGTTCTCACCCTGCTGCTGCTCGCCTGGCAGCGCTGCAGCGTAACTTCGGCCTTCCCGCTCACCGCCTCATATGTGACGTGCCCACAAGGTGGAACTCCACCTTGCACATGCTGGAAAGACTGTGCGAGCAGCAGCAGGCCATAGTGGAGTTTCAGCTGCAGCACGCACGCGTGAGTCGCTCTGCGGAACAGCACCACTTCACCACCAATAACTGGGCCTCCATGCGAGACCTGTGTGCCTTGTTGCGCTGTTTTGAGTACTCCACCAACATGGCCAGTGGCAATGACGCCGTTCTCAGCTTAACTATCCCACTTCTATGCCTCCTTGAAAAAACAATTCGGGCGATGATGGAAGAGGATGTGGCACAGGATGAGGAGGAGGAGGAGGATGAAGAGGTAACATTTCCAAGGCTTTCAGGGCAGTCATTCGCAAGGGGCTCCGAGGGTGGGTTCCTGCACACGCAAACGCCAGGGACGCAATTGTCCAGCAGGGGCACAGTTCTGGAGGATGAGGAGGATGAGGAGGAGGAGGAGCTGGAGGAGGAGATGGAACCATGTTCACAGCAGGGTGGCACCCAGGCCAGCTCATGGCCATCACTGGTGCGTGGCTGGGGGGATACAGAGGACACGGACCATACACCTCCCACAGAGGACAGCCTTTCGTTGCCTCTGGGCAGCCTGGCACACATGAGCGATTACATGCTGCAGTGTCTCCACAACGACCGCCGAGTTGCCCACATTCTAACTTGTGCTGATTACTGGGTGGCCACGCTGCTGGATCCCCGTTACAAGGACAACGTACCGTCCTTAATTCACTCACTGGAGCGCGATCGCAAGATGCGCGAGTACAAGCGCACGCTGGTAGACGCCATGCTGCTGGCATTCCCATCTGACAGCGGGGCCACAGTGGAAGCACAAGGCAGAGGAGGAGGAGGAGGAGGTCGCCAACGCAACCAGGGCACCGCCAGCACCTCAGAAGGCAGGGTTAGCATGGCCGAAATGTGGAAAAGCTTTGTCAGCACGCCACAACAAACAGCAGCACCAGCAGCTCAGATGGAACGTCTTAGCAGGAGGCAGCATTTTACCAACATGGTGGAGCAGTATGTGTGCACACGCCTACATGTAGTGAATGACGGGTCTGCCCCCTTCAACTTCTGGGTCTCCAAATTGGGCACATGGCCTGAGCTTGCCCTTTACGCCTTGGAGGTGCTGGCGTGCCCTGCAGCCAGTGTATTATCTGAACGGGTATTTAGCACGGCTGGGGGCGTTATAACAGACAAGCGCAGCCGCCTGTCCAGAGACAATGTGGACAAGCTCACGTTCATTAAAATGAACCAGGCATGGATCCCACGGGACTTTTCCGTACCTTATGCAGAATAGCAATGGATACCGACCTTACCCACCCATTGTTCCATTTTTGCTCTTTCTCACTCTTTTGGGGTGTACCCTCATTTAAAATTTGTGAAAAGAAGCAGTGTTGGCTACCTCGTCCTCCTCCTCAGGGCCAGATTAATGTAGGGTCTATTGGAGCTGCAGCTCCAGGCCCCTACCTTTTATATAGGCCCCGGGTTGGCCATATTCACTGTTACCGCTCTTCTGTCACTTGTAAACACAGAAGTCTGGCTTCTATGCTCGCTTCCCCAGGCAGCACCCTCAGAACCTCCCCACACAGCGTGAAGGCCGGACAAGGAGGGACAGTTGGCGATGCATGGATGTGTTTATGGGCTTCAGAGACAGCATCCCATGTTGAATTAGGCATGCATGGCTGCACCCTTCCTCCTCTGGGTGCATGGCAAGGCACGGCCCTAAGGCCCTTCAAAATCCTCAGCACCAAGCCCATGATGCTGTTAATCCGGCCCTGGTCCTCCTCCACCGCCGCTTCCACCTACACCGCCCATAGGTGTGCGCAGCCTATTGCATTAAGGTGTGCACCCCAAAGTTGAAATACACATGCATGTGTTTGCCAGCAGGGAGAGTAATGTATCGGGGCCATGTACCTGTAGGCAAGGAGAAATAGAGCAGAGCAGGTCCCAGGGAGATCTTTCCCATCTCCTCACTGGCAATGCTATGTGCCCTAGGTGATTAGGGTGTGCCCAGGCACACCCAGCACACCCTGTGCGCACGCCTATGTCACCGCCACATCCACCACCACCTCAACCTCCCTCCTACTCCATATGGGCCTCGTCCTTCAGAGATGAAGAAGAACATTGTTTTATTTTTCTGTTTTTTTTTGTTGTTTTAAGTTATTTCCCTATCCACATTTGTTTGCAGAGCACTTGCCATGCTCTTAATTACGTTTTGCTGCCATTTGCAGCACTCTAGCCCTTTCCTTTGGTGTTTTAGAGCCATTTTAGTGCCTTAAAGTTCGGGTCCCCATTGACTTCAATGGGGTTCGGTGTCCGGGAAAAGTTCGGTAAAAGTCCGGGACACGGACCCGGACTTTTTTTTAAAGTTCGGCCGAACCCGTCGAACACGGACATCTAGGTGTCCGCTCAACCCTAGTTAAGATGGTTAGGTTATAATACACTGCTCAAAACAAATTAAAGAAACACTTTGAAAACACATCAGATCTCAATGGGGAAAAATATCATGCTAGATATCTATACAGATAGGGACTTGGTAATGTGTTAGGAATGAAAGAATGTCGGATCGTCTGATGGAAATGAAAATGATCAACCTACAGAGGGCTGAATTCAAAGACACCCCAAAAATCAAAGTGAAAAAAATGATACAGCAGGCTAGTTCAAGTTTCATTGCAGCAACTCAAAATGGTATTCAGCAGTTGGTCTGGCTCCCACCTGCTGGTATGCATGCCTGATGTCGGGGCATGCGCCTAATGAGATGACGGATAGTGTGCTGGAGTATTTCCTCCCAGATCTAGACCAGGGCATCACTGAGCTTCTGAACAGACTGAGGTGCAACCTGGTGGCACCGCATGGTTTGAAAAATATTGTAGACAAAAATAAGTGACTAATTAAGTCATGTGACCGCGCCTAGGTGAATAAGTGCAAACGATATTTAAATAAATCAAATAAATAAAATTAATTAAATAAATATTTTCTAATTATTTTGAGCTGCTAGTCATAAACAACACGTGTTGGTGAATAATTTGAACAAAGGAAGACAGCGCTCAAAAATCGTGCTCAAATACCAGTGACTAATAATCAAAAAATTAATATATATCAAAAATTGTATATGCATATAAATAGGACAGTGCAAATTCCAATAAATAACACAATTCAAATAAAGTGACAGTGCACAAAAAAGTCTATATATGGTTAATAAAATTCCATAAAAGACATAAAATTATAGTCCTTGTGTGCAAAAAGTGCAGGTGCAATATATGCAGCAAACGGTTCGGTGATTAAAGTGCTTAGTGCCCAGAAGAAGTGCTTCCTTATGCCAAAAATAGAAGGGAGGCGAAGGAAATCCGCCACCAGATGCTCTACATACTTACCAATACTAGACCCCAAGGGGCCATCTGGTAAGTGGTATGCTGTTTTGCAGGATCCCAGTATGGATGGAATGCCGGCCTCCGCTCGTATATTATTCCAGGAATCTGTCCGCTTTATAGGACTGGTAGCCCCTTCCTCCAATACCACTCCTCAAGCCACACACAGACCGATCATATAAAAACAAAAGGACGTTCATGGCACAGAAAAAGAACACATCCTCGAAGACCACAGGAATTATGTCAGTGCCATTAATGTCCTTTTGTTTTTATATGATCGGTCTGTGTGTGGCTTGAGGAGAGGTATTGGAGGAAGGGGCTACCAGTCCTATAAAGCGGACAGATTCCTGGAATAATATACAATCGGAGGCCGGCATTCCATCCATACTGGGATCCTGCAAACAGCATACCACTTACCAATACTAGACCCCAAGGGGCCATCTGGTAAGTGTGTAGCACATCTGGTGGCAGATTTCCTTCTCCCTTCCATTTTTGGCATAAGGAAGCACTTCTTCTAAGCACTAAGCACTTAAACACCGAACCGTTTGCTGCATATAAACGGATTTTTGTAAGATCTTACCGTAAAATCCTTTCCTCTTAGCTCATTGACAGATGTAGTCCTCGGTGATTCAGCACCTTCGGGTTATGCTGCCTCCACAGGAGTAGGACTAGACAGGAAATAAAAAATGCTCTGGCCACACCCTAGGGGCAGTCCCCGAGGGTATATCCTCTCTCTCCCTGCTACAGCACATCAGTTATGTCACAAAGCAGTGTTTAGAGAATTTAACCCAACCCAACTCCAAAACAGAGGGGCGGGTACTACGTCTGTCAATGAGCTAAGAGAAAAGGATTTTACGGTAAGATCTTACAAAAATACGTTTTTCTCTATCGCTCATTGACAGACGTAGTCCTCTGTGATTCAGCACCTTCGGGACGTCCCAAAGCAGTACCACAAATGAGGGGTGGGAAAATGGAAAATTAAATCCAAATCTAGAAGGCCCAACCGGTGCCAACTAGAAGTTTACAATGCTCATCCTCAATGATGAGACTCAACAGAAAAAACCCTCGAGGTAGACCGCCGGTCTCCTCAAATTGCGGCCTGCAAAACTTTGCGGCCAAATGAGGCATCCGCCGATGCCATCACATCAATCTTATAAAATTTTGTAAAGGTATGTACCGACGACCAGGTGGCCGCCTTACATACCTGGACCACTGACGCCTGATGGCGGAAGGCCCAAGAAGTACTGAGCGCTCGAGTGGAGTGCGCCCTAACAGGGAACGGAGGACTCCGACCCTTAATAGAATAAGCCTGTACCACCGTCTGTCTGATCCATTTGGCGATAGTCGCGGCAGCTGCAGGCAACCCCTTTCTGGGGCCATCCGGGATCACAAAAAGTGAATCCGTCTTACGGAACGATTCCGTCGCCTTCAGGTATACCCTGATTGCCCGAACCACATCTAAGGAATGCAACGCATGTTCCCGATGATGATTGGGCTGAGGACAAAAGGAAGGTAGTACAATATCTTCATTCAGATGAAAATCTGAAACCACCTTAGGAAGAAAGGATGGCTTAGGATGAAGCACTACCTTATCCCTATGAATCACTAAGTATGGGGACTGGCATGATAATGCAGCCAGTTCTGACACCCTGCGTGCAGAAGTGATAGCCACCAAGAAGGCCACCTTCTGGGATAAAGTAAGCAAGGGAATCTCCCTGATGTTTTCAAAGGGAGGTTTCTGTAGAACCGTCAAAACCAAATTAAGATCCCAGGGCGGTAAGGGCGCGCGGACTGGTGGAGCCAGGTGCCGCACCCCCTGGATGAAATTTCGCACCAAGGACTTGGTAGCTAAAGGTTTCTGAAAGAAGATTGCTAATGCTGAAACTTGACCTTTGATGGTACTCAAGGCTAGTTTCTGCTCAACCCCTTTCTGCAGAAAGGCCAGTATTCGGGTCACCGAATAGGTACGTGGAGGAATCCCTAAAGATTCGCACCACGCTATATAAGTCTTCCATGTGCGATAATAAACCTTGCTGGAAGTCGCTTTCCTTGCTTTAATAAGGGTAGGAATAACTGAAGCTGACAACCCTCTGTCCTTCAGTACCTGGGTCTCAATGGCCAGGCCATTAAAACCAGCGACTGTAAAGCATGATGGAAGATTGGTCCTTGAGACCGCAGACACTCCCTGAGACGAAGTTCCCAATGAACATCCGCGACCAGTCTGTCCAAGTCGGCCAGACCGGCTAGACGAGGCCAGCCTAGAATTTCTAGGACCACTGGCGTTGACTGGATCCGACCCAGACGGCCCTAGAGCTATCTGGTCCCGATCATCAGTCTGCTCCTTTTCTGTTCCCACACATTTATCAGGCACCCGATTCCTATCCGGAACGGTGATTTCTTCTGGTTGAACCTCCGGGACCGAAGTCACCTGGCTAGAGGCTTCTCGGGCTGTCTGTTCAACCGGATCCGTTTCTTGTGGGGAACTGAGACTAATCTTTGGAAAAGGTAAAGAAAAAGATCTGTTCAGGGAACGGTAACTGCCACTCCCTGTAGTACTTAAATGTTGGAAGGGAAGAATCGCACCGGTAATAGTGATCGATGCTCAATCTAATGCCCTGAATACCGGTGAAGACGTCCCCCCACCCTCAACCCGGGTGGGGGCGCACCTTCAGGCTGTGTAATTCTTTGCTTCGGGTTTGGCTGAGTCGGTCTTTTGTTTGTCCGACCAGCCCCTTTTGAACCCGCCTGGAGGAGCCTTGCCTTTCCCGCTTGTTCCAGCCGGGCATGCGAACCCTTTATGGGCGGTAAAGAAAGGTCCTCGCTTGTTACGAGGTCCTTTAGCTCTTGCCGTTTGTGGCAAGAAAGTGCTCTTGCCCCCAGTGGCATTCTTGATGATCTCATCTAGAGTGGCACCAAATAGGCGATTCCCCTGAAAGGGGAGATTCGTCAAGGTCTTTTTGGAACCTAGGTCTGCTGACCAGCATTTTAACCACAGCACACGTCTGAGGATTACCGCTGACATAGATGCTTGCCCTAATAGGGGAGTAGCATCCAAGGCTGCGTCACAGACGAACTGTAGTCCTTGTATAATCTGTTCCATTAATTCAGATGTTCCCTGGGGGATATCTTTCCCCCTCAGGTCTTGGCGTACCAGTCTCGCCCATTCCGTTAGTGTCTGGGAAACTAGACCAATAACAATTACTGGTCTAAATGCTGACCCTATCAGGGAGAAGATAGTGCGGGACTCCGCTTCCACCTTTCGATCCACCGGATCCTTAAAGGACGAAGTGTCCTCCACTGGGATAACCGTGGCTTTATTCAGCCTGGAAATAGGTGGGTCCACCACCGGTGGTACCGTCCATTTCTTAATGAAGGATTCCTCAAACGGATAACGTCTATCAATACGCTTGGAAATAGTAGAGGTACGCTTAGAATGTTCCCATTCTACCTTAATCCTATTATCAAAACACTTGGGTACAGGAAAAACCTTCACCGTTTTGATGGGCTTGTTAGTACCAAAGGGAATCTCTGTTTCAGTTGCCTCTGCCGGTAAAACCTCAAGTCTTAAGGTTTCCCTCACCGCCACAACTAGTGCGTCCACCAATGCTTCTTCCCGAATTATGGCGGAAGAATGAACGTCCTCCTCACTGTCTGAGGGAACTTTACCTGAGATAACAGCCCTTGCAGAAGGACCTGCAACTGCAGTGACCATCTCTGAATCTGAGTCAGAGGTGTCAGATGATATAGGGGTAGGCGGGGGTCGCTTTCTTGACCCACGTCCCTGGCAGGCCGTCTCCACCCGAGCCACCAAAGACTCCAAAACTGATGTAAATGCGTCTATACTCTGTGCACCGGCGGGTCCCGTGGTCCCCAAACAGGTGGGGGTGCTTGTGTGGCAGGGTCCATGATAATTCCAGTTACTATCCGGAAATTTCAATCCAAAAATAAAATTTTTTTTTTTTTTTTTAAGACCCCCAGCGCCACAAAGCCCCTCAGTGTTAGCTGCTTAGGGACCCCTATCGAGCGAGAGAGAGAAAGATCGACCCCCAGGCTCACCACTTGATGCTCAGAGTTTTCCACTGCACTTGTCTCAGCCCTGTCTGAAACCGACAGGAAGTCTCTTGGCTGGCTTCCCGGGAAGAAAGGAGGCGGCTCCGCCCCTCTGCACGCCTTCCGGCGCCTCCCCAAGCTCCACGAGGTGTTTGGGACACATCAAACATGGCCGCCCCCATGCTGGAGACACGAGGCTACGCCAAAATGGCGGCCTCGTGCGATCTAGCAAAAAAATGGCGGCGGCTGCACGCAATAGCGGCATGATCACAACACCTTCTCTACATGGGGATTTAGCCTGGTCGGCGGTACTGAACCCTGGCGGACCGTAGGGCCATCGGAAGGCCTGCTATTGCTGGAGACCTGATTAGGGAGACAGTCTACATATCCCTGGCTTCTGACTGGTAAGATACTTATTATATCATAGCAAGATTCCAGTACTGCCACTGATTACAATCTTTTAAACATCTTTACAATTAGATTGTCAGCTCCCAAACCAAGCCTCCTGGCTTTTTGCACGCAAAAATCACACTCAAAATAGGGGGATCTGTGCCATGTTTATAGGATAGAGGGAAAAACTCATCCTTACCATACAGCGAGGGCCCGCGTTCACCACAAGACCCGTCAGAGGGAAAGGGGGAACATACTACTCACCATACCGGAACCAGGCGGGCGCCAACTCCTGACAGTACCCCTCTCCACCGGGGTGGGAGGGCTGTCGACCAATCCGGACGCCGTGACTCATGGTCCTTGGCGTTTCAGCGAGACGTTTAACTCGCAGGGTCAGTCCCCGTCCAGTGGGACTATGTCGCGGCCGACCCAGCGCGGAGCTATGGCCTGCACGCGCTCGTAGGCTGAACTGGGGTGACCACTGGATCTCAACACCCAGCTCGTCGCCCAGTTCAGCTTTATTGCTTGAAGATCTCACAGGAACACTGGAGAAAAAAAGCTATCTAAAAATCTTTTTAAGCAAAAAATCCTGTCAGGACCGAAGATCCCAACAAGGTATCTAGGTCCTTACTCCTAACTAGACAGAAAAAAACTGATGTGCTGTAGCAGGGAGAGAGAGGATATACCCTCGGGGACTGCCCCTAGGGTGTGGCCAGAGCATTTTTTATTTCCTGTCTAGTCCTACTCCTGTGGAGGCAGCATAACCCGAAGGTGCTGAATCACCAAGGACTACGTCTGTCAATGAGCGATAGAGAAATTGCACCTGCACTTTTTGCACACAAGGACTATAATTTTATGTCTTGTATGGAATTTTATTAACCATATATAGACTTTTTTGTGCACTGTCACTTTATTTGAATTGTGTTATTTATTGGAATTTGCACTGTCATATTTATATGCATATACAATTTTTGATATATATTAATTTTTGGATTATTAGTCACTGGTATTTGAGCACGATTTTTGAGCGCTGTCTACCTTTGTTTAACTTGAAAAATATTGTCCCAGAGCTGTTCTATTAGATTTAAGTCAGGCAAGCATTCAATTATATCAATACCTTCATCCTCCAGAAACTGGCGGCATACTCTTGCAACATGAGGCCGGGCATGGTCGTGCACCAGGAGGAACCCAGGATCCATTGCACCAGCATAGGGTCTCACAATGGGTCTAAGGATTTCATCCCGATACCTAATCGCAGGCAGGGGGCCATTGTCTAGCCTGTAGAGGTCTGTGCGTCCCTCCATGGATAGGCCTCCCAAACCATTACTGACCCACCATCAAACCGGTCATGCTAAACGATGATACAGGCAGCATAGCGTTCTCCATGGCTTCTCCAGACCCTTCCACGTCTGTCCTCCTCTTCGAAAAGCACAGTGGTGACCTGCCAATTTTAGTGTTCAATGACAATCGAGCTCCATGGTACAAGACAGCGAGCACAGGGCTCTCTAGAGGACTTCGGGCCCTCAGGCCACCCTCATGAAGTCTGTTTCTGATTGTTTAGTCAGACATTCACACCAATAGCTTGCTGGAGGTAAATTTGTAGGGCTGTGGCAGTGCTCATCCTGTTCCTCCATGATACTGGTCCAGCTGATAGATTAAGGACCTTCTGCGGCCCTGTCTAGCTTTCCTAGTGTAACTGCCTTTCTCCTGGAATCTCCTCTATGCTCCTGAGACTGTGCTGGGAGACACAGGAAACCTTCTGGCAATGGCATGTATGGCTGTGCCATCCTGCAGGAGTGACCAGATCAATATCCCAGGAGTTAAACTGACTTGATGCTTTACTCTGATTAAAAAAGTGTTCCATTAAATTTTTTGAGCAGTGTAGTTACTGTGCACTTAAAGTAAACAACCCTTGACATATTTAGGTTGTGCAAGGTCATAATTTTTTGTTTTTTAATGAATGCTTTCTGCTAACAACTGTTCTGGTCATTGTACACACAGGTTTTCAAATGCAATGGAATATCACTCCATTAGTATTCATCCATTTTTCTTTCTAGGATCAATAAAACGTTACTACATGTACTACATTCACCCACTGGCTGAATTCAAAAAAACCACCACAATAAATCCTAATTTTGATATGTTCGATGACAGGAAAATGGCTTACCTGCCATTGTACTCAGCATGGCCTATGCCTTTTATGGGCAACCATCAGTACTAATAACCTTGAGATAAAGCCAATTCCAAAATATCAACTAACTCTTCTATCATGGCTGGATGTGTACACACATAGAATACATACATACATGTTTACGAAACATCTGAAGATAAAACAAATATCTGTATGTGCAAAACATCTGTCTTAAAGAGGAAGTAAACCCTCCTCAGGAAGTTGTACCTATAGGTAAGCCTATATTAAGGCTTACCTATAGGTACTGTAAATATCTCCTAAACATGTACCGTTTAGGAGATATTTACCTTTAATGCAGCCAGTGACGTCACTGGCGCATGCGCTCTGAAGGAACGGCAGATCGTGCCGTTCCTTCAGAGCCCCGTGCCGTGACCATCGGCTCCCGCGCGCGTGCGCGGGAGTGACGTCACCGCGGCTCCGGCCAATCAGATGGCCGGATGCCGCGATCCCGGAAGACGGGCGACTATACATGTCGCCCGTCATACAGGTAAGCGGACGGCACGGCGGGGGCTCGTTCTAAGGCAAGTATTTCATAATGAGCTAGTATGCGATGCATACTAGCTCATTATGGGTTTCTCTTTCAGGATTTAAAGAAGAGAAAAAAAAAATCTCGGTGTACAACCTCTTTAAAGGTTGCCTTATAATATTTCAGAAGTACCTAAGTTTCATGAAGAATAATTACCCAGCTTTTACATGTAAATTCACCTATAATAACATCATGCTCTTGGACATTGCTTCTACAAAGCATACACCCCCATATATGCTGGATTTAGGTACAAGATCATTAAAAAGGTAATACAAATTTAAAGGAATATTTTCTTATTACCACCACTTCTCAACAGCTGGTTCATGTACAGTACAGAAAGTTATCTGTACTAAAATGCTCGAAAAGAAAAAAAACAAAAACCCAAAACAAAAAAACCTCTGGGAATGGCATATTGTGAACTTAGCTTCATATGCATTCTATTTAAGCTGGACTTAACATATTTATTTATTTTTTTAACCAAGTGGGTAAGAGCAAGACTATGTTTAGTTTTTTTTTATTGCAGTTTATGTCCTTCCTGGGTAGATCCTCCATCACTTCCTGTTCTTGTGACTTGATTTGTTCTTCCTGAACAAGTCAAGTATACCAATGTCACAGGGAAAGGAAGGCACAGACAGCAACACAAATTTGTCAGTTGTAACCTTTCCTTGCTATTAAAATGTTTTTTGTTTTGTGTCCTGACAAGAAGTGAAGGTAAACCTCCTGAATAGGGGCACAGGCAGTAATAAAATCCTGTGTCTCTACCCTCTTCCCCAATTTATCCAAAACAAACTCAAAATAATTGGCAAAACTTGTTTTAAGCTTACATGAAGCTGCATAAAAAACTTAAAAAACAAACAAACTGGAAAATAAATACACAATAGAACAATATAAAGCACATTGCACCGATGTATGGTAGAAACCAGAGTATTATTGTACTGTATTTCCCTTTTGATATGATATTGATATGTTGAACAAGAATTTCCAGTACATGGCTGTTGTATTACTGGACCTTATAACAACGAGACATATTAAACAGAATATTTCCCAACATTATTATGTTAAATAATCGATTTAGGCACCATAGCGTCTCTCCTAGTTTTGGACTTAAAATAGCTATGTAGCTTATGATCTAGCTTTCCTGGCCAGTTACTAACAATCGGGAAGTAAGACCAGAAAGATTCACAGTCTATTTTAAGGAATAATTAACAGTCACGGGTCTTCTGAGCCAAGAAATAAAAGCAATTCATGACAAAAAATGAAAGTGAAGAAGTAAACACAGAGGTCTGTAAAAACATCTGCCATCTTGCTGTATGTATCCAGTGAGCGACTGATCACCTCAGATGGAATCCCAGACAACAAAAGTGCAGCAGTGAGGACAGTTGTCTTCGTTTTTTTCTCCCCCTAAAAAAACAAAAAACAATTAAATAATTATAATCAGCATCAACACAAGCTAAAATAAACGTATAGAAATAAACATCCTATTAGCAGTGAAACCACAGGAGTGGACATCGTAAAAGGGTAAAAAGCAGTGAACGGAACTTTCAAACATTCACTGTCATTTAAAACACCTGCACCAATAAAAGATTCAACTGCATTGAAAATTTGGTAAATATCAAATTCACGGCTTTACAAATATGACGTTTGGAGGATATTTACAAAGAGGGAACAATATAAACACCGGTTTTACTACTATCCTGGAGCTCTGTTAGAGAGATTCAGTCATTTCCTGTTTGAAAGAACTTACTCCGAGCAACATAAAAACAAGTAAAAATTTGGAATTTTGACTCCTGTAAATTCCTTACCTTGAGTACAGCACAGGACTGGTATTCACAGATTATAGTTTAGATGTTACTACTTTCAGGTAAATGAACAATAGTAAAAACATTTGCTAGTGTGTACCGATATAATCCATGAGGCTATATATTTTTTTTCTTTTTTTAAAGAGAATGATAAAGACACGAGGCAAACCAAAATTCACAATTATCCTAAATTGTACAAAACAAGAATAGTATTGATAGACCATGGGAAGTACCAAAGCAAAAAAAAAAAATGAGGGGTGGGGCAATACAACAACCGAGAACTTCCAACAAGCCACAGGAAAAAAAAAAAAAATGGATTTTTGTAAAATCTTACCGTAAAATCCTTTTCTCTTAGCTCATTGACAGACGTAGTCCTCGGTGATACAGCACCTTTGGGTTATGTTGCCTCCACAGGAGCAGGACTAGACAGGAAATAAAATGCTCTGGCCACACCCTAGGGGCAGTCCCCGAGGGTATATCCTCTCTCTCTCTGCCACAGCAAATCAGTTATGTCACAAAGCAGTGTTTAGAGAATTTAACCCAACCCAACTCAAAAACAGAGGGGCGGGTACTACGTCTGTCAATGAGCTAAGAGAAAAGGATTTTACGGTAAGATTTTACAAAAATCAAAAAAAAAAAAAAAAAAAGATTCAATTTCCAATCCCAGCCAGTGCAGCTTGGCATTGGAGCTCACCCCCTTTTAATTGCGGCAGCACAACCTGCTTGTAGATCCAAGTCAAAAGCATCTCTCTCTCTAGTCTACAACCTGCATCCTCTAATAAGGAAGTACATAGGGCTGCTCCAGAAGAACTACAAGTACCAGCAGGTCCCGTCACTACTCCAAAGTTATTATACAGATAGCAGAGCATAAGTTCCTATAGGCAAAAGCCATCTCATTCAGTCTACTACCAGCATGATGGGGGATAAGCTGCTGCTCCTCTAGCTGCGCAAGAACTTCACACTACCCCTCATTTATATACATAACAGAGTACAACAACTCATGGATACCGGTCGCCTAACTCGTACTACTACCATCTCTCTCTCTCTCTCTCTCTCTCTCTCTCTCTCTCTCCCTCTCTCTCTCTCCCTCTCTCTCTCTCCCTCTCTCTCTCTCCCTCTCTCTCTCTCCCTCTCTCTCTCTCTCTCTCCCTCTCTCTCTCCTGTGGCATGTCAGAACAGATTTTTGATTGATTGATTGATTTATTTATTTATTTACATTATTGCGGGGACATTTAAAGCCCAGCCTGATCTATTTAAATTTGCCACAATTTAACAATTTCAAGCTCTGGATATTTCTTGCATCTTTCTAGCAAAAAGTGCTGTAGTTTTCCATGGCTTCAAGACTACGGCCTCATGCACACTGGACATTTTTGGAGCTGCTGTTAGCAGCGTCAGACGTTTTTTTTTGCAGCTGCAGAACGCCCATCCATGTTATTCTATGGCTTCATGCACACATAGAGATTTTAGGAGCTCCAAGTGGCATAGGCGTTTTACAGCTCCAAAAAAAAAAAAAAAAACCCAGGAACTGTGCGTTCTGGAGCTGCAGCGTCAAGCTGTAAAAACGTCTGACGCTGCTAAAGGCTGAATAACGTTGCTTAACGTGCGTTAAGCCACGTTATAAGTTTTTTTTCTTCCATTCAAAATCAATGGTTCCCTATGGGAGCCTATTGATTTGAATGGAAGGTGCGGATCAGGATGATCCGACTTGCGGTGCGACTTGCACTGTGAGAATCTTGAGGGGGGAACTCCACGCCAAAATGGGGAAAAAAAACTGCGTGGGGTTCCCCCCCAGGTTCCAAACCAGGCCCTTCTGGTCTGGTATGGAATTTGAGGGTAGCCCCACGCCGAAAAAAAACGCCCCCCAAAATCCATACCAGACCCTTATCCGAGCATGCAGCCTGGCAGGGCCAGGAAAGGGGAGGGGACGAGCGAGCGGCCTCACCCCCCTGGACCATATCAGGCCACACACCCTCAACATGGGGGGTGTGGGTGCTTTGGGGCAGGGGGGGCTCGGCATCCCCCCACCCCAAAGCACCTTGCCCCCATGTTGATGAGGACCAGGGCCTCATCCCCACAACCCTGGCCGGTGGTTGTGGGGGTCTGCGGGCAGGGGGCTCAACGGAATCTGGAAGCCCCCTTTAACAAGGGTGGCCCCCCCAGATCCCGGACCCCTCCCTATGTGAATGGGTATGGAATACATTGTACCCCTACCCATTCCCCCATAAAAGACAGTGTATGTAAATAATGACAGGAGACGTTTTGAAAAGTTTATTAAAAATCTTCATCCGGTCTTCTCCCCTCCGGTCCTCCTCTGACGCTGTCACCGATGATTATGCCGGTCTCCGGTCTCTGCAGCTTATTATATAGTCATTAGGGGCGTGGCCTCCCAGTGAGGCCCCGCTCCCTTATGTCACCGACGACGGCGGTGACATAAGGGGGTGGGGCCTCCCGGTGACGTCACCGGGAGGGCACGCCCCTAATGACTATATAATACGCTGCAGAGACCGGAGACCGGCATAATCAGCGGTGACAGCGTCGGAGGAGGACCGGAGGAAGGCAAAAGACCAGAGGAAGGCAAAAGACCAGAGGAGGCGAGAAGAGCAGATGAAGATTTTTAATAAAAAAACTTTTCAAAACGTCTCCTGTCATTATTTACATACACTGCCTTTTATGGGGTGAATGGGTAGGGGTAAAATGTACCCCACACCCATTCACATAGGGAGGGGGTCCGGGATCTGGGGGGGCCACCCTTCTTAAAGGGGGCTTCCAGATTCCGATGAGCCCCCTGCCCGCAGACCCCCACAACCGCCGGCCAGGGTTGTGGGGATGAGGCCCTTGTCATCAACATGGGGGCAAGGTGCTTTGGGGTGGGGGGGTGCAGAGCCCCCCTGCCCCAAAGCACCCATGTTGAGGGCGTGTGGCCTGGTATGGTCCAGGGGGGGGTGGGGCAGCTCGCTCGTCCCCTCCTCTTTCCTGGCCTGCATGCTCGGATAAGGGTCTGGTATGGATTTTGGGGGGGGCCCCATGCCGTTTTTTCGGCGTGGTGCTACCCTCAAATTCCATACCAGACCCGAAAGGGCCTTGTTTGGAACCTGGGGGGAACCCCACGCCGCTTTTTTCCCCATTTTGGCGTGGAGTTCCCCCTCAAGATTCTCACAGCGCAAGTCGCACCGCAAGTCGGATCATCCTGATCAGACTTCCATAGGGAACCATTGATTTTGAATGGAGGCAGAAAAAACGCTGCTAAAAGCTACGTGGTCAAACGTGCAATAACGCAAATGGAAAAAGCTACTAAAAGCAAGTTTTTACAGCTGCTTTTTCCTGGCGTCAAGAAACAGCTTTGGAGCTTGTTTTTATGACGCCCTGTGTGCATGGAGCCTACAAGTCCCAGCATGTTCTCTCAAGTCACTGGTGGCTTGTTTTTTCTGGATATCAATGTGCCAGATCTAAATCAACTATTCTATCTCTCTCTGTCTCTCTCTGACATGGAGGAGCCGGCGTGTGGGAAAGGTTATCCCACAAGTAAGCAGATTGCCATCATAATTCTTTGGGGGGGTGGGGCGAGGTTAATTACCAGTGGTATTTGTATTATGCAGAATGAGGGGGTTAACGTATTGCTACTGATGCATTTGTGACTGACCGGTGGCAATTAACCCCTTTGTGCTGCATAAGTGCAACCAGTGTCAGTGCAAACACTGACACTGGTGCCACTAATGCAGCACAAAGGGGTTAATTAACTGCCACTGTTCGGTCACTAATGCATCAGTGGCAATACATTAACCCCCTCATGCTGCATTAAACAAATAACATTGGTAATTAACCTTGCCTACTATTTTAAAATCATTTGGGGGAAAAAAGTAATTTTCGGTTTCGTTTTTCGGCAAAGGGCATCCTAAATTTTCGGTTTCTGTTTCGGTGCATCCCTACCTACCAGTGTCCTTATTACAGTAACAGTGCACATTTTTAGCACCGATTACTGTAGTAATGTCACTGGTCCTCCCCAAAAGTGTCAAAAATGTCAGTTAAGGGTCCAATCTGTTCGCCGCAATGTCGCAGTCCCGCTAAAAATCGCAAATCGCCACCATTACTAGTAAAAACAAATAAATAAAAAATTACATCTTTCCCTTAGTTTGGTTTACCCAACATTTTATTGTGTCTACAATCAAAATACGCTTATTGTGATTTTTTTTTTACCAAAAATATGTAGCAGAATACAAATTGGACTAAAAAGAATGAAACAAACAGGATTTTTTTTTGTCTTACAGCAAAATCCTTTTCTCTGATGTTCATTGACGGACACAGGACACTAGGCGGAAAAGGGTTCACAAAAGTTGAGACTTTGACTACGCCCATGGGCTGTCCCAGGGGGTATACTCCCACTTCCTGCTCTTGGACGTCAGTTTTGTAAGAAGCAGTGTCAGAAGAATACATAACCCAACTCCACAGAGGTGTGGGTGCTGTGTCCGTCAATGAACATCAGAGAAAAGGATTTTATGGTAAGACAAAAACCCAGTTTTCTCTTTCGTTCATTGATTGACACAGCTTCGTATCTTCATTGACCGTTGGGGTGGTCTTAAGTTGTTCAGGTTGGTGGGGTCCAGTGAGGGCTTTTTAAGTATGGGAGTGATTTGCGCATGTTTTAGAGGGGAGGGGAAAGGTGCCACTAGAGGGAGAGATTAAAGATGTGAATAAGGGAGCATAGGATAGAATAAGAGGGTGTCTGTAGTAGTTGGGAGGGAACAGGATCCAGGGAACAGGTGGTTAGGTGGGCATCTGAGAAAATGTTTTTAACCTCTTCAGTAGTAGCCAGTTCAAAGGAGGAGAGTGTTGACTGTACGGTTAGGCAAGGTATGTTGAGTGGGGAAGATGTGCGCACAGTGGCGGTGTCCTCACGTATTGCATCAACCTCGTCTTTGAAGTGATTGGCAATCTCTTGGGCAGTGATTGAGTTAGTGAGTAGAGGGGGTGGGGGACGAAGCAGAGAGTTAAAAGTTGAGAAGAGCCAATGGGGACTGGATGACAGGGTAGTAATAAGAGAGACAAAGTAGGCTTGTTTGGCAGCATGGAGGCATGAATTGTATGTTTGGAGGGAAGATTTATATAGGGTGAAGTCCTGCAGGCATTTGGTTTTATGCCACCGTCGTTCATGAGCACGACAGTGTCTCTTGAGATTTCTACTCTTGTCAGTTTGCCAGGGTTGCAATGGTCAGGGCTTGATTCAGCGTGTAGTTAGAGGAGCAAGTGCATCAAGTGAGGATGAGAGTGAGCTGTTGTAAATAGAGGTGGCCAGGTCAGGACAGGACAGGACAGGGGAGAGATTATGTCATGAAGGTGGTCAGTAGAAGAATAGAGGAGGGAGGGGTTAAAGTGACGAAGGTTCCTACAAGTTAATTGTTTGCTGCTTTGGGGGATGGGCGATTTGAGGCAAGGATACAGTGAAACTGATGAGGTTGCGATCAGAGAGAGGAAAGGGGGTGTTGGTGAGGTTGTCACCAGAGATGAGAGAATATAAGGTCAAGGGTATTACCATTGGAGTGAGTGGATGTGTGTGTCCATTGGGTTAGGTCAAAAGAGGAGGTTCATTTGAGAAGTTGAGTTGTAGCTGGGCTGTTAACATTGACAGGGATGTTGAAGTCCCCAAGAATGATGGTGGGTATTTCAGAGGAGAGAAAGTAGGGTAGCCAGGCAGCAAAGTCATCAAAAAAGTGTGATGCTGGTCCAGGGGGCCGATAAATTGCTGCAATCCTTAGAGAAATGGGAGAAAACAGACGAATACAGTGCATCTCAAAAGAAGAGAGTGACAGAGAGGGAGGGTTTGGAAGGACTTTGTAGGTGCTTTGCGGGGATAAAAGGAATCCAACCCCACCTCCTTTCTGTCCGTTGGATCTGGGGGAGTGAGTCCAGTGGAGGCCACCATAGGAGAGGGCAGCAGGAGAAGCAGATTCAAAATTTTGAAGCCAGGTTTCAGTTATGGCGAGGATGTTAAAGCTATGAGAGATAAAAAGGTCGTGCACAGATGTGAGCTTGTTACAGATGGAGCGAGCATTCCAAAGGGCACATGAGATTGAGGGGCAGTTTTTAGGAAGCAGGGGGACAGAAATTAAACTGAGTAGATTGCGGCTGTTGCAGTTTCAATGATCTCTTCCATTGAAGCTCCGAACAGACGATCCCCCACAAACAGGAGATCAGTCAGCACCTTCTTGGAAGCTTGGTCCGCAGACCAACACTTTTAGCCAAAGCAGGTGACGGAGGGTCAACGTAGTCACAGATGCCCTGCAGGCCCTCGGGGCCGCATCCAGGGAGACATCACAGATATACTGCAACCCCTGTATGAACTGGTCCGTCAATTCCGCCAACTAAGGAGGATGTTGACCCCCCTTCCAAATCCTGGTGCAGGATTCAAGCCTATTTCGTAAAGGTCTGAGAGACCAAGGTAATGGCAAACACAGGCCTCAAAATGGAACCGGTCACAGTGAAAAGATGGCCGACCAGAGCCTCAGTCTTCCTGTCCACAGGATCTTTAAAGGACGGCGCGTCCTCTACTGGTAGCACGGTGGCCTTATTCATCCTGGAAACTTGCGAATCTACCATCAGTGGAACCGTCAGTTTCTTAATAAGGGACTCCTCAAAGGGGTACCTCTGAACAAAACGCTTAGATATCCCAACCATGCGTTTCAGGGAACTCCACTGACTGGTGACAATCTCATCAAAATAGGCAGGAACAGGAAACACCTTAAACGCCTTTGACTGTTTGCGGCCTTTGACTTAAACGCCAAACTGAACGCAGCACTAGTAGTATCCTCCATTTTTAGAGTTTCTAGCACTGATACCATCAGTGCCACCACAAGCACCTTTTCTTGTGCAGCAAACGAGGAAGAGGGTTCATCCTCACTATCAGAGCCCTCCAGATGCATGGACGCAGAGCCCGAGGGGTAGCTGGCTTTCGGGGCAGCCACTTCATCCTCAGAATCCGAGGACCCAGAGGGGGCAGGCGAGGGCGCTTCTTTCCCTGTCTTTTCAGCAGGGCTAAATCCACTTTTGGTACCAGGGACTGCAGGACGGCTGTCATGGCCGCCAGGGCGGAAGTAGATTCGGAGGGTCTCGTGGCCTCAGAGTGGACCCGGTGGTGACACGCTCTCAAGCTTCCATTGAAAAATGCCTGGGATCACAAGATTCAACAAAAAAATTAAGCTGGGAGACCTTAAGGATCTAGGTTATCCAATGCAAAACCACAGCCTGCTGTTGCTTGTAGTTCCTCTGGATCTCGGTCCTCAGGAACAAACAAAAAAAAAAAAAAAAACACAAAAACTTTCCCTGTTACAGCTAAGACTGAATTTCCAGCAGGGATCTAGGTCCTAGTTCTAACACTAGGCAGAACAAACTGTTTGAAGATAGCAGAGTCTGAGGGGTTATGCCTGAAGGGACAGCCCCCATAGGCGGGATTCCGTTTTTTTCCTGCCTAGTGCCTATTCCTAGAAGGAGGAGCATAACCCTATGAGTCATGAAGAAAAGGAGCTGCGTCTGTCGAACTTCAGAGGAAAGGATTTTACGGTAAGTTCTTACAAAGACCCAGATTTCTATTTCCCCTTTAAAAAAAAAAAAGTGTCCTACCACTTTAAGTATTGCACTACAGGTTCCAGCTAACGCTACAGCAAGAAGGAGGGGGTCGCATACACCACCGAGGACTCACCACACCGCCACAGAGTGAGCGCAAGCAGCGTCAGTCAGCCTGTTCCGTGCTGTTCGGAGAGGAAATTGCAACAGCTGCACACTGCTCCTCTGACTACAGGAAATTGGCCGTCAATAGGCTTCTATGGAAGCCTATAGAAACATGGCCGCTGAATGCAGCAAAGAAGGGCTACAATAAAATGGCGGCGCCACGCGGCAGGAGCGCAGCACACTATACCCCAGGGCCTATTACAAATGTGTTAGTCGGCAAGGGGGGGGGGGCTTTACTAGGGACCCCCCCCCCCGAAGCTGGCCAAAAAAGCGCATGTTATTTGTTGTGTGAACCGCCACATTGCGTTCCCAGCCCCTACCATACAGTCCTCACCCCATCACTGGCTCCGTTTGGGAGGGGGTTTAGCATGGAGGCCCCCTTTTTTTTTTTTTTTTTTTTTTAAATGGGGTACCAGAGGCTTTGGCAGGTCACCGGAGAGACCGACCACCTCAGAATGGGCCCGCTTCCACCCAAAGTTTCCCAGAGGAGAAAAAAAGGTGGAACAAGTTTACTCGCCATACCTTTGGAGACTCCAGGCAGAACATCTCCCTATCTTGGTATGGGAGGAGCTGCAGGCCAGGGATACGCTGCGACTCAGGCCGCAACTCGGACGTGTGCATCCTTGTGAGGTGTTCACTCACCGCCCAGCCCCGGACCAGTGGAGCTACAGTCTGCATGCTCTTGCTGGCTAGACTGGGGGGGGGGTCGAGAACATCCAGTGCGTCACCCAGTCCGGCAGTTGATTGCAGTTATCACAGGTACAGCTTGATTGTAGAAGGAAAAAATAAAAAAAAAAAATAAAAAAATAAAAAACTTTGTTTAAAATTGAGAAAAAATGCCAGAACCAGAGATCCCAGCAGGGAGCTAGGTCCTTACTCCTTCTAGGCAGAAAAAACTGACGTCCTTGAGCAGGAAGTGGGAGTATACCCCATGGGCATAGTCAAAGTCTTGTTAACCCTTTTCCGCCTAGTGTCCTACTCCTAGGAAGAGCAGCATAACCTATCAATGAAGATACGAAGCTGTGTCCGTCAATGAATGAAAAATAAAAATTACATTTTTAAATTTTTTATTTTTTGTGAATGTTATATAGCAGAATGTAAAAAAAATTTTCTTCCAGAACTGTTGCTCTTTTTTTGTTTTTAGCGTAGAAACTTAAAAAAAAAAAAAAAAAAACGCACAGGTGATCAAATACCACCAAAATAAAGCTCTATTTGTGGGGAAAAAAGGAAATCAAGGTACAGTGTCGCACCACCGCGCAATAGTCCGTTTAAGTAACGCAGTGCCGAATCACAAAAATAGAATTTTTGTAAAGTCTTACTGTAAAATTATTTTCTCGGAGTCCTCTGACAGTCGCCGCCCCTTTTCAAATCCATTACGATTGGGTAATGACTGCACTTCTAGAAGTAAGCTAAGCAGTTATTAAAACAATTAATAACACAGGTTTTTTTAACCAGACACACCTCTAGGGGGCTGTCCCTCAGGCATTATACCTCCGCTACTTCCTGTATCTTACAAGTTCTTGTAGCAAGCAGTACTGAAAGGCAAACACAACCCCATATGCAAAAAAAGATACCAGAGGGGCGGGGGCGCTTGACTGTCAGAGGACTCAGAGAAAATAAATTTTACGGTAAGACTTTACAAAAATTCTATTTTCTCTTACGTCCTCTGACAGTTGCCACCCCTTTTCAAATCCATTACGATTGGGATGTCCCAAAGCAGTACAAAGGTGTGAGGGGTGGGGAAAACAACGCAACCATCAAAGAGGTAACGAAGGCCACCCTAGGCAAAACATTGCCCTAAAGGAACTGGAAAAGACCAGGACAATGAAAACCAAAGAAGAGACAAGACTCTTCAAACAACTGCCGCACTCAAACTTTTGCGGCCAAAAGAAACATCCGAGGATGCCAAAAACATCAATATCGTTCAATTTTGTAAAGGTGCGCGCAGGCGACCAAGTCGCCGCCTTACACACCTAAGCCACAGAAGCCTGATGGCAAAAAGCCCAAGAGCCACTAATGGCCTGAGTGAAATGAGCCTTTACAGGGAAAGGAGGAACTTAACCCATAAGAAAATAGGCCTTAACCACAGTCTGTCTGATCCATTTTAAAATGGGCGCTGCGGACGCAGCTAAGCCCTTCCGAGGTACCTCAGGAAGAGCAAATAAGGAATCAGATTTTCTATTAGACTCCGTGGCAGATAGGTAAATCCTAATGGCCTTGCTTTCTTTAGATGTGGTACGGGCTATTGGGCTACTTCTTTAGGACGCTCAGGCTGTGCACAGAGCAAGGGCAACACAATATCCTCAGTAAGGTGGGAGAAGGAGACCACCTTGGGTAAAAACGATTGATTTTGTCGCAAGACTACCTTGTCCCTATGGCGCACCAAGTAAGGTGAATGGCAAGACAAGGCTGCAATTTCAGACACTCTGTGAACAGATGCGATGACCACTAAGAAGGCAACCTTCTGGGGCTTGGAAATTCTTTTTAGCTTTCTGACTGTCTTTTTACATCAAAGAAACCTGACATTTTTTTTTTGGTAGACTTTTTATATTCACTGTACGCAGCCCCACAGAAGAAAACCTGCTTCTGTGAAGCCCCATGTGTGTGTACATGCAGCAGGAAGGGGCTAACAACTAGCTCCCAGCCTCCTTCCCTTACCAAAAAATTGAGTTGCATCAAAAAAAAAAGCGTAAAAAAAACGCATTAATACATAATCTCACTGAAAATCACATCACATCGCACTAGTGTGAACCTAGCCTGAAAACCCAATTGGCAAACCTGCTTGTATCCACCCTTATGAAAGGGGCCTTAAAGCAGAACCCCAGGATCAGCAAAAAAATAAAAATAAATAAAATCACCCATTTGTGCACCACCCTACACAAAAAACAGTTCATACAATTGTGAAATTCCTTACCATTGAAGAGAAAAGTCTAACTGAATTTTAAGGAAGTCTTCTCTCTAATTCAAAAGATACCAGCATCTGTTCTGCCAAGGAGGTGTTCTAGCAATGATTACATTATATCCTCTCCTCTCTTTTTACAGGAAAAAGAAATACATTTTACCATGAACCTTTGGGTATTGCGGTGAATGTGGGTGGGTACACTGGGCCTGTACATTTTAAATTTAAACTCGCCCACGTTAACATAAAACACGTTTAACATTCTCCAGCCACACTACTCAGCACAACACAGACAGTAAGGTGAAATTCTTAGAAATGTAAACGCATACATATACAAAATGTTTACTTCATTCTATGTAGTCTTTCATTAAATATTGATCTCTCCCTCCTCTAGGTTCTCTGTTACTGGGTGTAGCTGCAGTCTGCACATGTGATCTCTCCCCCTCCAGCCAGAACAGTAGATAAACATATTGCCCTATTTGCTTTGATCATTACCGAACTATAGACACATGCCCATAATTATTACACAATATACATTGCTGTAACTCAGTATTCAAAATATTCCTCCTCCTTCAGCATTCCTAGCATCATTCATTGCTTGGATGGTGTACATGAGCACAATCCTTGCCGCAACACAGAAAGAGAGATTTTGGACATGCTGCTTTACAACTGGTGACATGGTAGCATGAGGGGGAAAAAAAAAAAAGTGCAGCACTACCCTACTATTCAATAACAATAATGGTAGAACCCTCGAATGTATTGTAATCTCAATAAACTTCAATATTACCACAATACCAGTCTCTATGATATGTAACATCACACATAATACACATCAAACTTAAAATAAAATATTAAAAATGAATAGGGATGGTAGAAACCCCTTCTTTAGAGAATTGACATACAGATTAACTTCAAGTGCAATAATTCCAGTGATATGTAATACACATCAAAAGAGAATAAGACAAACTTTTTTAAAACTTAGCAGGGTGGTGGAAACAAAACCTTCAAGTGCAATAATTCAAAATCAAAATAAAATCTAAAATTAAGCGTATGGGCCAGGTTGTGCACGAATAAAGATGTATCGGCAGTGTTCTCCCTACAAAGAGGCACGAGACAAGGTTGCCCTCTCTCGCTGCTTCTATTCGCACTTACCTTTAAGCCCCTGGCTCTGGCAGTGCGCAGACAGCGACGGTGGGTGGCATTTGATGGGGATTTTATGGGGGTTTATCGGAAATCTCCCTCTATGCAGATGGTGCGCTGATATATTTAGATGGCTTGGAGAGGTCACTTAGGTTTCTGATGAGGGTGGGGGTGGAGTTTGGGGTGGTCTCTGGCCTACGAGTTGGATGGGACAAATCTGTGGCTTTTCCAATCTGCCCCAATCTTTAACTAGGATTGTCAAATCTGAAATTTCGGCCCACCTTTAAGTTTTTAGGGATACAAATTCATTCGGATTTGTCCACTTTGAGTCTCTTAAAATAACCCATTATATCACATATGGAGACTAGGCTGCATACCTGGTCTTCCTTGCTTCTCAATTTGATTGGCAGGGTGAAGATTTTTAAAATGATTTTCCTACCTAAATTCTGATAAGTTTTTCAGGCATCCCCTGTTTTCTTGCCAAAGAAATTGTCCAAAACTTGACTCCATTTTGACCTCCTTTCTTTGGCAGGGGGCTCACCCACATATCACTAAAACATCTCCCCAAGCTTCAAAGTCTATTGGTGGTTTGTCCTGTCCGAATCTTCTCAACCATTTCTTGGCATCGCAACTTACCATTATTTATGATTGGCTTTGTGAGTCTCCCTCAACTTCCTCCACTGCCCTAATGTCTGCATTTTATGAGTCCAAGCCCAATGTTATTGACGCACTACAAAGATCTATTGCTACACATTGCTCACGCAACTCACCCCTTGAGGTTATCTGGCGGGCCTGGCATGAGAGTGGTAAAGTATTATCACAGACTATTACTGTGTCTAATGGCCCATTGTGGCATAACGCAAACTTCCCAGAGCTCTTGGGTCACTCTGACTCGCTCTCTGTGGTGGACCCGATTTGGGGTCACCCACACTTCACATATTTTTGTTACCAACCTTTTTATTTTGTTTGAGTTAAAGGCTTAAAATGGTGTGACAAATTCTTTTTTAAATCCCTATTGTTATGCCATGCTGTTCAGGCGCAATTTGGGGGGTTTGACTCAAGAGCTCTCAGAATCACCAATAGAGGTGCTACTGTCTTACCCCGATATAAACACTGGTTACCACTGTTTATTCACGGTTCCAGTCTGCTGGGAGCAACCCCTTCCATCTGGCAAAACAGAAATGGGAGGTGTTGATCCCTGGGTTATACGAGGATGGATGGGAGGAGGCCCCGGAGGTCTGTTTTCAGGATCTTTTTAGCTCTAATGATCGTTATACACAATTTAAGTTTATACGCCATCTGCATTATACTCCTAGGAAACTGGCTCGTATGGGCTTTGACTCCGCTGCTGCCTGCCCCTGCTGTGGTTCAAGGGGAGCAGATCTTGTACACCTGTTCTGGACCCACCCTAAAATCTCAAAGTATTGGAAAGATATTTTCTCCTTTTTTTGAGAATACCCTCCATTTGCCTGTTCCTCATACCCCAGAGGTTGGACTGCTTTGTTTTCTTAACGGCTTTATACACTGGACACATATTTGAACCGGAATTGAGTTGAATTGAACCTGAATTGAATCTGTTGAGATGGAAGAATGCGGATGCACCTTTGGTACAAAACTTTTATAGTTTGGTGAAGATCTACCAGTTTACAAGTTGATACAACAGGGTAGGGCCTGCCTCAATAACTTCTTTAAAATCTGGCAGCCCTGGCTTGATATTGCAGACTCCTTTTGGAAAGATACCCCACCATCTTAACACTTGTAAAAAGGTAGCTTTAATTCAATACCTATACATTAATGGAGTGCCAAATCCCAAGCTGTGGGCTTCCTTGCTTTCTTGCTAGAGGGAATGGGTAGCGAGGAGGGGTCAGGAGTGTTGTATGTGTGGTCAGCTGGTTGTTTTAGTTATTTTGTGGTTGTTTTCTTTGACTTTTTCGCTGTACAAATTCAGGGCTCAATGTAGTCCAACCGAACTAGCTAGGTTATCCTAAGTACTCTCTGTCCCTATGGGGAAGCAAACCTATTATATCATCACTTTTGTTAACTTTTAGCCTCTCAAGGCTCATTGTGACATTAATTTTCTTATACATTTGCCCTTGTAAAATGTGTTTAGCTTCTGGATAATGTAATGTGAAAAAGAAAAGAAATAAACAACTTTCAAAAAAAAATCCAAAATGCCATAATGGCGTGAACCTCCCAACTAAAGAAAATGTTTGCACTTGAAGTTAATTTGTATCACAAATATCTGTAGAGGGATTTCCACCATCCCGGCCATTTTTTTTTTTTTTTTTTTTTATCTTAATGTATGTTTTATTCTCCTTTCGATGTGTATTACATATAAAATCACATATCACTGGAATTATTGCACTTGAAGTTAATCTGTATGGCAAATATCTATAGAAGTGGTGTCTACCATCCCTGCCAAGTTTAAATTTTTTAGGTTTTGTTTTCCGTTTGAGGTGTATTATATATGAAGTTACATATAACAGAGACCAGTATTGTTGTATTATTGAAGTTTATGGAGATTACCACACATTAGAGGGTTTCACCATTATTGTTAAGTTATTGATTTGACAGTTAAATCGCTGCACATTTGATTTTAATTTTGAGGCATTAAGATCAACAGATTTCAGTTGTGCCCCACCAGGCCGGCCCCCTCATGGACAATGTGCCTAGCTGCTGAGCTCCTCTCACCATCCCTGTACTCAGTACACTGATAGGTAGCATTGATGGGTACTGCACAGAGGAGAGGGGGAGTTTCACAAGCAGCAGATAGTGAGACTGGCAAAAGCTGCTCAGTGTGTCAAACATTTAGGTAATGTAATTGCTTGCAAGGCGAAGACAAGCTGTCAAAAACTCAGCGGCGTTGTTGGGGGTGGGCAGGACCCAGCAGCTATCAAACACCAGCCAATGATTGGACTGCTTAAGAAAGGCTGCTTACGAAAGGGGGCGGGGCCACAGAAACGTAGCAGCCCACCCAGTCATTATCGCATTTGCTACTGTTTAATAGCTGTTCGGTACCCCCTACCCTGACATCACCTCTTAAATTTTGACAGCTGGTCTTCTCCCTGCAAGAAGTTACATTACCTGACAGTTTCACACACTGAGTGGCTTTTGGAAGCCTCACTATCTGCTGCATGTGAAAACTATTTCACAGCGTAACCTGCACCTTGGATGCTGTCATTTTTAGGACACAGTATGTAGATGGGCGATAGACCAATGGTGTCTGAGTCCCATCGTCCCACTACAGCAAGCAGGGATGGAAGTACATCCCCGCTTGCTGTAAACAGAACTACAAATGGGCTGTGCCAAGATCAGTGGATGAGAGAATCGGAAGAATAGCAGCCATCGGTCTTACAAAAAGGAAATCACTGGGGATTAATGGTTTTATTTTAAAAAGATCAGGCTATTTCAAGGAAACTACTGAGTTAAAAAGAAGATGGATGGCATATTCAGTGAAGGTATAACATTAGCAAAAATGAAATCTAAAATATTTTTTGCCAGGAGTTTTCCCTTAAGGATTTTGCCATTTTAAGAAACAATCATTAACCAAGCCTATTTCGGACACTTGTTGTGTACAAGTTAAAATGAGTATTTTTTTTTTTATAGAAAATTATTTAGAACCCCCAAATATTATACATTTTTTTTAGCAGAGGCCCTAGAGAATAAAATGGAGATTGTGGCAATACTTTATGTCACATTGAATTTGCACAGCTGTCTTTCAAACACAATTTTTTTTCGCAAAAAATATACTTTTTTGAATTAAAAAAATAGAACAGTAAAGTAAGCACAATTTATTTTTATAATGTAAAAATAATGTTAGGCTAAGTAAATTGATACCCAACATGTCATGCTTTAAATTTGCGCAAGCTCGTGGAATGGCAACAAATTGGCGATACCGCATGTGTTGTTTGAACACCATTTACATATGTGGGTGCGACTTGTGTATGCATTCGCTTCTGCGAGCGAGTTCAGAGGGACAGGGCACTTTACGTTTTTTTTCTTATTTTACTTTTTACGGTCCCTTTAAGAAAATTTTTTGGACCACTTTTATTCCTATTACAAGACATGTAAACATCCCTTTTTATGGAAATAAGCAAGACAGTGCCTCTTTAATGCAAGATCTGGGGTCAACACCTCAGATCTCACATTTACACTTACAAGCAATTATAATAAAAAAAAAAGGGGGGGGGATTTTTGACTTGCTGTAAAATCTATTTCTCTGATGTTCATTGAGGAACACAGCTCCCAATCTTCTTGACCATTGGGTTATACTGTCCCCTACAGGAGATATGACACTAGGCAGGAAAAAGCTTGACTACGTCTATGGGGCAGTCCCAGGGGCTATACTCCCACTCTCAGCTATAGACACTCAGTTTTGTTACAAGCAGCATCAGGAGAAAGCCAACTCCATGGAGGGGTGCTGTGTCCATCAATGAACATCAGAGAAATGGATTTTACGGTAAGTTAAAAATCTCATTTTCACTTTTGTTCATTGATAGACACCGCTTCTTATCACCGTGACCATTGGGACGTCCCAAAGCAGTGTCAAACATGAGGGGTGGGAACAGCAAGAAAAACTCCCAAGGCTAAAATCGTAGCCAACCAGGTAACATGGAGCTCACCTGAAAAAAACAATACACCCTCAAAGAGGACCAGGTCCTCTACACAGCAGCCTGCAAAATTTTTGCCGCCAAAAGAAGCATCTGCAGATGCCAACACATCCACCTTGTAAAACTTTGTGAAAGTGTGCACAGACGACCAGGTGGCCACCTTGCAATCCTGCAGCACTGACGCCTGAGGACGGAAGGCCCAGGAGACACTAAGCACCCGAGTAGAGTGCGCCTTAACACGGAAAGGAGGAACCTGACCCTTAATTGAATAGGCCTGAATCACTGTCTGTCTGATCCATCTGGAAATGGTCACAGCCGAAACAGCCAACCCTTTCTGAGGTCCAGCCACGAGTACAAAATAGTGAGTCTGACTTCCTAAAAGACCCGTAGCTGCCAGTTACACCCTGATTGCCCGAACCACATCCAGGGAATGCAAGGCAATTTCCTTAGAATGTTTAGGCCTTGGACATAGGAAAGGCAACACAAGGTCTTCATCCAAATGGAAATCATAGACCTTTGGAAGGAATGATGGACAGGGACGGAAGAAGAACAACCTGGTAAGGTGAATGACAAGACAACGCTGCCAGATCAGACACCCTGCACGCAGCTGTAATAGCCACCAAAAAGGCCACCTTATGGGACAACGTAAGCATGGGAACCTCCCAAATATTTTCGATGGGAGGTTTCTGGAGAACTGATAACCAAATGAAGGGCCCACGGTGGCAATGGAGACCGCACAGGAGGAGCCAAGTGTCAAACTCTCTGGATAAAAAGGTACGTACCATTGCCGTGGCCACTTCCTGTGCCCCCTTGGTGATTGACAGACCACGGCCGGGGCATTGTCTGGTTGAATTCGTACCTGACACCCCTGAAGATGAATTATCAAATGATCCAAAGTCTGATCGTTCAGAGTACCAGTACATTATTCTGGACTTCCAGAGTCCAGACCTCCTGAGCACAATCTGTGCAGAGGACGCCTCTTTTCCCGGACAGGCTGGCATCTGTGGTGACAACCGTCTAGTACAGGGGGAGAAAGGGGTTTTCCCTGTCGAAGTGCCGGAGAACAAAGCAACCTCTAGAGACCGTGGATTCTTGTCCCATTTCACCAGAATCTCTTCTGTAGAGATGGTGTGGAACTGTGCAAACGGAACTGCCTAGAAGGTAGACACCATCAAGCCCAGCACCCGCATGCAAGCCCAGAGGGATGACCATCTGCTGAGAAACAGAAGCTGAATTGCCTCCTGCAATGTCTGGAGTTTTTGCAGAGGAAGAAACACTCTGGCTGAGGCAGAGTCCAGAGTCAGATCCAGATAGTTCAGTTTTGTGGACGGAACCAGAGCAGACTCCTGAAGGTTCCGAATTTAACCGAACTCCCTCAGAGTTTGCAGAGTAATCTCCAAGATGTCCATCAGAGCAGTCGGAGGCTCCGCTCACAGAAAATGATCGTCCAGGTACCCCCAATACCGGGACCGAGAGACGGATGAGGGTGCCCCTACATGCAAAGGAAGCCTTGTTCGCAGGTCTGGAAGAGCCCGCTCGTGGCTTGCCAGACCAGGAAACCTTGGAACCTCCAGTGGAGGCCCTGAAGGGCTTTGATCCCTTGTCTTGAGTCCCTAAATAATGTCATTAAAGGAAACGCCAAACAGGCCATCCCCTACAAGGGGAAGATCAGATAAGGCCTTCTTAGAAGTCTGGTCCTCAGACCAGCATTTCAGCCATATAATACCCCAAAGAACGACTGCTGATACAGAGAGCCTAGAAATCAAAGGAGCTGCATCCAAAAGGGCATCACAGACAGACAAACTGTAGCCCCTGGACCAACTAATCCTCCAGCTCCGCAAAGGCAAGGGATTTAAAAATTTTAGCCCACTCGGTCAGAATTTGCGACACCAGGGCAATAGTAAATGCTGACCTAAGTTCCGAACCAGCCACAGTGAACATGGCAGCCCAGAGCCTCCGCCCTCTTTTCAGCCGGATCTTTAAAGGCCGGGGACTCCTCAATTAAGGTAGCTTTATTTAACCTGGAAACTGGCGAGTCCGCTTCAGGTGGGACTGGCCACTTTTTAAGCATAGCAAAACGCTGATGTCAAAGTAAGCGAAAAAGGAGAACACCCTGGCAGCTTTGGAGGGCCTGTGGGTGCCAAAAAAGACCGGTGCCTCTGACGCAGCATCGGTCGCATCCTTCATTTTTAAAGTTTCATGCACTGACACAATTAGTGCATCCACCAGTGCCTTTTCATGTGCGGCTAGAGGAGCAGAGGAATCATCCTCCCTATCAAAGCACTCAGGGTGCGTGGACTCAGACCCAGTAGGGTGACATGCGTCCGCGGTAGCCCAAACAGATTCAGGATCTGATGAGACAAATGAGGCAGGTGAGGGCGGGGGGGGAGGTATATACTAAGCTCACCCGGAAAACAATCAGTGGAGGGCCGCCGACTGCAATCCCACAAAGGGGGCGCTGACCAAGGGCCCACAAATGGACCACCTACTGAACCCCGCAACAAAAAAAGTTTATTTTCCTTTCAGCATTCTCCCATTCTAGTTTGATTGCATCTAGAAGGGAGCTGTGCACAGGAAAAACCCTGCCCTTTTTCCTATGCATTCCTTCATAAAATAAGATCATGTTTAAATAACTGAACCTTCTCCTCCTCAATTTCAAGTGTAACAGACAGCCTTTAGCAAGGTATCCACATCCTCTAGTGAAAATTTGTACCTGGAGCCTCTGATGGATTGCTGGATTCCCTTTCCCTAGGCTCTTCCCCCTGATCCTGACTCTAGTAAGGAATGGGGGGGGGGGGGGGGAGCAGACTCCTCTCTAGGATCCTCCCCCACTTGCACTCTGCGGTGGGGCTTCAGCCACAGGCCTATCCAAGGCTTGACTGCATTTGGTCAAGAAGGTTCCTAAAAGAGCTAACAGTAGAGGAAAGTTCACCTCTAACTGAAGTGAGCATCTTTTGGAAGGATATTGCTAGTTCATCCTTTACCAAACTGTCTATGCATGCACGAAAACTACTTTACTCCATGTGGAGCCTAGTTTAGTTCCGCAGACTGCACATTTTTCTTTCTGGGTGGCTTTGCATGAACCTTGCCCTGAGCCTTGTTCTACAACCAAAAAAGAAAAATCCAGTTTGAGAATTTAAACCACCCAAAAACTCCAAACAACCCCAGTGCAGGAGAGAGAAAAAGTGCCCCTTTCACCAGATGAGGGAAAAGGGAAGATTCTCCAGGCTTGTTTGAGAGGTGCTGGTGCCAGAGCCTATGTCTGCTGCCTGAGCAGTTGCTGCAGACGAATCCATCCCACTCTGTTCCCACAGTTTCTTCTGGGTTCTTCACATAACACCAGTCGCCCAGCAATTTCCGGTTCGCGCTTAGAAGAGACGGGAACCAGCGTCTCCGGCACCTGCCGATGACGTCACCACGACCGCAAAGCGACCTCGTCACTTCCTGGGGCAAGAGTGGAATGCAGGAGTTCCGCCCCTTCCTCCAACACATGGAGCTAATAAGGGAGACCCTGAACACAGAACTCTGCACGGCCTGCGAAGGGAACAGCAAACACACCTTTTTCAGTGTGAGTAATCAGTGTACTGCCTGAGCATCTCCCCCGCTGCCAAAACACCACATGGATCAGAAGAGACTCCCTCCTGCTTCCTACAATGCCATTAACAATTCTGGCCCTCCCCAGGCACTGAGAACAGGAGAAAGAACAGTCACCACTAACCTGTAAGTAGAGGTATCGCACTGGGCAGGAGAAGGTAAGTAAGATTCTTTCAAGTCTCCAAAGGACAGACCAGGAGACCAAAGAACCAGGTTCCAGGAAACATGTTAAACCCTTTCCGGAGGAAACACTAATACTGAAGGGTGAGGACTGGAGGACCGCTTTTTATCTGGTGAGGTTAACGTTGTTTCCTGTCCTGGTAGGAGGAGCCCTAGGGAAGACGCATTGAGCAAAACTGAATGCCTATAGCCGAGTTAGAGTATACCAAGCTTTTTACCTGCCTAGTGTCCTAAAGTATAACCCAATGGTCAAGAAGATAAGGAGCTGTGTCCGTCAATGAACAGAAGAGAAGTCATTTTTTTTTTCCAAGAAAAAAAGGGCACTTTAAGGCCGGAGGGCAGAAGTGAGGTTTAATGTTTCCCCGGTCCTCCAAGGCCAAAGAGTCAAGTGAGGGCCATCTTGCCCTCACTCAACTTCCTGCCCATCTGTTCACCAGATCAGATTGTTTCCGCTGCTGCCGATCTCTCCGTCGAGCAGTGGAAACGACCGAGAAGCGACGGGAGAAGGCACCTCTCCTTCCACTCATAAAAGTGATAACGTGGCGAATCTGACGCTGGGACCACTTTTAAATGAAAGCGGACCGCCCGCCTTTTAAAAATATACCGGGGTTATGGCAGCTATCTGCTGCCATAATCCCGGTATTTCACGTCAAAGTAGCAACGTAAATATATGGTGGGCAAGCCGGAAGGGGTTAAATCAAACTGAATCAGTTGTGTGGGTGGAATGCGTGAGGAAAATCAACCTACAAACAAGTGGAGGTTGATAAAGACAATTCAATGCAAAAAAAAAAAAAAAAAATCTTACAGGAATTGTAGACTGCATACAGTAAGAAGACACAGGGTTCTTAACAGGGAGAAATTTCAAGGAAGGTAGGAATTTCCAGATGTACTGTCCAGGCTCAGCAGGAGCACAAAGCAGACAATGTCGAGGGCAGAAGGTGGTTAGGCAAGGATACTTCGTGTAGCAGATAAAAGACATATCATGTAGTCATCATAATCAAAAAAGACCTTTTGCAATCAGGAAAGGTCCAGTGGCACCATCAGATCAAACATGGCAGAAACCAGTGGGACCCAGGTACAGTCATTTACAGTCTTAAGATATCCGGTTCAAGGTGGTCTTAATGGAAGACTTACAGCTAAAATGCCATGCATCCAATGTGGAAACAATGCCAGCTACTCACTTTATACAAGTAAATACAAGAACTGGTGTACAAAAAACAATAAAAAAGTGTTCTGAACGGAGGATTCAAAATGTGAAATATCTGGCTGTACTAGAAAGCAATTTGCCAAAGGCCTGGTACAAGGATGAGGGTCTGTAAGCAACAGTGAAGCCATATGGATTTTCCTTGGACTAAGGTTGCATTTCTGCACATTCAGTTGGGGATGTGTTCAGAATGAATGGTCTCGTCGATGCTGAAAAGTAAAGGCGGACTTGAACATGGAATCCTGGAAGAAACAGTATGGCTCCCTCAGAGCCCAGACCTCAACCATCATTGAATGTGTCTGGGGTTAGACGAAGAGACAGAAGAAACATAAATGAACTGTGTGAGTTCACCTAGAGGTTTCAAAACTAACCTCCCTGCTTAATTCTTAAAAAAAAAAAAAAAGTTTGACAGTGTAGTGTACCTAGGAGAATTGAAAAGGTGAAGGTATATTTCCTTTACTATCCATGTATAAAGTAAAATGCGTGGCTGTTGTCAAAACTAAGCTGCTTGTTGCTATCACTCCCAGCCTTAGTTAAAGTTTAAAAGCTTAGAAGCAGAATCTAAACACAGCTGACAATGGATGCATGGACCAGGCAAAACTCGCCATAACATTGTCACCTGTCTGAAAATGAATTTCTGGCATATATTCCTATGATAGATCACTTACTAATAATTTTACCTAAGCTTGTGTACAGCAAATAAATCTGCATACATTAAATACAAAAGCAATAAAAAAGAAACTTACCTTTGGAAAATATTTGGACAGTCCCATGAATGCAAGTTGCAAAGTGAGGAATGGAGCAAATATTGACTGTGAAAAGAACAAAAGAAGTCAGACAATTAAAAGAGATGAATAAAGCACCACTGTGATTTTGTAAAATAAAGTATACTGCAAAAAATAGTAGCTAATGGCATTTCACACTTATCTTTATGGCTGTCAGCTTATAAATCTGTTCTGTTACCTTATTACCTCTTGATTAGTTAATTGATAAGCACCCACCCCCTCACTAACAGTATTTAAGCATCTCCTTGCAAAGGCACGTTTGCAAGTGGCACATTTGAGAAGAGAGCCCCAAAAGCAAAGTGGGGCGATTTCTATAAGTGGGAGCACTTCAGCGATGGCACAAAGCGAATGAACAAAGGAAAGGCAGAGATGAACACCAAAATGTAGTTTAATTCTCCTGCGTTCAAGTGCAATAATGGGAAGGAAGAGGGAAGTATCCAACAAATGTGGATGGGTAGGACTGAAGGTCTTGCTGCCACCTCGGGACCAAGGGTATCCGATACAAACTGAAGAAAAATAACAAAAAGAGGGGCGCACCGACCTAGTGCATTACCAATAAAAACATTTATTAAAATAGTAAAATGCATAAAATATACTCACAAAAATTGTGTAATAATACACATATCAACAAATCTATGAATAAGTAAAGACGTCTCCAAGGTGGCCAGGCACTGCGTAATGCAGGACGGCGTGCGGTAAACCGCACAGAGCTGCTATGGCTTAGGCTGATGCGTTTCGAGGGCGAACCCCCTTCATTCTCTGCCTGGCTACCTTACTTTCTCTCTTCCAAAATCCCCAGAATCACTCTCGGTGACTTCAACATCCCTATTAATACGAACACTCCTGCCACTTCCAAACTTCTCAGTCTAACCTCCTCCTTTGACCTGAAGCAATGGATACATGCTTCTACTGTATGCTTCTATGTGAGGAAACAGATGAAGCAGGGGAAGGCGGGGAGCGATTTTTACTACCCCGCCACCCAAAAGCCACCTCCACCCAGGACACAAAGGACTCCAGGACTGCTGTCAGTGTATCAATAGATGGTTGGGACCTGGAGGGCCCCGCAGGCACTGAGACTCTAAGGACTCCATGAGGAACAAGTGTACCCCACAAAAGTGCAGAGAGACACTGCCAAGGGACACCCCGACTGTGCTGATAACACCACCCGGTCGCCAGCCACAGAGCATCCCTAATCCTGCAGCAGAGAGAGGGAGAGTACCCCACCAGACAGTAACCGGCAGCACCAGGATTAAAGCACTCCACGTGTGGTGTCCAGAAAGGACAGAGGCCCAGGAGTCAGCACCAGGGGGATAAGGAGGGGTCCCCACAGCTAAAATGGCCGCCCAGAAGGCTCCGCAGTAATGGTTGCCATTCATTTCATAGACTAACACAAAATTGCTGCCGCGGCTACACAAATATGGCCGCCTGGGGACTCAGGATGGATCCCTGGGCCCAGGCAAGACAGAGCAAGAAGCGGGGGAGGCCGTGGCAGTAGCCCCCCACCAGATACAGTGCTGCACCCCCCCAAAGTCGATCGCCCGGTCGCCAGCGGCACAAACCCTCCGCCCCCATTGCCAGCACAGCACCCTGCCCCAGCCAATAGCCTGACCACCATACGACCCCAATATAGGTGGAAGGGGGGGGGGGATAGATGGCCTAATGGGAAGGAGGGGAATCTGGAAGTCCGACCGTCCCAGGGAGAGGCCTGCGTCCACCCCAAAACCCTCCAGGGGGAGATAGCTATCCATCATACCGGGAACCAGGCGAGCATCACTCCCGATGAAACCTCCTCGCCATCAAAATGGGGGGCTGTTAGCCAGGAGGAATGCTGCGATGCAGGCCAAGACCCGGTCGTATGTGATCTCGTGAGGCGTTTAACTCGCATGCCAGCTCCTGTCCGGTGGGGCTATGTCGCGATCTGCGTGCGCTTGCTGGCCAGACTGGGGTAACTGCTGGATCTAGATTGCCAGGACCAGAGATCCCAGCAAGGAACTAGGTTCCTACTCCTGACTGGGCAGAAAAACGGAGTACCTATAGCAGAGAGCGGGAATAAACCTCCTTTAAACTGCCCATAGGTGTAGTCAAGTTCTTTTTCTGCCTAGTGTCCTACTCCTGTAGGGGGCAGTATAACCAATGGTTAGGAAGATCAGGACCTGTCCCCCTCAATAAACAAAAGAGAAAAAACATTTAAGTGACGCTGAATGTGTGTTGGCAAGGTGTTAACCACTATACTATCATTATATTTGAAAAAAAAATGGAAGGTAGGTGGATTTTTATTTTAATAGTACATATGTAATACAAAGCTGCATATGCATGGCTGAGCACCATTTAGACCGACTCTTATTTTGTTTTCGGGTGCCAGATGGTAAGAGACTGTTTCACAGCAAGAACCCAGCACTGTGCACTGTATATAGCTGAAGCTACATGAATAACATACAGTGCTTAAAGCTGCTACAGCATTTAGGCTTTATTCCCACTTGTGCAACTTGTAATGCGACTCTGGACATCAAAGTCACACGACAAGTCACAGCCCATTCTTTTCAAAGGCACCAGTTCAAATCAGTGTGACCTAAAGCAGCAGCAACTTTGAAAGGGTGCCTTCACTTTTTTGATGTAACCTGGATCCATTAAGAGTAAAGTCAGATCAAAGTCGCAGTGGAAATTGTGCATCTTGGAAGTCGCGCTAGTGTGAATGATGCCTCAGTGAAGGAAATAGTTTGTTTGGACCAAGCTAAAGTGACAGGAAACATGGAGATCAGCTTTAACAGTTTAGGGGCTTAACCCTTTTGCGGCCATTCCCAGCTGTTATCAGCAGACTGTCTGCTTTTTTGTGTGATTTACAGCCGCCTAATCATCTGATCATTTGGTACAATACATATCCAGACGTGTATGTGCCACATTAATAAGCCTATGTTTTGTAAGCAGATTAAACCTCCTTGAGCACAAAATTATCCAAAAAGTAAAGTTTAAAGTCCTGGTTATTCTCAGCAGTGTGCAAAAGCTCTGGCGGAGAAGGGGTTTCTAAGTGAGCTATCATGACAGTGATCATAAAATCTGACACAGAAAAATCACAGAAATTTCCTCCCTGGATAATTCAACTACAGGCCAGGCTGTAAGCATCAGGTCTCTAAAGTGTTACTAAAGCGGAGTTCCAGGCCTCAAACGTTTTTTAGATAAAAATACCCCCGGGACAGTCAGGGCTAGTGCATTTCATAATGGATAGCCTCTAAACTGTCCCAGGTTGCACTTACCTTTCAGAAGAAATACTTACCTTGAAAATGTCTTGTCCAGCGCTGCCATCTCAGGTGTGGGCAGCTGAAGCCAGAGCGTCCTCTTCGGTGTCCTCTTTGATCCCAGAATGCCCTGCACCGGCCCCGCTCCTCAGTTCTGGGGTAGGTGCGTCATCCCTGCACAGCTTCTGGGCATACCCAGAAGCTGTTTATCAGTCAATGCAAGCAGGAAGAGACGGCCCGCGGCCGCAGAGGGAGGAAGTGGAAGAAAGGCAAGTATATTTTCTTCAATAACAAGGTAAGTTTAAAAAAAAAAAAAAAAAAAAAAACGAGACTATCCATTTCTTTTTCAGGTGATTGTCAGCAAGCGGATGGCCCAAAGTGTTTTTTGAGGCCGGAACTCCGCTTAAAGTGATTTTTTTTTTTTTAATTAAAACAAGCATGTTATACTCAACTGCTCTGTACAGTGGTATTGCACAGAGTGGCCCCCGATCCTCCTCTTCTCGGGTCCTTGGCGACGATCTTTTGTGTGTCCCCATAGCAAGCCATTTGCTATAGAGACACATGGTGCGTGCTTGCTCCTGACCTGTGGGTCTATGGAGTCGCACTTCATAGACTTACACAGTGGGACTTAGGGCTGCCCCCCCCACTTCCTATTCACTGCATTTGATTGGCAATGGCTCCTGTTGCTCCTCTAATGCTGTGTGAAGAGGAAGAAAGGGGCGAATAGATGCAGGTAGGTGCACAGTGCCGATCTCTTCTCCCCTCTCTTCCCCTTCACACACTGGGGGGGGGGGGGGGCACAGGGAAGCTGAAAAATAATGTTTTTTACTTTAATGCAAGCAATGCATTAAGGTAAAAAAACGGAATTTTTGTAAAATCTTACCTGTAAAATTCCTTTCTCTGAGTCCTCCGACAGTCGCCGCCATCTTCATATTCGTCACAATGGGGTATTAGACTTTGCTCCGTAGGAGTAGCTAGGCAACAGAATATGTCAATATTAAAGCTTTTAACATATCCCCACCCCAGGGGGTGGTCCCCTCAGTCTATACCCTCCTGCTTCCTGTTTCCTGCTTCAGTTTCAGTGGAATAGCAGTAGAGTACCTAAACCCCAAAAGAGGGGCGGGGGCGGCGACTGTCGGAGTACTCATAGAAAGGAATTTTACAGGTAAGATTTTACAAAAATTCCGTTTTCTCTTACGTCCTCCGACAGTCGCCGCCATCTTCATATTCGTCACAATGGGGACGTCCCAAAGCAGTGCAAACATGAGGGGTGGGAAATGCAGCCGCGCCTAAAGGCAACGCAGTCTCCACATCAAGAAAGTAACCTTACCAAAGGAAGGAAACCAGCTGGGCAACACGAGAAAAAAATTTGCTCAACGGGAGCAATAACCCAGGAAAAAAACAAATAACCCAGGGATACAAAGAAATCCCAAACAGCCCAAAGGACCACAAACCAGGGACCCTAAGGGACCGCCGCACCATGCGGCCAAAGGAAGCATCTGCCGATGCTTGAACATCCACTCTGTGGAATAGAGTGAAGGTGTGCACGGTCGACCAAGTCGCCGCCCTACACACCTGGGCCACAGAAGCCCCATGACGACAGGCCCAAGACGTACTCAGAGATCTGGTAGAGTGCGCCCTCACAGGCATAAGGGAAACTTTTCCCCGCAAAGCATAGGCCTGTTCAACGGCCTGTCTGAACCAATTGGCGACGGCAGAAGCCGACGCCGCCACGCCCTTCCGAGGACCCCCGGAAGGACAAACAAAGAATCCGACTTGTGAAAAGATTCAGACGAATTTAGGTAAACCCTAATCGCCATGAACAGCATCCAAGGAGTGCAACACCACCTCCTCCGAATGTTTAGACTTCGCGCAAGGCGAAGGCAAGACAATGTCCTCATTGAGGTGAAATTCTGAAACCCTCTTCGGAAAAAAAGAAGGGTTAGGTCGCAAGACCACCTTAACCAAGTGATTGACCAGATACGGACAATGGCAGGACAGGCTGCCAGCTCCGACACTCTGCGAGCCGAATTGATCGCCACCAAAAAAGGTGACCTTCTAGGACAACAGACAACGAGATCTACCCGATCCGTTCAAAAAAGAACCATGTTGTAACAGAACAAGATTCCAGTCCCAAGGAGGCAGAGACACCCTCCTAGGAGGGACCAGATGCCCCCGAACAAAAGTGCCAATCAAGGAGATAGATGCCATAGGACGTTGAAAAAAGAACGGCCATCGCAGACACCTGACCCTTGATCATAGCCAGCGCCAAACGCTGTCAACACCCTTTCGAAGGAAGGACAACACCCCAGACACCGACCACGTGCGAGGTGAAGACCCCCTGAACTCACACCAGGCAAAATAGGCCTCCGAAATACGGTAAAAGACCTACCCCGAGGAAAAATTCCTTGCGTCGATCAAAGTGTGAATGACCTCAGGGGAGAGACCCCTATCCCTCAGGGCCTCGGTTTCAACAGCCAGGCCGGCAAAGCCAGCGACTGCAAGGCAGGATGAAATATCAGCCCTTGAGACCCGAGATCCTCCCGAAGAGGCAGACGCCACGGGGCGTCGACCGCCAAATGCACGAGGTCTGCGTACCAGGACCGGCGAGGCCAGTCCGGTGTCACAAGAATCACCGTGTTTTGGTTCCGAGACCAACCTGCGAAGGAACCTGGGCAGCAATTGAAACGGTGAAAACACATACATCAGTCGGTACTGATGCCACGGAGCTACCAACGCGTCTGACGCGTCTGCCCGAGGATCGCGTGGCCTTGCCACGAACCTGTACACCTTGCTGTACAGACAAGACGCGAACAGGTCCACCTCCGGCAGACCCCACGTCGCGCACAACATCTGGAGAACACCCGGACAGAGGGGCCATTCCCCCTGGTCCAGGGACTGGCGGCATCAGATAATCCGCCCGCCAGTTCTCCAACCCCTGGAATGTGAACCGCCGATATCGCCGGGACATGCGTCTCGGCCCAAGACAGAATGTCGGCCACTTCCCGAGCCACCCGGGCCCTCTTGGTGTCCCCTTGGCGAATGACGTAAGCCACCGCCGTGGCAATGTCCGTCTGCACCCGAACTGGACAGCCCTGCAGCCTGTCCGGCCAACGTTGAAGGCAGAGAATTATCGCACGCAATTCCAGAATGCTGACCGGAAGGGAGGATTCCCCCTCCGACCAAGTTCCCTGGGCGGACAGAACGCCCAGAACACCACCCCAGCCCGACAGGCTGGCACCCGTGGTGACCACCGTCCATGAGAGAGGACGAAAAGACTTGCCCCCTGACACCGGCGGGGACAGGAGCCAACACAAAAGAACCCTTCTGGTGCGATGGCCCAACGAAATCAGGATCCAGAGATCGCAGTCGCCCGTCCCACCTGGACAGGATCTCCGCTTGGGAGACCCCGCGTGTGAAACTGGGCGAAGGGAATCGCCTCGAAAGCCGAGACCATCAATCCCAGACATCTCATGCACGTCCGAGTGGACGAGGACGGAGCGTTCCTGAGAGACCTGACTTCCTTCCTGAAAAGTCCTGAGTTTGTCATCCGGTAGGAAGACCTTCGCCTGGACAGAGTCCAGAACCATTCCCAGGTAAGGGAGACGAACCGATGGGCACAGTGCTGACTTTGGAAAAGTTATCGTCCAACCAAACTCCTGCAGAGACTGCATCGTAACGGACAGAGCCTTCTCCAGACCCTGGCTGGTCGCAGACCGAACCAGAATATCGTCCAGATACCCTAGGACAGAGAAGCCCTGGGCTCTCAACAAAGCCAAAACCGGTGCCCGCACCTTGGTGAACACCCGTGGAGCCGAGGCGAGACCAAAGGGCAACGCCACAAATTGGTAGTGATCCTCCGCTACGGCGAATCGAAGGTTCCTCTGGTGACCCTCGAAATTCGGGATGTGAAGATACGCATCCTTCAAGTCGATGGAAGCCATGAACTCCCCCGGAACCAGGGCAGCCACCACCGACCGCAGAGATTCCATGCGGAACTTGCGCACCCGCACAAAGCGGCTCAACGCCTTTAAGTCCAGAATCGGACGTACCTTGCCCTCCTTCCCGGGCACGGTGAACAGATCAGAAGAGAACCCCCAAAACCTGTCCCGATGAGGCACCGGGACCACCACTCCCTGAGCCCTCAGGTCCTGCACCGCTAGATGCAGATCCCGCAAACGCTCCGGGGACAGTAGAAGATTTGAGGGAAAAAATCTGCGCTCCGGCCTATAGAGAAACTCGATCTCGTAGCCAGATCGAACGATTTCCTGAACCCACCTGTCCCGAACCCGGGACAGCCATGGCTGAAGGAAACCGAGCAAGCGTCCCCCCACCCCAGAGTCGGGTGAGGGCGCCCCTTCAGGCCGCACTGCTGTGGGCCGCTGAACCGGACTGGCCGGACTTTTGCTTACCAGTCCACGGCTTCTTACCAGGAGCCGTCTTAGCCTTGTGGGATTAGGGTAAGAGCGTGCTCTTACCACCCGTGATCCCCCTAATTAACGTATCTAGGGACTCACCAAAAAAGGCGAGAACCATCATAGGGCAGATTAGCCAAGGTCTTACGCGAAGATTGGTCCACCGACCAACACTTCAACCAAACCAAAACGGCCAGACAATACCGCCACACCATGTACACGTGCAGCCAACGGAACCATATCCAGGTCCGCATCACACAAATACATGACACCCTGGTGGATTTGATCCACCATATCCAAAGTCGCCTGGAGGGCAGAATCAGCCACCAGGACGCGATTAAGCACCTGCGTCCAGCTCGCGACAGCCTGGGCCGCCATAAGTGAAGCAAATAAAGCTTTCAGCATAGAACCCATAATAGAATAGGCATGACGGGCAAGGGACTCCGTCCGTTTGTCCGTGGCATCCCGGAACACCGGGATATCCTCAGCAGGAATCGCAGTGGGCTTATTCAGAACCGCTATCGCGTGATCCACCGGAGGTGGGACACACCAACGCTCATCAGTAGCGGGCGTAAAAGGATAGCGCAGCTTAAACCTACTTGGTATAGCAAAAGGCTTGCGTATATTAGTCCAATGTTCCTTTACAGCGCATTGAAAATCATCAGTGCAGGGAAATACCTGCGATGTTTTGTGTCTTTTCTGCGTCCCATAAGCCGCCAAGGCAGCAGGAGGACAAGGTTCATCCTGTAAACGCAGTGTTTGCTTGATAGAAGCAATCAATTCATCCATGAGTGCAAGCTCTTCAGACGAGCCAGGGGGAGAAATATCAACCCCCTCAACCTCAGCCTCCATTTCTGACCCTACAAGGTCCAGGGAGGAACGGGACCCCGACAAGGAGACCCCAGCAACAGCAGCCCCATCACCAACACCCTCTGAATCAGAGGAAATTGAAAACTCTGGGCCTTTTTGAGGATTGAGCAGCCATCAGCAATTGCACCTGAGTCGCAAGGCTAGCCACAATCGCAGCCAAATCCCCCCCCCCCCGAGGGGGAAAACCGCAGTCCCCTGGCTTCCCACCAATGTGACAGGAAATTTGCTTTCCTGAGAATCCATGCCCCAAAATGAGTAAAATAAAATGGGTGACCGCCCCTTTAAATAAGGCGCTGCGAACGTAGCCCACCGCCACACAAGCACACCCACACCAGGGACCCCCACAGGGAGAAGTTATACTCAGGCAAGGATACAGGGAATAAAGGGAAAAAACCTGCAGAGACCGCTGATGCTGCTGGCCAGATCGGTGCTCCTGTAGAAAAGGAATTGCTGATATACAGGGCGCTCCATTAAAGCCTATGGGAGGCTACAAGAAAATGGCCGCCATGCATGTGTACCATGCGGCCGGAGCGAGTACAGCCAAAATGGCGCAGTTTGGCGCCGAAACCGCCGCTCCCCCACCTCATGAAGGTGGAATAAAAATACACCACATAGTTATAAAGAACATGGTGGACCGCCGCAGCGGCGCTGTAATGTGCCCCAAACATGATAGCATCAAGTTCCACAGCACACAGCCGTTCACACACTCAGACTGACACAGAAGTGCAGCACAGCCCCCCCTCCTTGCAGCCCACAGCATGCAGTGTGAGAGATAGGGAAACATCAATAGTGTGAACACAGGGCAAGGTAACACAGTCCCAGACTGACACCCCCCAGACAGACAGGTCCCCACATGAATACACTTACCTCTTACATGGAGTGGGGGACCCGCACAGGCAAACAAGACGCTGTACATGAGACAGGGAGAGTCGCATCCAGGACGCAGCAGAAGGTGGGTTGAGAAACCGCACAGCGTCCAGTGAGGTAGCCACCTCACCCTAGCATCCCTGCACGGAACAGGGATGGGTCGTTGAGAAAACTCAGGAGCGGTACCTGACTGAACGCTCGATGGCGGGCTGAGAAGCCACTGACCCACAACCTGCGACCAGGGGAGTCAGCCCGAGACGCAGCCCGCATTATCCTCTTCATCCGAAGATCTAACTATTGCTGGTAAAAATAACAGCTAAATAAAGAGAGAGAAAAAACTCAAATAAAATCAAAAAAAAGAGAAGGCTGAGACAAAATGCCCCAGCATAGAGACATCCAGCTACTCCTGACAAGCTAGACATTGAAACTGAAGCAGGAAACAGGAAGCAGGAGGGTATAGACTGAGGGGACCACCCCCTGGGGTGGGGATATGTTAAAAGCTTTAATATTGACATATTCTGTTGCCTAGCTACTCCTACGGAGCAAAGTCTAATACCCCATTGTGACGAATATGAAAATGGCGGCGACTGTCGGAGGACGTAAGAGAAATAATTTTTAAAGTTTAGTATCACTTTAAGATGGGACCCTGCAAGCTGCCCTGATGTGGTTAACTTATTGTGAGCAGGCCCGCAGGACTGCTTTCCTTGCGCTTATGATCTGCTATACGGTTGGTATGTAAAGGCATGGGAATCCCAGTAAGGCTACTCACAAATCATCTACTGAAGCAGGAGGTTGTGACATATATATTGTGCTGGAACACAGACTCCAAAGTGTTAACAAAGCAACATATGCTAGAGAACTCTAAACACAGTTTAAAAAAAAAAAAAAAAAAAAAAAAAGCTATTGAGCAGGTCCCTTAAAATGCTGGTGACACACACAATATGTCACAGCACAATCTCTAGAGTGTTAACCAGATGTTTACAGGCCAGGCACCACAAAAAAGGGCAAAGCCCTAGAACTTACTGCAGCCATGGTCTGGAGAGTGACCTGCAGCAAGCAAACATAGCAACAAGGCACAGGGATGTGCCAATTCAGGACCCATGAAACTGGTCACATATCAGACAGTCTTAGCCCCCTATATTTCCAATGGAGTCTTCAAAGCTGGGATTACACCAATTTATGAATCATAGCCTTGGACAAGCAAACAAGTGCTCTGTGGTTAACACCGTGAGTTCTTACAAACGTAAAGTAGGTAAAATAAGCATTGAACACATCACTTATTTTACGCGCTGTAAGTAGATTTTGAGAGAAGCACTACATTAAACTTGAAAATTGTTTCTAAAAGGCAAAAATTAACCATATGTAAAAAAAAAAAAAAAAAAAAAAACACATTAAAAACAGACCACACAACTTCTCCTCAATATCTGTCAGCTGCCCTCTGAAGTGTGATCCACTCCAGAGTGCTCTTCAGAGAGCAAAATCTGTATATATGTGGCAAGTGTGATGGCGATGACCTTACTGGGGTGAAAGAAAGGGTCTTAAGGAAATGTACATGTGGCAATAGAACAAACCATAAGAGCCGGTTCACACTATTACGACTTGGCAGGCGACTTGGTCAGCCTGGCAAGCCGCGCACCGTCGGGTCCATTGAGTAGTACAGGACCGGTTCGAATAGGAGCGACACAAGTGGACACACACCTGGGAGGCGACTTGCATAGACATTCATTAGACGAAGTCCGTGCAAGTCGCGCCGAAGTCGCGGTGCACGCGACTTCACAGGTCGGCCCCAAAGTCGGAGCGACCTAATGTGAACGGGGACTTAAAGATGATTGCAGAAGTTGCAAAGTAAAAACTGAAAGACAAAATATAAACAATGAGGCAGGTAGCCCACATTGCCATTGATTACTAGCTAGAAGGTGGAGTTTGAAGCAGCATGGGTGATTGCTGGGAAACTGAAAACAAAAAGGAAAAAAGACAAGGACAATCTCTATAGCATAGTAAACAATATTTATTTGCACAAGCTACCCTTTTGGGTGTTAAATCATTAACCGGTTGCCGACCGCCGCACGACTATATACTGCGGCGGTCAGCCCCGGCCAGGCAGAGTGACGTATCGGTACGTCACTCGCCTGTCACTGACTTGCGAGCCTATCGCGGGCGGGCGCGCGCCCGCCGAGGCGCGTGCCCGCCGCGGCTCGTTCACAGGCAAGTCAGTGCGTGTGACCGGCGGACTCGATGTCCGCCAGTCACACTGCGATCGCTCCTGTGAAGGGAGAAAGACAGAGCAGCTTGTGTAAACAAGCTGCCTGTCAGTTCTCCCTGTGTAAAAGTGGAGATCTGACCGTTCTACTATGTAGAACGGTTGATCTTTGCTTTTACACCAATAGGAATGTCCCTACACAGTTAGAATCACGCCCCTAGGACACACTTAACCCCTCCCTGTCCAATAAAGTTAACCCCTTCCCTGCCAGTGTCATTTTTGCAGTAACAGTGCATATGTATAGCACTGATTACTGCAGTAATGTCACTGGTAACCCCAAAAGTGTCAAAAATGTCAGTCAAGGGTCCGATCTGTCCGCCGCAATGTCGCAGTAACGAAAAAAAAAAAATCGCAGATCGCCGCCATTACGCGTTAAAAAAAAAAAAAAAAAAAGACAAAAATCTTTCCCTTTGTTAGTAAACGCGATAACTTTTGCGCAAACCAATCAAAATACGCCTTTTGCGATTTTTTTTACCAAACATAGGTAGCATAAAACAAATTGGCCGAAAAATGTTAAAAAATTTTGATTTTTACTTTTTTTTTTGGGGAATTTCATATAAAAAAAATGTGAAAAATATTGTTATTTTTGCAAAATTTACGCTCTTTTTTTGTTTATAGCGCGTGATCAAAAAATCGCACAGGTGATCAAATACCACCAAAAGAAAGCTCTGTTTGTGGGAAAAAAAGGGCGTCAAATTCGTTTAGGTACAGCGTCGCACGACCGCGCAATTGTCCGTTAAAGTCACGCAGTAAAAAAGCGCAAAAAAACCCCTGGTCCTTTAGCAGCCAAATCCTCCGGGGCTTAAGTGGTTAATATTGTTCATCTGGTTTCCTACACTATGGAGGTTGTGCTTGTCTTTTCCCTTTTATATGACATTAGGTGTGCTAAAGCACTGTATATTTAAAAAAAAAAAAAAAAAAAAAAAAAAAAAAAAAAACTGCAATTTTGTTTTCATAAAATACTTTATTACCTTTTTTTGCTCACCTCAGAGCTGCTGAACCCATCCAGCGTTTTATCAGCCACTTCCCGTCTACAGGCGCTTGATCAAGTATTGACCACAAGTATTGTTCTGGACTGGTTTCCTGACATTTACATCAGTAGACCATACCTGTGGAGTCTGTGTAGGCATGGTCCTTTATAGTCTTCACTAGGGGCCCAGGTGACAACTCAGGAAAACTGGGATAAAGTTGTCACCCTATTAAAACTAGTGCCTGAAAAAGATTTTTCATGGCATGTTCATCAGGCATTATTTTAATAAAAGATGCAGATTTTAAGATTGGAAAAAACGTTTGAATTACATTACATGCTAAAGCTTGTATAAAATTTTACTGACTAGGTATCAATCTACATTAAAGCGGAGTTCCGCCTAAAAAAAAAAAAAAAAAAAAAAAAAAAATGGAAAGAAATACCCCCGGGACAGTCAGGGCTAGTGCATTCCACAATGGATAACCTCTGAACTGTCCCGGGTTGCACTTACCTGCAAGAAGAAATACTTACCTTGAAAATGTCTTGTCCAGAGCTACCATCTCAGGTGTGGGCAGCTTGAAGCCAACGCGATCCTCTTCTGCATCCTCTTACGTCTTCTTCGGTCCCACGATGCACTGCACCGGCCCCGCCGTCACTTCCGGTGCCTCAGCGTCATCCCTGCACAGCTTCTGGGCATGCCCAGAAGCTGTTTAGCAAGGTATGACGGCGCCTGCACCGGAACTGACGTCGGGGCCGGTGCAGGCGCATTGATTCCTGGGAGCGATGGCGTTCAGCTCCCAGGAATCATTGCAAGCCAGGAAGGGACGAGTCGCCGTGGCCACCGAGGGGAGGAAGAGGAAGGAAGGCAAGTATATTATCTTCTAAACAAGGTAAGTAAAAAAAAATAAATAAATTGAAGATGGACCGAAGTCACATTTTAGGGTGGAACTCCACTTTAAGAAAAAGCAACATTAAAAACAAAAAGCTAAGTAGCATGAGAAAAAACAACAAGCACATTCCAGAGTGCGTTTGGATGAAACCAGAATTTGATAAAGCATCATTAACTTACCAAATATTTGCAAACAGACATTCTTACAAACACAGCAAGAATGGCACTTCCCACAAGTCGAAAAATGCGGAAAGAGTCCATTTCATCTACTCCATTGCTACTGTCAGGAACTGGCTTCTCAGTATTGAGCTGGTTCCTAAGTTTCATTGCTTCATCAAATCGTGTTAAGTACTGGTTCAAGCCTCTTGGAGTAGACTCTGAAGAAACATCTGCTCTGTTTCGGAGTCCATTGGTATCTTTTCTAAAATCAGAACTCTTACTGAAGTCCTCTGCAAATGGTGCCGTGCCTTCTCCACAAGAGTGCTCACTTGAAGTGCCAGCATCACCAGAAAATGCAATCCCTCTCTTAGACAATGATGACTGTAATGGTAGAGAGTTTGGTTTGTCAAGTCTTTCAATACGAAGTTCATCTAAAAAAAAAAAAAAACAATGTTTCTTAGCAATGCTTTGAAGAAACAGCCAAATAAATGGAAGTTCAATGTGTTGTTGTACAGTTATTAGTAACAGGAAGCATAACAATTCTATTTAGGCTGCATTCGCACTTGAGCGTAGCATTTTACCGCGATTTTTATCGCGATTTTCAGGCGTTTTTCATTGACATCTATCAAAAACGCTGGTAATCAGCCCAAAAAGAAGCTCATGTACTTTCAGCTACAGGCGTTTTGCAAAACGCTCAGATGTGAACAGGGGCCATTTAAATGAATGGGGTTTTACTTGGGCGTTTTGGAACGGTTTTTTTTTTAGCTTTTTTGGAGCTGAAAAATACTAAAAAAAGCCCAGGTGTGAATGGAGCCTTAGTGTTTGAATTTACATACACTACGATTTGAAAATCTAGGAATGTTTGCATCCACTACCCCATCCCTAATCCATAGGGCGGATTTACATTTCAGCCCCGATCTGTTGTGCTTTAAGAAATGCATGTTATTTTGCATTGTGCTGCATGCAATTGCGTTAAAAGAGAAGTTTGGGAATTGGGGTTTTTCCAGCATCATACTTACCTAGGTGGACCAATGCTGCATCTGTCCCCTGTTGGCTCGAACACTGACAATCAAGCGATCAAACACTGCCGATTGCTCGTTCTCAGAGCTTCCTGGAGCTCTGGGCTGTGGAGGGGGCGGGAGCAGGAGCTGGGTGCCGGTCCAGGCATGTGGGCAGATCCTGACCATTTGGTCACAATATTTCCAGAGCCTGGAGCTGCTCTGTGACATCAGCCAACAGCAGGCTTCAGCCCGCTGTTTGCCGAAAATAGGTCTCAGGAGTGCAGATGGAATTGCACTCCTATGACCACAATCTTTGGCTGTACATCTCCTTTAACCTCTTCTGGACCGGAAAATTTTGCTGCTTAATGACCAGGCCCTATTTTGCAATTCGGCACTGTGTTAATTTAATGGACAATTGCGTGGTCGTGCAACCCTGTTCCCAAACGAAATTGACATCCTTTATTTCCAACAAATGGAGTTTTTTTTTTTTGGTTGGTGGCATTCGATCACCCGTGCGATTTTTATTCTTTGTGCTATAAACAAAAAAGAGCGACAATTTTGAAAAAAAAAAAATAAATAAATAAATATTTTTCACATTCTGCTATATATATATATAAATAAATTTAAAATTTAACATTTTAGGCCAATTTGTTTTCTGCTACATATTTTTGGTAGAAAAAAAAAAATTAGCAATAAGCGTATTTTGATTGGTTTGTGCAAAAGTTATTGCGTTTATTAACTACAGGTAAGGTTTATGCAATTTTTGTTTTTTTGTTTTACTAGTAATGGCAGCAATCTACGATTTTTTGCAGGACTGCGACAGACAGATCGGACCCCTGACATTTTTGACACTTTTGGGGGTACCATTGACACTATCACAGTAATCAGTGCTAAAAATATGCAGTTACTGTAATAATGCCATTGGCAGGGAAGGGGGTTAATGCTCTTGGTGATCAAGGGGTTAAATGTAAGCCTAGGGGAGCGATTCTAACTGTGCAGGGGTTGGGCTTGTGAGATGATCACAGAGACATGCGATCCTATATAGCAGGATTCAGGGAAAATGATAGACGGCTGTGTTTACATCAGCCATCTGTCCTTCTCTGTCAGCGGAGGGGGGGGGAGATCACCGGTGTCAGACAGCAATCGGAGCCGCCTGACACCCGCACTGGCTTCCCCGCTAACGATCAGGGGCGGGAGCGCGCCTCCGGCATCGCGCACTCGCCACCTAGTGGCCTCCCAAGCAAATGACGTTAATTATTAACGTGATTTTGCCTGGGAGAGCCACACTGCCGACGTAAAAAGGCAGTGCAGCGACGGGAAGTGGTTAAGACAACCCATTACATTTTAATAGGCTTCCAACACAACAACAAAGGCTTTCCCCCAAACTTCTGCTGTGTTGGAGAAGAGGGGTACTTCTGATTCTCATGATAATCATTGAACATTTTGGAGTTTTGGCAAATAATACATTATATAAAATATAATCCCAACCAATGACACCTGTTAAGCATTTCATATATACCGACATTAATAAATCTGAGAAACATGGATCTAAAATAATTAAACTTCATTATTTCAGGTCTGCTATCCAAAAGGCTTGCGAGTCTTCAAATCGGATGGAAAAAAAAAAAAAAAAAGGTACCTATACTGTAAATAGGATTTAGTTTTTAGCAAAATCATCTATTTATAACTAAATTCAAGACTAAAAAAAAAAAAAACACACAACACCCAAACACACAGATGAAATGCATACCAATCCTAAGATTCAAACAGCTCTGCCACACAGCACAGCCAAAATAATATCACTGCTTTCTATGCTAAAATCGATAGAATACATTGAATAAATCGAATACACTGCTGACACTTCCCTGTTCATATGGACCGTGACAGAGTAGAAACAAACTGAGGTGGTCATCTATCTATGCTCTGTTCACATTAAATGATTTGAGAATACAGTGATAAATTCTATAGCTGCCTGTAGTTCAGGAACTGTATATCATTGACTAGATTTGCATTTTGGAGAACTAATAAAAAAAAAAAAAAAAAAATGGCATCATTAAAATGAGGGAGCCTTAACCACTTGATCTCCAGAAGGTTTTATCCCCTTCATGACCAGGCCATTTTTTGCTATTCAGCAGTGCTACCTGGCCTTGGTGGGTCATGCAACACTGTACACAAATAAAATTTATATAATTGTTTTTATTTCAAACAAAGAGAGCTTTCTTTTGGTGGCATTTGATCCCAAATGGGTTATTTTTTGCTAAATGAAAAAAGGAATTAAAAAAAAAAAATTATATTTTTTTTTTCCGCGATTATAAAATCAACAAAATTTCTTCATAAATTTAGACCAAAATGTATTCTGTTACAGGTATTATGTATAGGCGCATCTCATAAAATTAGAATATCAAAACGTTAATTTATTTTAGTAATTCAAATCAAAATGTGAAACTCATATTTTATATAGATGCGTTACATACAGAGTGATGCATTTCAAGCATTTCTTTTTAATTTTGAGGATTATGGCTTACAGCTAGTGAAAACCCAAACTTAAGTATCTCAGAAAACTAAAATAATAAATAAGATAAAAAAAAAAAAAATTTTAATACAGAAACGTTGGATTACTGAAAAGCATGTCCATGTACAGTATTAGTATGCACTCCTCACTTGGTCTGGGCTCCTTTTGCATGAATTACTGCATCAATGCAGCATTGCATGGGAGTGATCAGCCTGTGGCACTGATGGGGTGTTATGGAAGCCCAGATTTCTTTGATCGTAGCCTTCAGATCGTCTGCATTGTTGGGTCTGGTGTCTCATCTTCCTCTAGACAATACCCCACAAATTTTCTATGGGGTTTAGGTCAGGCGAGTTTGCTGGGCAGGTGCCAAATCTTGCTGGAAAATGAAATCAGCATCTCCAAAAGCTAGCCAGCAGAGGGAAGCAGGAAGTGCTCTAGAATTTCCTGGTAGAGCACTGCACTAACTTTGGACTTGATAAAATACAGTGGACCAACACCAGCAGATGACATGGCTCCCCAAATCATCAGACTGTGGAAACTTCACACTGGACCTCATGCAACTTGGATTCTGTGCCTCTCCACTCTTCCTCCAGACTCTGGCACTTTGATCTCCAAATTAAATGCAAAATTTTCCACTGTCCGTATTGATTTTAGGAGCCATGTCATCTGGTGTTGGTCTTCTTTGTTTTCTAAATTACTGTCATCTATTAGTTGCTGTGGGAAAGTAGAATACTGTTTGTGTTGGTTGTTCCTTAGACATGTTAATTTTATTGCATAGAATAATGTAATCAGGCACCTGACCTGGTGGGGTATATATACGGTGTGAGAGTTTGTTCAATATAGAGGCTCCAGATCATATACAAGCTATTCTCAGCTAGTTTTAAAAGGACAATGGTCAGATTCCAGGAAGGAAACTAAAGGCCCGTACCCACGTAGCGATTGTCGGCCGTAAATATTCGGCCGATTGTCGGCTTGTTAGTATGATGCTTCCGACAACCGACTGCGACTTTTTGGCCGAACAGAATCGGGTGTGCAGGCTATAAAATTTTTGTTGGCCGTCACCAGAACGGCCAATTGTTCGCCAGTCAGTACAGAATTCGGCCGACTAACAGCAGATGAGCAAGACTGGGCATGCTCAGAGAAGAAAAAACACACGGAAAGTTAACCATCACATGGAGTCACTTCTACAGTCGGCTGTTGGCCGACAAAATTCGTGTGCAGTCTTTAGCACTTTTCAACCGACAGGACAGCACCGAACAAAAGACGGCCGATCGTTCGGCCGACATTCGGTACGTGTGTACGGGGCTTTAGTGGTGCCTGGGATGAGTTTTCGCTCAATGGCCGTCAAAAATATTTTGATTAAAAGGATCCTCGGCTATTCTGAAACTTAAAAAATTGGAAAGGGCCACCACGTGGACTTTGAGCGTACTGAGAGCTAGCCCTTTGTCTGCTCCCTCTGGTAAGAAGTCCAGTATTGCTGTAACCATTGGACCTTCTATCTTGATGTTGTTTATGCGCCAGCCGCAGAACTGTCATGTTCCCTCGGCGTCTCTTCCGGGTTCTGCGGCTCCGGCATGCGCGGGGGAGTTTACTTTCCAGCGGACCTTCAGAGCTCTTGGCGGCTCCTTGCCGGAAAGTAAACTCCTTTGGTGGAACTGTCATACTGGGCTCTTAGTTATTTTACGTGCCCTCACCTCGGAATGCTGTGAATAGGTTTGCTCAAACGAACTGTGTTTAGTTTCGTAGTGGCGCTTCACATTGCGACTTATCGCCACAGTTTCACAACAAATGAGACAAACTGGTTTTAAACTTCCCATAGGAAGAATAAACATATATTGGTCTGTCCATTAATCTTTGAAGGCTCAGTTTTCAGCGTCTACCTTCCTTTTCTTGGCACAAGCCATGCTCTCTGGCGATTTTGCTACTATTTCCTCCACACACTCTGGTAATACTCTGTAAATGTCCCCATTAGTGTTCCCCTTAATCAGTTGCCCCCATCAGAGTAATTCATTACAATGGGTGCCCCCCATCAGACTACTCCCATAAATCAGTTGCCACCATCAGTGTACTCCCTCAGGTATTCCCATCAGTGTGCCCAATTACATCAGGTTTCTGCAATGGAAAGCCCTATTACATCTGGGGTCTCCCATTAGTGTTCCCCCTTACATCTTTTGTCCCCAACAGAGTAACCCATTATACAAGGTTCCCCATTACAGTGCCCCTACATTAGGTGTCACCATAAGGGTGCCTCCTTACATCAGGTATCCCCACCCATCAGGTGTGCCCATCAGAGTGCCCTTTTGATTAGGTGTGCCCATCAGAGTGCCCCTTTACATCAGTTATCTCCATCACAGTGTTCCTTTACATCATGTGTCCTCATCACAGTGCCCCCTTACATCAGGTGCCCCCATCACAATGCCCTTTGACATCAGGCATTCCCGTCAGAGTACCCCCTTACATCAGATATCCCCATCAGTGTGCCCCTAAGGCTCCATGTACACGGGACGTTGTTAAAAGTCCCTTTGAATGCTGGAATTTTTTAGGACGTTTGAAACGTCCGTTCGGTCGCGTTTGTACCCGCGTTTAGCGGGCGTTTGCGTTTAGAAGCGTTCCTAGGAGGTCAAAAAAATTATTCCCCTTTAAAATGGAAAAACGCGAACGCTAAACGCGGGTCATCGCGTTCGGACGCGTTTGTGCGTTTGAAACGCCGGAAAACACACGTTCGAACGCAAATAATTGCGTTCTAAAAACAGTCCCTGAACGCAACTGCCTGCAAATGACTGTAAACGACCTGGTGTACATGGACAGATAAGATAAAATGTAGATGGGTTCAGGGGCTTCTGAAAAAAACGCCCAACTGCTCCTAAACGGCCATTTCCAGCGTCCCGTGTACATGGAGCCTAACAAATTGTGCCCATCAAAGTGCCCCTTAACATACTATAAGAGGCATACTGATAGGCAGGCACATTTTATGTTAAGGGGCACTCTAATGGACACAAAAAAATATGCCCATCACAGTACTCCTTTATGTCAGGTGTCCCCATGACAGTGCTCCTTTACATCAGGTGTCCCTATCACAATGCTCCTTTACATCAGTTGTCCCCATCACAGTGCCACCTTACGTCAGGCATTCCCGTCAGAGTGCCCCCTTACATCAGGTGTCCCCATCAGTGAGCCCACTTAAATTGTGCCCATCAGTGTACCCCTTAACATAAAATATGCCCATCAGCATGACCCTTACCATAAAATAAGGGGCACGCTGATGGGCACATTTTATGTTAGGGGGCACACTAAAGGGCATATTTTATGGGGCACTCTAATGGGCACAACAAAATGCGCCCATCAGTGTGCCCTTTAAAATATGCCCATCGGGCTGCACTTTATAAAATAAGCAATCCCCTTAAAAATGTGCCCCACATACCTTTGGGGGCAGAACATGCGAGATATACCTCGCAAGGTGAGAGAGCCAGGAGCTGCGAACAGCAGGGGGGCGGGCGCGCATGCAACGTCACGCCCCAACTCGCAGCCAGGCTGGGAGTGAGCCGGGAGCTGTAGTAAGAAGCGGGGGGTGGGGCGCACACACAGGACATCACTGGTTGCTGGCACACCTACGGTCCCAGCAAACCAATGACTGCTTACAGTGGCGGCCTGACGGTCCGGGCGGAAGCATCGTGTGGTCCATTCTTGGATCGCGAGCCGCCATTTAATGACAGCTGCAGTAAAACAAGCCCTTTTTGGTATGTAGGGTGCTATTAGGATCACTGCTGCTGATGAGAAGCGAATCTTCTTGATGATCTTGGGGAAAAGGGGCGAACTGTGGAAAAGCATACGCCAGTCCTAAAACTTTAAAAGAGCTGTACCCTTAAAACATACATATCATAAAGATAATAAATGTGCCAAAAATCAAGTCCAAAAATTCACAGTGACAATTAAGTGCTGAGTGACATGTAAAATAGTTCATAAGTGGTTCAGTGATGAATATTCCAAAAAAGGTGCCAAGAAAAGATAAAAAAGTGCTGGTGCTAAATCTTCCAATGAACCAGGATCTCCAATCATGCAGATATTAGGGTAAGATGTACACTCACCAGATGAGGTGGGTCTCGACTACCTTACGGCAAAGAGACCGATAACGCTTTGGTGACCCTCCAGGTCAAAATGCTGGCAACTGCTGGGCTCCTGTCCCTCTCAGCCGGGATCCTCCAAGCGGGATATGCGGGTTCCTCACGGTTTCCCCAGGTGTTTTAAAGGAAAGAAGGACATGCTCCCAATAGTGCAGTACCATTAAATGACGTTTATTCAATAAAAAAGTAGACAAATCCGGTAAAAAAATCAGCAAATCGCTGTACATAACCCTCTCTTGGATCTCTGTAGCGTGGAGAGCGGTTTGCGTTCCAAACTACTTCCGGGTATGACGGCGTGCGTTCCACCTGACGCGCGTTTCGTCAGAGCGTAGTGACGTCTTCAGAGGTCAGTACGCTCTTTTTTCTCCGTGTTCTGTTCCCAGGGTTCTATCCCATTTGATATTTTCAAGCAGAGAGCGCAGTTTTGGGAAATTGGCCCTTTTGAAATTCAGTGTCCTTATATTGCCCTTGTGTTTACTATTACTATAATTAATACTGAAACTAATTGACCTATGGTCACCGTTTCCTAAGTTGTCCCGTATTTCTATATCCGTGAGCAGGTCTGTATTGTTGGTAATCAATAGTACCGCATTGTTTCTTGTTGGTGCATTCACCATCTGACCCATGAAATTGTCCTGCATAACATTTAGGAACTGCCGAGCCTTGGCTGAATGTGCGGTTCCTTCTACCCAGTCTATATCTGGATAATTAAAGTCCCCCATTATAATGACATTTCCCATCCTATCTGTAAAAGGAGGTCCGCCTCCCCCTCCTCCCTCTGGTTGGGGGGCCTATAGCATACGCCCAATATTACCTTCCCCACAGTGCCTTCCCCTTGAAGTTCTACCCATAGGGATTCTGCCTCGTCCATAGCTGCATTATTAATATCATCCCTCATATTTACCTGTATACTGTTCTTCATATACAGACATACCCCTCCCCCTTTTTTACCTTCTCTATCTCTGCGATAAAGGGAATACCCCTGAATGGTCGCCATCCAGTCATGAGAGCAGTCAAACCAAGTCTCAGTTATCCCCACAAAATCGAAGTCCTCCTCAAACATCAGCAGCTCCATAAAACGAGTTGATTTTGTTCCCCCATGTCTGTTCAGGTATGCCACCGTTGTGGCGTTTTCTGATTGAATCCTGACATCTTTGCCCTGAATTGCCGGTTGGAATGCTTTTAGTGTCTCCTCTCCGGCTTTTAACTCCCTCAGGTTTGAGCGTGCTTGAGACCAGTGGGGGTTCCATTTTCCTTGTGTGCAGCGGTCCGCCATATGTGCTCCCTAACTGAGCGCTGGCGTCCGTAGTGATCTGCAGGGGGATCGGTCTGTGTCCATCTGCACCCTTGGAGGTAAATTAGCAGCCTTAGCAACCATAGCAGTGTTCTTTTGTTTGCACGAGGAACCGAGATAGTACCTCTAGGGATGATGCCTTGCCATCCCGAAACATGATTCTGCAACGGTCTCATGTGGAGCTGAGCCCAGGGGATGGCCGGGATTGAGAACGTCAGTTCCAATACTGCCATGTCCTGTCTAACAGTCATGAGTTTGGTCTCTATCAGTGATGCTATCGCTTCCTTGATTTTTTCGACTTTGTCCTCTGTCAGGAAAATCTTGGTCATTTTGGCATCTAGTATGTAGCCCAAGTATATGACCCTCTGGCTTGGTGTTAGTTGTAACTTCTTACATAGTTACATAGGCGGGTTAAAAAAAAAAAAAAAAAAAAAAAAAAAGTCTATCTCGCTCAACCAATAAAAAAAAAAACAAACACAGTTAAGAAAACCCAACCATACAATCCCATATACACAATCCTATACCCAGAGTTGATCAAGAGGAAGGCAAAAAAAAACCAGCAAACGTGATCCAATTTTCTACAGCAGTGGAAAAAAATTCTTCCCAAACCCTCGAGAGGAAGTCTGATATTCCCGGGATCAGTTTTACCTGCAAAATATTAGTACCCATAGGAAAGAATCCAGGCCTTTTTTTTTTTTTTTAACCAATCTAGTGAGCTAGCCAGAACCACCTCTGGAGGGAGTCTAGTCCACACATTTTTGCAGCTCTTAAGGGGAAGAAACTTTTCCGTATTTGGAGACAAAATCCGTTTTCCTCTAGATGTAAAGAGTGCCCCCTTGTCCTCTGTGTTGACCTTAAAACCAAGTTCACTATATGGACCCCTTATACATTTATACATATTGATCATATCCCCCCTTAATCTCTTCTCAAGGGAAAATACATTCAGTTCCTCTAATCTTTCCTCATACCTGAGCTCCTCCATGCCTCTTCTCAGTTTGGGTGTACTTCTCTGCACTTTCTTCAGTTCCTGATATCCTTTTTAAGAACTGGTGCCCAAAACTGAATTGCATATTCCAGATGAAGTCTTACTAATGATTTGTACATGGGCAAAATGATATCTCTCTCTGGAGTCCATGTCTCTATTAATACAATCAAGGACTTTGCTTGCTTTGGAAACCACAGCTTGGCATTGCATGCTATTATTAAGTTTAGGATCTACCAGAACACCTCGATTCTTCTCCGCTATGGATTGCCCCAGTTCTACTTCCCCCTAGTATGAAGCATGCATATTCTTAGCCCCCAAGTGCATAGTTTCATAGTTAGTGAGGTTGGAAAAAAAAAAAAAAAAAAGAGTCCATTCAGTTCAACCTATGATGTGTGCGTGTTTGCTGTTAACCGTACATTGTATACCCTTATATGTTGTGGTCTTTAGGGTGCCCATCTAATAGTTTTTTGAAGCTATCGATGCTCCTTGCTGATACCACTGCTTGTGGAAGAGAATTCCACATCCTTACAGCTCTGACAGTAAAGAACCCCTTACGCAGTTTAAGGTTGAACCGCTTTTCTTCTAGTTTTAGTGAGTGGCCCCCGTTTCGTATTGAATTCCCTTTCTCTGAAAAGTTTGTTCCCTATGCTGAGGTCACCAGTACGGTATTTGTACATTGATATCACATCCCCTCTCAAGCGTCTCTTCTCCAGATAGAAGAAGTTCAACGCTTGTAGTCTTTTCTCATAGATGTCCTCCATTCCCCTAATTATCCTTGATGCCCTGCTCTGGACTCTCTCCAGTTCCACACATCCTTTCTGAGGACCGGTGCCCAGAACTGGACGGCATATTCAAGATGTGGCCAGATCAGAGTCTTGTAGAGTGGGAGAACAATTGCCTTATCGCTGGAGTAAATCCCCTTTATTTTACATGCCAGTATTCTGTTGGCTTTGCTTGCAGCGGCTTTGCATTGCATGCCACTGCCAAGCCTGTTGTCCACTAGGACCCCCGGGTCTTTTTCCATCAGATTCACCCAGAGGATCACTGCCTAGTGAGTAACTTGCGTTCGTATTTCTTATACCCAAGTGCATTACCTTACATTTTTCAACATTAAACTTCATCTGCCATGTAGTTGCGCACCCCATTATTTTGTTCAGGTCTGCTTGTAAGGTTACCACATCCTGCATAGAAGATATTGGCCTGCTTAGCTTAGTATCGTCCGCAAATACAGAGATTTTGCTGGATATCCCATCCTTTAGCTAATTTATGAATAAATTAAACAGGATTGGTCCCAGGAAAGATCCATGGGGGACCCCATTTTCCACACCCGACCAATCCGAGTACTCCCCATTTATCACCACCCTCTGGACTTGCCCATGGAGCCAGTTTTCAATCCAGGTACTCACCCTATGGTCCATACCTACGTACCTTAGTTTGTACAGTAAGAGTTTGTGGGGAACTGTGTCAAATGCCTTTGCAAAGTCCAGATACACCACATCCACAGGCCTTCCTTTATCTAGATGGCAACTCACTTCTTCATAGAAGGTTAACAGATTGGTCTGGCAAGAAGGATTTTTCATGAATCCATGCTGATTACTACTAATAATACCATTTTCATTACTAAAGTCTTGTATGTGGTCCCTTAACATCCCCTCCAAAATCTTGCAGACTACTGATGTTAGGCTGACCGGCCTATAGTTACCCGGAATATATCTCGGCCCCTTTTAAATATTGGACCACGTTGGCTTTTTTCCAATCCATGCTGATTACTACTAATAATAAACTTTAAAGTCATAACTTTACATTCATCAACATTAAACCTCATTTGCTACATAGTTGCCCAATGAAAGTGCATTGGAGGTCAGCTTGTAAGTTGGGAGACATCCTGTAAGATAGTTATTCCACTGCAAAACTTGGTGTCATCTGCAAAGACTGAAATGGTACTAGACCAGGCCTCGACAAATCCCGGGCGCCAGGTCGCATTTGCGACTAGAATTAGCGACCTGGCGCCTGGGGTGCCCTGCTTGAGCTGTCCTGTCCCTTTTGCGCCCCCCACCTCCTCTTCGAGTTCACGGACTTCCACGCCGTCCAGAAATTTAGTCCCCGGCTTTTCGGCCTTCTTCTGTGAGATGAGAAGCTAGGGGAACTGGCGCCCTCTTGTGGTGGCCGGGAGTAATGCATGTTCTCAATGCCTTTTCTTCTCCTTCCAAAGAGGAGAAGAGAGGGAAGTTTTTTAAGGCTTCATCTCTCTGTCCAGTTACCTTTGCTTAAAGGTAAGTGGACAGGGAGTGTGGTTATTATTATTATTAATTTATTTTTAAATGTAAAAAAAAAAATAATTTTTTCTTTTTTTTTTAATTATTAAAAAAAAAAATAAAAAAATGTTTTCTTTTTTTTTCTTCAATTCTTATTAAAAAAAAAAATATATATATATATATATATATATATATATATATATATATATATAAATATATATATCTTTTTTTTTTTTTTTCCTCATCGCCGTGCCACAGCCAAAGGCCCCTTTCACACGGGCTGTCTGATCAGGTCCGCCTGTCAGTTTTTCAGGCAGCCATGATCGGACCGTTCAGTCTCCTCTATGGAGCAGTAATCTGCCGCCATCTGACCCTGCCCGCCAAAAACAGACGGATGGTGGTTCTATTTTCTATCCATCCCGTGGATCCGATCAGATGGCATCGGATGGAAAGAGACAGACAGTCTGTTTCCATCCAATTGCGCTATATAGGAGAGTGGGGTTCTAGTCGTATTTATGTGTAAATTTAGTATCAGTTTTATTAAATAAAGCTTGGTTGTTAGTTTAAAAAAAAAAAAAAACTGGCTCCTAACTTTTTTAGCTGGCTCCTAGATTTCAGGCAAATTTGTCAAGCCCTGTACTAGACCATATATCTTTTATAAAGATATTAAAAAGTAAGGGTCCCAACACTGAACCTTGGGGTACACCACTAATAACCTTATACCATTCAGAGTAAGAATCATATCCACTACTCTCGGAATTCTCTCTTTTAGCCAATTTTCTATCCATTTACAAGATTGATCTTTCCAAGCCTGTAGACTTTACCCTACACATTAGCCATGTGTGGGGAACTGTGTCAAACGCCTTTGCAAAATCCAAGTATATTACATCCACTGTCAATCCTCTGTCCAAGGTTTTACTTACCTCCTCATAAAAGAAATCAGGTTTCTTTGACAACTTCTGTCTCTCATGAATCTATGCTGTCTGTTGCTTAAAATATTTTTTTCCCCAAGCAAGAACTCATCTATTTTTATTAAACTCTCCAGTATCTTCCCGACTATAGAACTAACAGGTCTATGGTTACTTGGCAAAGACTTTGATCCCTTTTTAAATATAGGCACCACATTGGCCCTATGCCAATCCAGTGGTACTATTCCAGTCCCTAAAAATTAGAAACAAAGGCTTTGAAATACAGCGCTCAATTCTTTTAGGATGCGTGGGTGCATGCCATCTGGTCCTGGCGCTTTACCCACCCTTGTTCTGTCTAAATATTTCTGGACCATATCACTTTTGAGCCATTGTGGATCATGTGGGGCTGTGTCAATACCATCCTCATTATGGTCATGAGCTCCCCCATGCTCCTTTGTATACACAGAGCTGAAGAAAGTATTTAATAAATTTGCCTTCTCTTTGTCCCCAGTCACCCACTCCAGATTATTTTGTAAAGGGCCTACATGCTCAGACCTAACCTTTTTACTATTAATATATTTCAAGAATGTTTTGAGGGTTTGTCCTATCTTTTGCAATCTGTCCTTCATTTTGAATTTTTGCGTCCTTGATTTCCTTTTTACATATTCTGTTATATTCTTTATTACACATTAAACAATGATAGTGTTCCCTCATTTTTATAATTTTTAAAAGCTTTTTTTCTTATTATTTATAGCTTTTTTTTTTACTTTGGCCATGAGCCACATAGGTTTAATTTTTAGCCTTTTAAACGTATTGCCCATGGGAATATACTTTGCAGTGAGTTTGCATAGAGTCTTTTTGAAAAAATCCCACTGCTGTTTAGATCGATGCCAATATTCCCTCCCAGTCTAAATCCCAGAGAGCAGCCCTCATCCTTGGAAAATTTGCTCTTAAAAGTTAGGGGTTTTTATATTTCCTGTATTCGTCTTTTGCTTACAGCTAACAATAAATTAAATCCTATTATGGTCACTGCTACCCAGATGTTCTTTTATATGAACATTATTAATAAGCTCTGCATGGTTTGAGATTAACAGGTCCAACAGAGCATCATTTCTAGTTGGGGCCTCAATAAACTACACCATAAAATGGTCTTGTAATAGGTTTATACATTTTTGCCCTTTAACTGTTCCAACAGTGCCATTACTTCAGTCAATGTCTGGGTAGTTAAAAATCCCCCATTATTATCACTTTCCCAACCCTTGCAAATCTGTGCCAGGAGCTGAGTCTCTGCCGCCTCAATAATATTGGGAGGTCTAAAACCAACTCCAATGATAATCTTTGTATTACACACACCCATGTACATTTCCACCCATACTGCTTCAGACTCATCACACTCCCCATCAACTAGGTCTAGGTTCTCTTCCACTCACTTTGAGATAAGTTCTCACTCACAGAGACACACCACCACCCCACCATTTTACCCTGTCTTTCCGAAAGAGCATAACCAGGAATATAATTAATAGCCCAGTCATGGACTTCCAACTCACCTATTTTGTTTGGCAGACTTCTGGCATTAGTGAACAAACACTTTATTGCATTGTCACATTTTGTACACTTATTTTGCATATTTTTTATTTTGGTACAAATGGTACCATTTCCAATGGTTGTTTGTAACATGGGAACCTTCTTATCCTCTGCCATAACTCTCCCCCATTCCACCCACTATCTTCGTTCACTATCCACCCTAAGCCCTGCAAGTAAGATATGCTTTTGTGTAAATTGGCATCCAGCTTGTCTGCTGATTCGGCAAAGAATACTAGATCGTCTAGGTATGGTACTACTCCTATGCCTTCTTATCTCAGGTTTTTTTAGGGCTTCTGCCATTATCCTTGAGAAGACTTTGGATGCTAAGGAGATGCCAAATGGCAGAGCTGTGTATTGAAAATGTAGCGTGGTAGCCGGGCCCTGGACTGCAAATTTTAGGTATTTTTGATCGCCCTTTTCGATTTGATCCGTACATGTAGATATGCATCTTGCAGGTCTACTGTGACCATGAATACTCCCACCAGGAGGATATTTCTGACCGAGTAGATGGATTCCATCCTGAATCTTTTGTATCTCTCATCCTTTTATTGAGTGGCTTCTTTAGTTGCAGTATGAGCCTTAGCTTGCCTGATGGTTTTTGCCTCACAAATATGTGCAAGAAGACTCCCATTTTTTCTTCTTCCTGCGGTACCTGGCAAATCACTTTTTGTACTGTTAGATTTTCCAACGCAGATAGAAAGGCTTCGGCTTGGTCTGTGGAATGCGGGTGTCTTTTTTCAGAGTCTCATGTACTGGAAATGTTCTGGGTTTTTTTGGTTGTAAGCCCTTGTACATCTTATTGTGTAGTGAAAGCTCTGCAATTTTTTGCTTTTTGATACTAAGAGCCATAGCAGACACTCTTGAGTAAGTTATCCGTGTCTTCCGAGGGGAAAAAAAAAAAAGTGTACCCTCTGACGCTGGATCTTTGTCATCCGAGTCCAAGCATAGGCCATTTTTGGATTCCGATCCTGAGACATCTGAATCAGATCCCTCCTCCTCTTGATTCACCTCATCCCCACTGTAAGAGGGAATGGGTATCTTGCTGGTAGATGGGGTACTGTCCTGGATGGAGCTTGCTGGAGCCTCCAGTTTTTCTTGGCTGTACGAAGAGGACCAATAGTGCTTTTCATTTCCTTTTTAAAAGGAGTCAAGCATGTCTTTAGGGAAACCTTGTGACTCTTTGGCCACCATTTTGTTGATGCATTTCTGGCATAAGGGTTTTTTCCATTCTGGAGGTGCATGCCTTACTGCTGGTCTTTGCCTTTTTCTTTTCTGGGGTCTTTGTAAGTAAACACAAAGGACCTCATGAGACAGGCAGTTGCCATATACCACAGTGCAAAATTGTATGTGGTGAGGTAAAGACAGCGGGAACAGTGCAAAATGTTTGTGGTGAGGTAAAGACAGCGGGAACTCCAGAGTGCTCTGGGTTACCTTGGAGCCACCCTGACTGGCAGGATCTGCAGGGCAGGGCGGTGAAGCAACCAGACATGATCAGTCCTAGAAAAGGAATCCCTGCATAGAGACCTTATACTGCTTCCTGCCCAGCTCCAGCCCCACCCCCTGCTGCCCCCATGCAAGTTGGTGAACATAACTGCATTGTCGCCTGCTGGTATTCTGTGGTCAGCCTCTCCTCCATCTGTAGGGTTTGGTGAAATGTTTGACTTTTGCAAGTTTTCTCCTTTGAAACTCGTGCTGCCGTCCGGAAATGACATCGGCGGATGTTGACCATTATAGTCCTCTTCCGCCACCACCAAGACGGCAACGGACCAGAAGTGACGCAAAGTTACGCCCACGCCACCATCTTGCTCCTCCAACCGCGAGGATGCTGCAGGGGAAGCCTGTGGTCAACCTGCACAGGCACCCGCTGGAGGAAAGAACCAGCCTAAAAGATTTCTGCAGTAACCCTGGCTCCAGGTACAGTGTAGGAGGGATGCCGTTCCAGCATCTTCACAGCTGGGGAGGGGGGGGGGGGGGTGGTTGCATACTCCTCAATACTCAATATTGGGCTAGCTTGCCAAAACGTGCTGCCCCTGACCTGTACCACCCAAGGCTCACTGAGCTGGATGGGAGGCTGGTCAGGGAGCCTCCTGCAACCTAGCACAGAGACCGGAAAATAAACAGGTGCAGCTCCTGTGGATCCAGAGGAAACACAATTAAACTGAGACAGAAGGTATGACTGACATTTTTATAATGGTGGACTATTGTGTTTCCTGTTTCAGGTGGGAGGAGTCCACCTCAGATGCTGCCCTGGAAGACGATTAGAGGAAAAAAATAAAATTTATATTATATATATATATATATATATATATATATATATATATATATATATATATATATATATATATATATATATATGGGTTCTATATATATATATATATATATATATATATATATATGGGTTCTATATATATATATATATATATATATATATATATATATATATATATATATATATATATATATATATATATATATATATATATATATATATATATATATATATATATATATATATATATATATGGGTTCTAAGTAATTTTCAAGCAAATAATTCTGAATTTACTTGTAAATAAAAAGGTTAAAGAAAGGCTGGGTCCTTAAGTAGTTAAAACTGAATACATCTGTGGAACACCACCAAGATACAGTACCTAAAAACCTCCATCATGATAGCATGGGCCATGACAGGTCACCAGATCTCTCCTCTAGCCTCCAAATCACCTGATCAAACAGAAATCAGCTGTTTTTACAAGCTAGTAATGGATTGTTTATGAGGGACCAAAACAAGAAGTGATGAAATCCTCTTTACTTCCAAACAGCATCAGTTCCTCTCATGGTATCCCAGGTAGAAGGTGCCGCCGGTTGCACCAGCCCAGTAAAGGCAGGAGGGGTGGTGTGGGAGGGGCAGGACCCCCTTCCTTTACCTGTAAAAGTAATCCAGCTGCTCTATAGCCTCTTAGATTACTATTACGGGTATGTCCTCTGGGCGGAGAGTGATTCGAGCGTATTTCCACCTTTGTAGTTAAATATAAATAGAAACAATATGTTCTTTAGGTGTTCTTATGTGCACAGCATACAAAAAAAAAAAAAAACTTCTTACCATAGAACAGAATGTTTCTTAGGAGGAGCTGCCAGGGCTGACTGCAAGCATTTCGCAGTTCAGTGTGAGTCTGTGCCAATAGAATGGATTAGGACAGGCTGAGTTCCCTCTCATTACCATGATGCAACTGAGAAGCTCAGCTTACAAATTTTTAGATCTTTGTTAGGACAGACAATGTTCAAATCGAATCTACAATTGATCTGGGATCTGCCAGCACAGTACAGAGTTAATGATGGCAAATACAATTCCCCAGATCTCCATAAGGGCACACAGAAAACAATTGTCAACCGCAGCTCAGTTTCTGCCTGCGTGCATAGAAATGAATGAATGAAAGGTCTCGCTGCGACATTTTAATAAAGGTAAGGAAGAAAAAAAAAAAAAAATAGTACTCTGTGTTTTAACCACTAAGTGTCCATTCACACTGGTACGACTTGTCAGGCGACTTGGTCAGCCTGACAAGTCATGCACCGTCGCTCCCATAATGTAGTACAGGACCGGTTCTAATAGGAGCGACACAAGTCGCTCCGACTTAGAAAAAGGGTCCTGTACTACTTCGGGGCGACCTGGAGGCGACTTGCATAGACTTCCATTATGTGAAGTCCGTGCAAGTCGCGCCGAAGTCGTGGTGCACGCGACTTCACAGGTCGCCCCCTAAGTCAGAGCGACCTAATGTGAACGGGGATAGCAATACTCCAAACAAATATTTCAACCAAGCGCTCACTTCAAAGGGGAAGACTGGCGTGCTGCTCTCCTCAGGCAGGGAACTCCAAATCGAGTACATGAAAGAAAGGAAAGGAGGCGCAACCACCTAGTGCATTACCCGTGGTACTGTATAAAATTTTTTATAAAAAATGCCAAATGCATACTCACAAACATGCAGAAATAAAATCGTGTTACAAATTCCCGTCACACGTGTGCTGGAACATGTCCCTTAAGATGCGACAGCTAACGCGTTTCGGGGGTCAATCGAGTCAAGCCCCCTTCTTCAGAGCCCTGAAGGGGGCTTGACTCCCGAAACGCGTTAGAGGTCGCATCTTAAGGGACATGTTCCAGCACACGTGTGACGGGAGTATGCATTTGGCATTTTTTTATTAAAAATTTTATACAGTACCACGGGTAATGCACTAGGTGGTTGCGCCTCCTTTCCTTTCTTTAATGTGAACGGGGGCTTAAGGACCGAGCCCATTTTTGACACATTTTGTTTACAAGATATAATCAGTATTTTTTGCTAGAAAACTACTTAGAATCCCCAAACATAATATATATATTTAGCAAAGAATCTGGAGCATAAAATGGCGGTCATTGCAATATTTTTTGTCATGCGGTATTTGCGCAGCGGTCTTTCAAACGTCATTTTTTTGGAAAAATTACGGAAAATTATATTTCACTGCATTTAAAAAAAACTAAACAGTAAAGTTAGCTCATTTTTTTTGTATATTGTGAAAGATGTCACGGCAAGTAAATATATATCCAACATGTTACGGTTTAAAAATTGCGCACACCAGCGGAATGGCGACAAACTACGGTCAATAAAAATCTCCATAGGCGACGCTTTAAAAAATTTTAACAGTTACCAGTTTAGAGTTAAGAGTGTAGCTCTTTTTTTTTTTTTTTTAATTATTGCTCACGCTCTGGCGATCATGTTGGCACCCTACGTGTGATTTGAACAGCGATTTTTTATTTGCAGCGCGACTTCCGTACACGTTTTCTTTCCTGCGCAAGCTCATGGCGACTAAAAATTTTTTTCTTCTCCTATTTTATTTTAACACAGGTTTTTTAAAAAATAAAAAAAATCTGATCACTTTTATTTCTGTCACAAGCAATGTAAACATCTCTTGTGACAGTAATATTAAGTCACAGGTACTCTTTATGGAGGGTTCGGGGTCTAAAAGACCCTAGACCCCTCCACTACACTTCCATGTATTCAAAACGCCAACAACTGCATTTTTTAATACATTCACTTTTTAAATCTGCCGCCTTTAGCAGCCGAGTAACCCGGATGGGATGTCATGGACGCCAGCTCCGGGTTACGTCATCGGAGATCCGATCGAAGCCGCATCCGGCTTAGATCGGGACTCCATCGAGCCGGCGGACGCTCCGGCTGGTTGCTCGGGTCTCCGAGTGGGACAGTAGACCCGGGCAGAGCCGCGGAAGGCGGCGGGAGGGGATGTCCCCTCCCGCTCGCCGGGGGAACGATCGTGCGGCTCCCGTGCCGCATCGGTCATTACTGCCGGAAAGCCGACCGCCGGCTCTAAGCAACGGTACAGGGATGATGCCTCTAGCTAGAGGCATCATCCCGGTACAACCACCCAAAGTCAGCCGACGTTTATTTACGTGATTTTGCATTAAGTGGTTAAAAAAGCACAAGGTAATGCCAGCCAGAACCAACAATGTGTTTTTCGGTGCAGGGCTGACCCAGCCCTTAATGTGAAGTTATTCATTTTCAAAGATCACAACGATTCTAAAATCCAGTTTGAGTTGGTTTCCAAAGCTAGCAATACATCATACAATCTAACTGTACTACATAGTTTATGATAAATCTAAAGTAGATTGTACAAGTGCTGCCTGAAATAATACTAACTGAAATGATTGTTCAGATTTGTGCTTACATTATGTGGTAAATCAAAAGAAAATTGTGACATCAGATGGCAAAGCTTATAGCCAGCTTAAAGAAAAACAAAGATGGGAAATTTTTTTTCTTAACAGTCTAAAAAAAGGTTATAACCACCATCATCAATTATTTATTTATTTATTTTTTTTAAAGTGTCCCATGTGGGAGATTTCCCTTCACTTCCTGTCCCATAGTGAAGATAGAAAGGGAGATGAAATCCCTTGAAAATGAGGGAATCCCTGGTTGTCACCAGAACTAGTGTCTCCATTGGAAGATTTCTCCTCTATAAATTGCGGTGATAAAAGTAAAAAGAGCAAATAAAGAGGGTGGACTCTCCCCAAGTGCTCATTCAAAGGGGCATTTAAAACACAAAACATATAAATATGTACAGCATAGTTTTGCATGTATCCAAGTGCAGCACTATGGATAGCAGTATGACCATACACACATCTACAAATAAAAACATGCACCTTGTTTAGAAAAAAAAAAAAAAAAAAAAAAAAAGCAGGCCACAGCTTGGTTAGGGGCTATACACATCTGGAAATTTTGCTTGTGTAAATGCATATACACGCAAAATCACTAGAAGAATTATAAGCATCCAATCATGGGTACTCAAGGTGGGTAATTTTCGCAGGATATTCTGTTAGTTCCGCCAGCAAGAACCTGAATTCCATGCAGGAAATACACACATGCCCATGTGAACGAGCCCAAACAGGGGCAAAGACAGCAGTAAAAAACTGGCAGTTGTTTTTTTAATCTTTAGTCTATCTAAAACTAAAAAAGACTCCCAAGCCCCCCCCCCCTGCCCTCCCCTCCCCCTTTTTCTTACCTTTCCCCCGTTTCGGCTTTGTCCTGGACTAGCTGCTGTGTATTTTATGTTGAATGTGTTCTTGCCCTCTGACCCTGTTTGCTTGGTTGATGTGTACTACTGTTATTCTGTGGTATTTCTCTTGACACCTGTACTATGCTGATTGTATGTTCTCATTTTCTGATTATGTACTCACGTTTTCTCTCAATAAAGCACTCCTTGTTAAAAAAAAAAAAAAAAAAGATTTTAATTATACTTTAACAGCTTAGAAACATCTGCTGTTTATTCATATTAGACAACTGACAGGCTGCTCTCAGAGGAAAAAAAAAAAAAAACAGTGCCCTATGTTGTGAACTTAAAAATTAATTACTTCACAATGTTTATAGATACAGAGATAAATGGCAGCTTGTTTTAAAGCGGCTTCACAGCTTGCTCAGCATATGTACATGATCTAGACATAGGTTAACTTTAAAGCTAAACTCCAGCACGCTGAAGGGTTAGAACACAGTGGGTGCAGTCTGGTGGAATCAGGGCATTGCACTATTCACCAATGAACTTTATTGAAACATCACAAAGTCAGATATTTTGCCGGCCGCAAGGTGCAAGGAAGTGGATTGATGCACACTGTGTTGCAATGGAGAAAAAAAAAAAAAGTACTGCACACAGCGATTTACAAATACCTCAATGGTGAACTCAGCATAGAAAAAAAAAAAATATTCAGTCGCAAGGAGTGTAATGCCCTGTACACACGTGCAGATTATCTGAAGACTTTTGTCTGCAGACTTACCTTTTCTATGTAGTGCAAGGGCCTGCCGGATTGCATACAAATTGAAAGTGTTTAGGTTTGACCTCATATTATATGGTTTTGGTAAGTCTGCAGACAAAAGTCTTCAGATAATCTGCACGTGTGTACGGGGCATAAGAGGACACAAGGACATACACTGCGATTAGAGGAGAAGCGATTTAACCTCAGGCTATGCAAAGGGTTTTTTACAGTAATGCCCCATACACACGTGCAGATTATCTGCAGACTTTTGTCTGCAGACTTACCAAAACCATATAATATGAGGTCAAACCTAAACACTTTCAATTTGTATGCAATCCGGCTGGCCCTTGCACTACATAGAAAAGGTAAGTCTGCAGACAAAAGTCTGCAGATAATCTGCACGTGTGTATGGGGCATAAGGGCAATAATATTGTTGAACTTGCTTCCACAAATGGTGGTAATTGTGGGGAATATGGGTACTTTAAAAGACTCTTGGACATACATCTCCAAGATCAAAACATTCAGGGGTATGGGAAATGAATACGTCCACACACACCTACACAGGTTGAACTGGATGGACTATTGTCTTTATTCAACCTCAACTACTATGTAAGACAGTATTTTTTCAGCGCACACCACTGCAATGCAGTGGGATGAACCAAGCTCACCAAACGGAAGCCATTTTGCCTTGTCAAAACGTGGGACTGCGCTGGGATAGCTGCCCAACATGGTCCCACCCCATCTGATGTGAATATACCCTCAGTCTTCCACAGTTGTGCAGGCTCCTCTCCTGTACAGAAAAAGCTCCCTCTGATTTCCTTCCACACTGAATAGCTCACAAAGTGCATTAAAGCTGACACTAGTCCCTCCTCATTTCTTGATTGGAGAGACGATTAAGGCCCCTTTCACACATACGGTCCGTTTGTCCGTTTTTCATCCATCCATTGACGGATGAAAAACGGACATCGATGCATCTCTATGTAAAAACTAGGGATGCACCGAAATTTTCGGCCGAAAATGGGCTTATCCCATTTCGGCCGAAAATGGGTTAAAAATGCCGAAATTAACGATCTGTGCATTAATGAACTAACAGACCGGGCGGGAGGGAGGGCGGGCGAGCGGCCGCTAATAGCTGTCACTATGTGAGCCTTAACTTCTCTTCAATTCCCTGTCAGCGGCACGATGTACATGAACTGACACTCCGGGCGGGGGAGCAGCCGCTAATAGATATAACTATGTAATCCTTCACTTCCCTGTCAGCGGGACTGTGTGTGAATGAACTGACACTCCGGGTGGGAGGGCAGGGGGAGCGACCGCTAATAACTATAACTATGCGAGTATCTCCTCTGACAGGGAAGTGAAGGCTCACATAATTATAGTTATTAGCGGCCGCTCCCCCCGCCCTCCCGCCCGGTGTCAGTTCATTCACACACAGTCCTGCTGACAGGGAAGTGAAGGCTCACAGTTATATCTATTAGCGGCTGCTCCCCCCGCCCGGAGTGTTAGTTCATTCATGTACATCGTGCCGCTGACAGGGAATTGAAGAGAAGTTAAGGCTCACATAGTGACAGCTATTAGCGGTCGCTCGCCTGCCCTCCCTCCCAGTGTGTCAGTTCATTCATGTACAGATCGTAGTAGTAGTGACATCACCGGGAGGCGGGCGGCCGGCCAGAGGCGGAACTTTTGAAAAATGGACACCGGAGGAGCTGAGTAGGAGAGGGATGCTGAGGCTGATGCGGGGGGGGGGGGGGGGAGGGGGTGCGATAGCTGAGGCAGCTTACCATTGGTATTAGTATTAATTATGCAGCATCAGGGGGTTAATGTATTGTCACTGCTGGTCACTGCTGCATTAGTGACCGACCAGTGGCAGTTAATTAACCCCTTTGTGCTGCATTAGTGCAACCAGTATCAGTGTTAATTAACACTGGTTGCACTAATGCAGCACAAAGGGGTTAACTGCCACTGGTCGGTCACTAATGCAGCAGTGACAATACATTAACCCCCTCATGCTGCATAATACAAATACCATTGGTAATTAAATTAACCTATTGCCAACCCGTCACAGTACATATACTGTGACAGGGTGGCAGCGACAGTTGTACGTCGCTGCCTGTTTTTGGTGTATGCCCCTGTTCTATCTATTTTAAAATTATTTAGGGGAAAAAGTCATTTTCGGTTTCGGTTTTCGGCCAAGGGCATCCTGCATTTTCATTTCGGTGCATCCCTAGTAAAAACGTATGACAACGGATGATCATCAGTTAAAGCGGAGTTCCACCCATTTTTAATAGGTTGGAATACATAGATCTTTGTAATCCCCTTTAAAATGGCTTTTACCAATGGAAACTTTTTTTTTTTTTTTTTGCTAGTAAATACCTTAATTTTGGCTTTATTCCTCCTCTCCTCACTTCCTGGTCCGATCGGCGATGACGTCATTCGGCGATCCGCAGTGTCTGCTGGGATGTATTCTACTTGCAGTAGCTGTATCTGTACTGAGCCGTGCCTGCCCCGCCTCCGCCCCGCCTCCTCTCATTGAATTGCATTGTATGAATGTATTAAGGCCGTTCTCTGCCCAGCCTCCGCCCCGCCTCCTCTCATTGAATTGCATTGTATGAATGTATTAAGGCTGTTCTCTGCCCAGCCTCCGCCCCGCCTCCTCTCAATACAACTCAATGAGAGGAGGCGGGGCGGAGGCTGGGCAGAGAACAGCCTTAATACATTCATACAATGCAATTCAATGAGAGGAGGCGGGGCGGAGGCGGGGCAGGCACGGCTCAGTACAGATACAGCTACTGCAAGTAGAATACATCCCAGCAGACACTGCGGATCGCCGAATGACGTCATCGCCGATCGGACCAGGAAGGGAGGAGAGGAGGAATAAAGCCAAAATTAAGGTATTTACTAGCAAAAAAAAAAAGTTTCCATTGGTAAAAGCCATTTTAAAGGGGATTACAAAGATCTAAAGTTCCAAAAATGGGTGGAACTCCACTTTAACATCCGTTTTCATCAGCTTCCGTCAATGTCCGTTTTTTGGAACGGATGAATGCCCGTTTTCATCCGTCAAAAAAACAGATCGCACGAAAAACGGATGTAAATAGACAAATGGTCCGTTTTTCATCCGTTTTTTTATTGGTAGTGGATGTATAAAAAACGGATACATTTTGACGTGACTGAACTGATGAACTGAACGGACCGTATGTGTGAAAGGGGCCTTAAATGTTATGACCCTGGTATGTAATGAAAATGTTTCATTTAAAAAAAAAAAAAAAGGAAGCATTACCATGTTGATTGAAGGTGTAGGAACCAGGGAAATTAAAATTACCAGATTTAAGTTTTTTTTAATTACAAAACGTGATACTTACCTGCTCTGTGCAGTGGTTTTGCACAGAGCAGCCACAATCCTCCTCAGGTCCCCCACCTGTGGTCCTGGCTCTCCCCCCTCCCACTTGTGTGTGTTTTCTCCCAAGTCCCACTCTGCGAGACACACAGGACTCAGCCTTGCCCCCTTCTCACTGACTGAGGGGGTGGGGGGGGGGGGGTTAGGTGCTTACTGAAATAGCCAATGCAGCCAAGGGGCCCCAGCAGGGGCTGTAGGCTATTTGGGTCCCCTCAGAAGGAGGGAGCTGCATGTGCTGCTTACAAGCCCACTATACAATAGGGTTACCACCTCATCCCTTTAGATCAGGACACACATTAATTACACAGGTTCTGTGGCTGATTAACCAGTTCTGGCCCGGAAGGATTTGCCCCCTTGATGACCAGGCCATTTTTTGCGATTCGGCACTGCGTTACTTTAATGGAAAATTGCATGGTCATGCAAAACTGTACCTACATAAAATTGATGTCCTTTTTTCCCACAAACAGAGCTTCCTTTTGGTGGTATTTGATCACCTCTGCAATTTTTTTTTTTTTTTTGCGCTATAAACAAAAAACAGTGACAATTCTGGAAAAAATATATATATTTTTTTCACATTCTGCTATACAACATTCCCAAAAAAAAATAAAAATGTAAAAATCAAATTTTTTTACCATTTTAGGCCAATTTGTTTTCTGCTACATATGTTTGGTAAACAAAAAAAAAAAAAAAATAGCAATAAGTGTATTTTGATTGGTTTGCGCAAGAGTTATCACATCTAACTACAGGAAATATTTAAGTCTTATTTTTTTTTTTTTACTAGTAATGGCGGCGATCTGCGATTTTTAGCGGGACTGCGACATTGCGGCGGACAGATCGGACCCCTAACTGACATTTTTTACACTTTTGGGGGGACCAGTGACATTACTACAGTAATCAGTGCTAAAAATATGCACTTACTGTAATAATGACACTGGCCAGGAAGGGGTTAACACAGTGGGTGATCAAGGGGTTAAATTTAAGCCTAGGGGTGTGTTTCTAACTGTATGGGGGTTGGGCTTGTGAAATGATCACAGAGACCTGTGTTCCTATATAGAAGGATCACAGAAGCTCTGTGATCATTCCAGAGAGAAGAACGGTTAGCTGTATTTACAACAGCTGACCGTCCTCTCTCAGCGGGGAGCAATAGCGGGTGGCCGGCAGCAATCGGAGCCGCCCGCCCTGTGCATCGGAGTCCCCTCTGCCGAGTTGGGGGCGGAGTGCGCTCGCCCCCTAGCTGCAAGCACGCGTCCGACGTAGAGCTACATCGGTTCGTGCAGGAGGGCCAGCCTGCTGCAGTAAATCTGCGGGGGGCGGTCCTTAAGTGGTTAAGGTGCTAATTAAACTCACTCTGTGCCGTAAGTGCATTATATTAGCCTCAGAACCTGTGTAATTAATGTGTCCTGGATTTAAGGGATGAGGTGAGGTGGTAACCCTACCATACAAGTGAAAGGCTGTGTGCAGCCATGCTCTTGTAAACACCTCTGCTGGGTTGCATCAACATTTAAAGCAGAGTTCCGGCCTCAAAAACCATCCGCTTTCTTTTTTTTACCTGAAAAAGAATTGGATAGTTTAAATAATTATTATTTTTTTATTTACTTACCTTGTTTTTAAAGAAAATATACTTACCTTCCTTACTCTCTCTGCGGCCGCGGCCTGTGCCGTCTCTTCCTGCTTGCATTGACTTCTGGGAGATGAGCATCATCGCTCCCAGGAGTCAATGCCCCTGCACCGGCCCCGCTCGTCACTTCCTGTGCAGGCCCAGAAGCTGTGCAGGGATGATGCGCCTGCCCGGGAAGTGACGAGTAGGGCCGGTGCAGGGCATTCTGGGACTCCGACGTCACCGAAGAGGACGCTCCGGCTTCAGCTGCCCACACCCGAGATGGCAGCGCTGGACAAGACATTTTCAAGGTAAGTATTTCTTCTAAAAGGTAAGTGAAACAGGGGACAGTTCAGAGGCTATTGTTGCTGAAATGCACTAGCCCTGACTGTCCCGGGGGTATTTTTAGCTAAAAAATGTTTTTCAGGGTGGAACTCCGCTTTAACTTTGCATAAGCAGTAGTGATTGATCAATATCGTTTTTTTATTGCCGATACCGTTATTTTGGTCATCGCATATCGGTATCGGCCGATATTTTCAGACATTAGAAAAAAAAAATTTTTTCGATAGGTACTCTTGTGGAGGAATCTGGGGGTCTAAAAGACTCCCAACTCCTCATCTGCACTTAAAAGCAGTGATCGACCGATACCGGTTTTTTAATGCCGATACCGATATTTTGTTCATCGGATATCGGCCGATATTTTCAGACATGTAAATTTTTTATTTTTTTTTACCAGGTACTCCTTGTGGAGGGATCTGGGGGTCTAAAAGACCCCAAACCCCTCCTCGGCACTGAAAAGCATTCAAAACGCTAAGTTTGGCTGCTTTGAATGCTGTCAGTTTTTTTTTAATGTGGCGCTGAAAACCCGGAAGTGATGTCATGAGTTTTTTTACATGGAGACCCGATCAAAGCCAAATGCGGCTTTGATTGGGTCTTCGGCGGCCATAAGGTAGGATGCCCGGGTCTCCCGATGGGACAGGAGACCAAAATACAGTCATTTTGACTAAAAAAGATTTATCAGACCATTAACCACCTCAATACTGGGCACTTAAACCCCCTTCCTTCCCAGACCAATTTTCAGCTTTTAGCGCTGTTGCAATTTGAATGACAATTGCACGGTCATGCAACACTGTACCTAAACCAAATTTGTGTCATTTTTTCCCCACAAATAGAGCTTTCTTTTGGTGGTATTTGATCACCGTCAGGTTTTTTTCTTTTTTGGTGCACAAATAAAAAAAGACTGAAAAATTTGAAAAAAAAAAAAAAAAAAAAAAAAGTTTCTTGTTTAGGTTATAAAATTTTGTAAATAGATATGTTTTTTCCTGCACTGATGAGCACTGATGATGCCGCACTGACAGGCACTGATGAGGAGACACTGATGGGGTGGCACTGATATGCAGCACTGATGGGCACTGATATGTGGCACTGATAGATAGCACTGACATGCAGCATTGGTGGGCACTGATAGGCAGCACTGATTGGCGGCACTGATGGGCACTGATAGTGGCACTGTTGGGCGGCAATGATCGGCACTGATGGGGGGCACTGATGGGCACTGATAGGCAGCACTGGTGGGCAATAATGGGCGGCACTGATAGATGGCAATAATGGCACTGGTGGGCAGCACTGATAGATGCCATTGATGGGCAACACTGATAGGGAGGGCACTGGGGGGCTCTCTGAGCCCTGCTTGCCATCCCTGGTGGCCATAGTGGGCATCCCTGGTGGTCATGGGTGGGCATCCCTGGTGGCTTAGTGGCACCCCTCCCCCCCCAGGGCTGCACTGGTAATCAATGTTCTGATTACCAGCACAGACCCCCCCTGTGATCAGTGAGTAATTAGAAATACTCACTGATCACCCCAGCAGCAGCACCGATCCTCTGATCTTCTCCTCACTGACAGGATCTGTCAGGAGGAGAAGAGATCGAAGCCGTTACAACGGCTCTATTTACATTACATGACGGCTGTGATTGGACACAGCCGTCATGTGATCAGGAGGGCCAATCACAGGGCCCTCCTGCCGAATGTTGTTGCCGTGTGTCCGAGGGACACAGGCACATCGAGATCGCGCCGCTGCGCGTGCCCGCGGCGGCGCAATCTCTCTCCTTCTGAAGGACGTTCCGGAACGTCCATTCAGAAGGACGAGACTCCCACCCGGCCGTATATGTACTATGGCCCGGGTGGGAGGTAGTTAAAGACCAAATGCAGTTATCTTGACTAAAACCGGCTTAAGACACTAGGAGACAAAAATACAGACATTTTGACAAAAATTTCAGACCTTTGGTGAAAAAATTTGGGGGGGGGGGGGGGGTATTGGGAGGACATCCCCTCCCGCTTATTGTAATGACTTCTCAGCCGCATCGGTTGTCAAGACAAGACAGCCGCCGACCGGTGGCTATGGACGCCGAAACCGGGTGATGCCTATAGCTGCAGGCATCACTCCGGTACAAGCACTTTCCCAAAATATCGGCAATATCGGTTACCTCAGGGGCTGATTCCGATATATCGGGGAAAGTACATATCGGCCCCGATATATTGATGGTGCCGATAATCTGTTGATCCCTACTTAAAAGCATTCAAAACGCCAAGTTGGGCTGTTTTGAATGCTGTAATTTTTTTGAATTTGGCGCCGAGTACCCGGAAGTGATGTCATGACATCACTTCCGGGTTTTTACATGGAGACCCGATCAGAGCCGAATGCGGCTTTGATAGGGTCTTCAGGCAGCCGTGCAGGCTGGTTGCCCGGGTCTCCCGTCCCAAAGCCGATAATCAGTCGATCCCTAATAAGCAGCATTAGGAAAATACGTCAAGACGTGCATGCGCGATTTAACGCAAACAAGAGCCAGCATTTACAAGAGCATATACTTATATGGCAGACAGTACATGGAGCTCCCTGGGCATGGGAAAGCGGCAGGAAAATATGCATGCCTGGTAAAACCCCATGTGCATGAACCCCCCCAAGCATGGCATATCTGCCATACTTCTGTCTATCCCTGAATCACTGCCAGTCCTTGACCCACCCACAGAAGGCGAGTCTGGTGCTACGACTGAGCCCCCTGTATTATATCGATTGTCATTAGACACAAATCAGAGGCTGCTGCAGAGAGAACTAGGAAATGTCATGCTGCCTCTAATGATGTAAGGAGGCGCTCACCACTGCTGGCCGGCTTATGTATCCCCATGATCCTGTTCATTCTCTCCTCAGAATTACTCATCAGCTTCCTCCGCCGGATCTCCGCCCTTCGCTGGGACGCTGACATCTTCTCTGGAGCCGAGTCTCCGCTGCTATCCGGAGCCTCCATACCGTTATTAGTGCCTAAGACCACCTCTGCACCCTGTGCGATCATCTGCACAATGAGCTCCTCTGTCTGTCAGCTCGGTGACGGCTCACTCTGATGACATCACTGTCCGCGCCTGGCCGCTTTCATCTTGCGGTTGGCAATTACGTGTGGGAAGGGAGCTGGAGAAAAATATTAGCTGCGTCATATATAGTATAGCGACGTTCCTGCCTCTTCCCAGTCTGTCTCCACTCTCCTTGATTTTTGCTGATGCACAGGACCAGTTCCCAAAGATGATGCTTATTCAGACAGCTTCTTATTCTAATGCAGAAGTTAGCCTCCTTGTCACACAGCTTCCTATTCATGTTGGCTCTTTATGTACAGAAGTGATTATTTACTATCTGCAAAGTTTAGAACAAAACTGTGAAATATGGCAACAATTCTATCTCCCTAACTGCCATGTATTCAATGGGGTAATTCGAAATAAATACTGTTTTCTCTATGAAAGCTATCTTGGCTCACCCAGATGTGACTTGTTTTCATATAATTGGGCATCCCTCTATTAGGCCCCTTTCACACAGGCGGACTGTTCAGATCCGCCTGTTCGTTTTTTTGGCGGATCTGAACGGTCCCCCCATGCATCTCTATGGGGCATCGGATGGCAGCGGAGACATGTCTGCTGACATCTGACCCGATCCGTCAAATCTGGACAGATGGAAACCCTATTTTCCATCTGTCCAGCGGATCGGATGAGAACGGACCGACGGTCCGTTCCCATCCGATTTCCCCCATAGAGATGCATGGGGAACTGACAGCTGTGTCTCCGCACACAGCACGGAGACACAGCTGTCATCCTGCTGCTCAGCGGGGGATCGGCGGCTCGATCCCCCGCTGAGAAAAGCTGAGTTCATTTGACGGACATAGTGTGTGAAAGGAGCCTAAAGGCCCGTACTTACGTACTGATTGTCGGCCGTAAATATTCGGCCAACGTCCGATCGGCCGATTGTTGACTTGTTAGTATGATGCTTCCGACAACCGACTGCGACTTTTCGGCCGAACAAAATCTGGTCTGCATGCTATAAAATTTTTGTTGGCCAACAGAACGGCCGATTGTTCGTCAGTCAGTACAGATTTCGGCCAACAAAAGACAGATGAGCAAGACTGCTCAGAGCAGAAAAAACACACAGAAAGTTAACCATCACATGACATCATTTCTGAAGTTGGTTGTTGTTGGCCGACAAAATTCGTGTGCAGTCTTGAGCACTTTTCAACCAACACGACAGCACTGGACAAAGACGGCCGATCGTTTGGCCGACAATCTGTGCGTGTGTACGGGGCTTTAGTTAAAGTTCAATTTGGCCTCAGCCAAGGGATATAAATTGTTAAGTTTGGCACCAAACATGGCACCCTGACAGCCAGGCATTTCAGAGGAAAATTCTGAATAAGAAACCAAGCTATTCCTATATGAAAACCATCTTGGCTCACCCAAATTTCAATTGTTTCATACTAATTTGGCATCCCTCTATTAGTTAAAGTTCAATTTGGCCTCAGCCAAGGGATATAAATTGCTAAGTATGGCACCGTGACAGCCAGGCATTTCAGAGGAAAATTCTGAATAAGAAACCAAGCTATTCCTATATGAAAACCATCTTGGCTCACCCAAATTCCACTTTTTTTATACTAATTTGGCATCCTACTATTTAGAAAAATTCAATTTGGCCCGAGCCAAGCGAATTAAATCATAAAATATAGCACTAAACTAAGCACCATGACAGCCATACTTTTCAATGAAAAATTTAGAATAAGAAATCAAGCAATTCCTACATGAAAAAATTCCTTGCTCACACAAATTCCGCCTTTTTATACTAATTGGGCATCCTTCTATATAGAAAAAAAAATTGATTTTTAAATACAGACTTACCTGAAAAATCAATTTCTTGAAGTACATCACAGGACACAGAGCCATAAATCAGAACATATGGGTTATATAGCCACTTACAGGTGAAGGTGAACTTTTCGACCTTTTGCCACATTTCAGGCTTCAAACATAAAGATATAAAACTGTAATTTTTTTGTGAAGACTCAACTAGTGGGACACAATCATGAAGTGGAACAAAATTTATTGGATATTTCAAACTTTTTTAACAAATAAAAAACTGAAAAATTGGGCATGCAAAATTATTCAGCCCCTTTAACCACTTGCGGTACGTCACTAGCCTGGGAGCCAATAGGGGGCGAGCGCGTGCCGCCAGGGGTAAGCGCGTTGCCGGAGGCACGCTCCCACCCCCGCTCGTACCCTAAGAAGCCCGTGCGTGTGACCGGCGAACCCGATGTCCGCCGGTCACTCGCGATCGTCGGGTGGAGAGGGAGAAAGGCAGGCGGCTAATGTAAACAAAGCTGCCTGTCATTCTTCCCTGTGTAAAAGCACAGATCATACGGTCCTGCTATGTAGGACCGTTGATCTGTGCTGTTACACACACAGCCACATCCAATCACAGTTAGAAGAATGCCCCTAGGGGAACACTTAACCCCTCCCTCTCCAATAAAGTTAACCCCTTCCCTCCCAGTGTCATTTTTACAGTAACAGTGCATATGTATAGCACTGATTACTGTAGTAATGTCACTGGTACCCCCAAAAGTGTCAAAAATGTCAGTCAAGGGTCCGATCTGTCCACCGCAATGTGGCAGTCCCGCAAAAAAAATCGCAGATCGCCGCCATTACTCGTTAAAAAAAAAACAATAGAAATGACAAAAATCTTTCCCTTAGTTGGTAAACGCAATAACTTTTGCGCAAACCAATCAAAATACGCTTTTTGCAATTTTTTTTTACCAAACATATGTAGCAGAAAACAAATTGGCCTAAAATGTTAAAAAAATGTTGATTTTTAATTTTTTGGGGGGGGGGGGTATTTCATATCAAAAAATGTGAAAAATATTGTTATTTTTGCAAAATTGTCGCTCTTTTTTTGTTTATAGCGCATGATCAAAAAATCGCACAGGTGATCAAATACCACCAAAAGAAAGCTCTGTTTGTGGAAAAAAAAAGGATGTCAATTTCATTTGGGTACAGCGTCGTACGATTGCGCAATTGTCCGTTAAAGTCACGCAGTGCCGAATCGCAAAATAGGCCCTGGTCAGGAAGGGGGTATAATCTTCCGGGGCGTAAGTGGTTAAGTTAATACTTTGTAGCGCCACCTTTTGCTGCAATTACAGCTGTAAGTCGCTTGGGGTATGTATCAGTTTTGCACATCGAGAGAATTTTTGCCCATTCCTCCTTGCAAAACAGCTCGAGCTCAGTGAGGTTGGATGGAGAGCGTTTGTGAACAGCAGTTTTCAGTTCTTTCCACAGATTCTCGATTGAATTCAGGTCTGGACTTTGACTTGGCCATTCTAACACCTGGATATGTTTATTTGTGAACCATTCCATTGTAGATTTTGCTTTATGTTTTGGATCATTGTCTTGTTGGAAGACAAATCTCCGTCCCAGTCTCAGGTCTTTTGCAGACTCCATCAGGTTTTCTTCCAGAATGGTCCTGTATTTGGCTCCATCCATCTTCCCATCAATTTTAACCATCTTCCCTGTCCCTGCTGAAGAAAAGCAGGCCCAAACCATGATGCTGCCACCACCATGTTTGACAGTGGGGATGGTGTGTTCAGGGTGATGAGCTGTGTTGCTTTTACGCCAAACATAACGTTTTACATTGTTGCCAAATAGTTCGATTTGGTTTCATCGCTTTTTGCAATTTTTTTTTACCAAACATATGTAGCAGAAAACAAATTGGCCTAAAATGTTAAAAAATGTTGATTTTTAAATTTTTTTGGGGGGGGGTATTTCATATCAAAAAATGTGAAAAATATTGTTATTTTTGCAAAATTGTCGCTCTTTTTTTGTTTATAGCGCATGATCAAAAAATCGCACAGGTGATCAAATACCACCAAAAGAAAGCTCTGTTTGTGGGAAAAAAAGGATGTCAATTTCATTTGGGTACAGCGTCGAACGTTTGCGCAATTGTCCGTTAAAGTCACGCAGTGCCGAATCGCAAAATAGGCCCTGGTCAGGAATGGGATAAAATCTTCCGGGGCGTAAGTGGTTAAGTTAATACTTTGTAGCGCCACCTTTTGCTGCAATTACAGCTGTAAGTCGCTTGGGGTATGTATCAGTTTTGCACATCGAGAGACTGAAATTTTTGCCCATTCCTCCTTGCAAAACAGCTCGAGCTCAGTGAGGTTGGATGGAGAGCGTTTGTGAACAGCAGTTTTCAGTTCTTTCCAGAGATTCTCGATTGAATTCAGGTCTGGACTTTGACTTGGCCATTCTAACACCTGGATATGTTTATTTGTGAACCATTCCATTGTAGATTTTGCTTTATGTTTTGGATCATTGTCTTGTTGGAAGACAAATCTCCATCCCAGTCTCAGGTCTTTTGCAGACTCCATCAGGTTTTCTTCCAGAATGGTCCTGTATTTGGCTCTATCCATCTTCCCATCAATTTTAACCATCTTCCCTGTCCCTGCTGAAGAAAAGCAGGCCCAAACCATGATGCTGCCACCACCATGTTTGACAGTGGGGATGGTGTGTTCAGGGTGATGAGCTGTGTTGCTTTTATGCCAAACATAACGTTTTACATTGTTGCCGAAAAGTTCGATTTTGGTTTCATCTGACCAGAGCACCTTCTTCCACATGTTTGGTGTTTCTCCCAGGTGGCTTGTGGCCAGGGGAGGGCTGGCAGCCTTAGGCTTGAGGAACAAGTCCAGTCAAGTGGCCCATTGAACCACCAAATTGAAGGGTCAGGGGAACACATCCTCAGCTCTGAGGGTTTTTAAGCTGGGACAGTGGGACCTGTAGTCCTTCACTGGTTGGGGGAGCGGGGGTGTGTGACACATCCTGAGCTCTGAGGGGTTCATGTTGGGACCTGTAGTCCTTCCCTTTTGGGGGGTCGCATCCCCAAAAGTGAAGGACTACAAGTCCCAGCATGAACCCCTGAGTCCTTCACTTTTTTTGGGGGGGGGGGTGGAGGGTGACACATCCTGAGCTATGAGGGGTTCATGCTGGGACCGGTAGTCCTTCACTTTTAGGGGGTCACAGCCCCTAAAAGTGGCTGAAATAGTAGCAATGGTACACCACAGTGAAATGCAGAGTTTAAATTCAGTGCAGAAACACAGTATGGGGCTAACAGTGGCAAAGAAAAAAAAAATGTTCCTGTGTCTGTGGTGTCACCAAAAGAAAAAAAAAAGTCCCTGTGTCAGTGGTCTCACTGAAAAAAAAAAAGTCCCGTGTCAGTTGTTTTACTGGAAAAACAAAAGTCCCTGTGTCAGTGGTCTCACTGCAAAAAAGAATGCCACCGTGTCTGTGATGTCAGTGTGATTGGCATCTATTGCTGGCTTACACGCACAGAATTTCAGCCGTTTTCAGATTGAATGATTATTAATCATTTAAATGCAAATTGTCCACTAACTGATAGAATAAACTCGTTTTTTATGAACGTTTCCATGTTCGTAGTGATCATTTGATAACGATAAAAATATATAAGGTAGAATATTCTTTTTGTTTCGATTAGAACATACATGTATACATGTTAGTTGAAAAGGTAAAAGTTTATGCTTCGGATCCATCAACATTAGCCGGGCCCATGGTTGAAATTGATGGTAAAGTTGGGTTCACTAACGGCACGAATGTCGAAACGACCATTTTCGGCTGAAATTCTATGCGTGTATGGCCAGCATAAGTCAGTGGGATGGAGGAGGAGGAGGGGAGCTGTGCTCTGAGGTTTACATGGAACTTAAGGGCTCTAGGGTGCTTTAAGGGAGAAAGGGGGGCTGGAAGAATGTGTATGAGAGGCAGTGGGGGGCAATATCTTAAAAATACTGACCCTCTGTGCTGCAGCCCTTTGCGCTGCACGTGTTTGCAGGGCAGTTGTGGTCCAGGCCCATTCATGGTCTTATGCCATTTAAGTTTTGCCATGTGTACAGCTCTAAGAGATTGCAGCTGGGTGTTTGGGGGTTGTAAAACCATGGCTCAACCACTTGCTTTTACCTCTCCCCAGCTGACTGTGTGAGTGAGCCCTAAGGCCTTGTTTACACTTGTGATTGGGTGGGTGGGGGTATAAACAGGTGGTTGAGTCATGGTTTTATTGCCCCAACCTGTTGCATTCAATGGGCAGTATAGCCTGCTGAATGCAACTTCTTTCAGTGCAGCCCCTGATTAGTGTATTCTGACAGCGCAGGGTTCTGCTGTCAGAATACAATGTCCTAGCGGGGATTCCACCATCCACCCCCTTTGCCTGTCAGTGGTAATGTGATCTGAACTTGTGCATGCGCAGCTCAGACCATATTTACAGTCCACTCTGTGTGCCGCTGTGATGTGACTCCCGTGTGCATGCATGGGAGTGGTGTCACCGTGGCCTGGCCATTTAAGCTTATGAAGACAAATGGAAGTGCTAGGGAGCCATGTTTGCAGGCAGGTTTGTCATATACTAGTATGCAGTGCACACCAGTGCATTAAGAAGTCAACATGCAACATGAATTTTGTATTATTTTTATGGGGACTTTGCTACCACTTTAAAAGGCTGCATAGAATGCACTAGGCTGCAGGGCAGTTGGAAGAATTGAAAAGTGGACAGGGATGGAAAAGGTTATTTGGACTCCTGTGGAATGCCCAGATCTGACTCCTGAGCCTGCATGATGGGTGTAATCCTGCTTTATGTGAGAAGATAGCAGATAGACAACAACAGCAGAAATGATAAATAGAAGGGGAGGGGGCAGGGGGATTGGTGTAGTGTCTGATTTACTGCAGGACTGTATCAGTATTTGGGAAGAAGAGATGTGTAGAGGGAGGGGGAAGTGAGGTGGAGGGGTTAAATGAACGATGTAGCAGAACTGATAAGTGAAAGTAACTTACCAGGAAGGAATGCAGAGTGGTCCGGAACGACATGAAGGAGGAGATGGATGGGTGCAGTCAGAAAAGAGATAAGGACAGTCGGTGTGCCAACAGGAGTTGGGGAATCCAGACTTTGTGCAGAGGGAAATGAGTCACTCCGGTCAGTGAGGCAGGAGAATCGGTGCTCGGCTGAAGCTCCCTAGGTGCGGAGGAGGAGGAAGATGCTCCTCCGCTCTGAATGCTGCCTCGCATTCCTCCTCGAGAACATGACGTCACTGGTTGCTAGACGCCGGGCGGCAGGCAATTCTAGCAACCAGTGCAGAAGATACAGACTAGCAGTAGAACAACCAGGTCTTGGCCAGCCGGGTCACTCTGCAATAAAGCGGAGCTGCTGCTGCAGTAGTGGCCTTTTCTGGGGGCATCAGACTGGCCCAGGGGGAAATTGCCACCCTGCCCCCTGGCCCAGCCCGCCCCTGCTTGTGGCAAACTTTAAACGACACTTTTTATGGATATCTTTAAGAAATGGCTTTCTTCTTGCCACTCTCCCATAAAGGCCAGATTTGTGCAGTATACGACTGATTGTTGTCCTATGGACAGAGTCTCCCACCTCAGCTGTAGATCTCTGCAGTTCATCCAGAGTGATCATGGGCCTCTTGGCTGCATCTCCGATCAGTCTTCTCCTTGTATGAGCTGAAAGTTTAGAGGGACGGCCAGGTCTTCATAGATTTGCAGTGGTCTGATACTCCTTCCATTTCAATATTATCGCTGGCACAGTGCTCCTTGGGATGTTTAAAGCTTGGCAAATCTTTTTGTATCCAAATTCGGCTTTAAACTTCTCCACAAAAGTATCTCGGACCTGCCTGGTGTGTTCCTTGTTCTTCATGATGCTCTCTGCGCTTTAAACGGACCTCTGAGATTATCACAGTGCAGATGCATTTATATGGAGACTTGATTACACACAGGTAGATTCTATTTATCATCATTAGTCATTTAGGCCAACATTGGATTATTCAGAGATCCTCACTGAACTTCTGGAGATAGTTTGTTGCACTGAAAGTAAAGGGGCTGAATCATTTTGCACGCCCAATTTTTCAGTTTTTTATTTGTTAACAAAGTTTGAAATATCCAATAAATTTAGTTCCACTTCATGATTGTGTCCCACTTGTTGATTCTTCACAAAAAATTACAGTTTTATATCTTTATGTTTGAAGCCTGAAATGTGGCAAAAGGTTGAAAAGTTCAAGGGGGCCGAATACATTCGCAATGCACTGTACCTCAGTTTTGTAGCAAGCAATAAAGGCCCCCATAGAAGAGGGGAGGGACCTCTGTGTCCCGTGATGTACTTTAAGAAATGGATTTTACAGGTAAGTCTGTATTAAAAAATCTATTTTTCTTTTTGTACATGACAGGACACAGAGCCATAAATCATAACATATGGGATGTCCCAATGCATTGCATCTGAGGGGAGGGGGACACCAAAAAATGACCCCCATCCGACCACAAAAAGGATTACACTGCTGCCTGCAGAACACTGCGGCCAAATGCAGATTCCTCCTGGGTCCCCACATCTACTCGATAGAAACCATTGAACGTATGCACCGACGACCAGGTCGCAACCTCGCAAATCTGACGCATAGAGGCTTGATGGCGATCTACTCCTCTGGTAGAATGTGCTTCTACAGGAAAAGTTGGGACCTTCCCTTCTAAATCATATGCCTGGGTAATAAACTGGCGAATCCAATGAGAAATCGTAGACTTAGATGCTGCCAACCCCTTCCTGGGCCCCTTTGGTGGCACAACCAAGCTCTTGGTCTTACGAATCCGAGCTGATCTCTCCAAGTAAAACTTAAGTGCACACATAACATCAAGAGAATCCAATAACTTTTCCTCCTCTGAGTGAGGTTCTGAAAAAAAGGAAGGTAGTATAATGTCCTGATTCAAATGAAAGGCGGACACCACCTTGTTCACCCAACACCCAACCTGGGTGTGGACGTAAAATCACCATATCTTGATGAAAAATCAAGAATGGCTCTTTACATGAAAGAGCTGCTAGTTCCAATACCCTTCTAGCCAAAGTTATCGCAATCAAAAAGACCAGTTTCTTGGTCAGAAGAACCAGGGGAACCTGCCCCATGGTCTCAAAAAGGCTGTTTTTGCAAAACTGCTGGCACCAAATTTAAATCCCAAGGACATAATGGTGGCTTCATAGGTGGAGGCAAACGTAACATTCCCCGGACCAAGGTCTGAACCAGCGAATGGGAAGCCATCGGTTCTTGGAAGAATACCAATAAGGCTGAAATTTGCCCTTTAATAGTGCTCAAGGCTAATTTCATATCCACCCCTGCTTGAATTAAAGCTAGAATTCTCCCGATGATCTATTTGCGCTGATGCCATTTTCTGGCTTCACACCAGGTAATGTAGGATTTCCAGACCCTGTAATAAATGCTTCTAGAGACTGGTTTCCTAACATTTATCAGGGTATAAACTGCAGGGCCAGATCCACCCCGCTCCTTCAAGACGAAGGGTTCAATAGCCAAGCCCTCCAATTTAGAGACCGTACAGCAGGGTGGAATATCGTACCTTGAGAGAGTAGGTCCGGATGCAGTGGAAGGAACCAAGGCTTTGTCACTGCCAAACTTTGGATTTGTGCATACCAAACCCTCCTCGGCCATGCCGGAGCTACCAGGATGATTGGTTTCCCCTCTAGCTGGATTCTGCACAACAGATGCGGTATCAGCTGCATCAGAGGAAAGGCATAAATCCCAAAGAGTCACTAAAGCATCCCCTCCGACTGTGAGTGGATCCCTGGTCCTGGACACAAATCTCTTCAACTTGTTGTTGAACCTGGATGCCAACAGATCTACGTCTGGGACCCCTCAGCGTAGGCAGATTTATTGAAAAATCTCTGGGATCATTCCCCCGGAAACATCTGTTGACGGTTCAGAAAATGTGCCTGCCAGTTCTCTATTCCTGGAATAAAAACTGCTGTCAGGCATGGCACAAACTTCTCTGCCCAGGATAGGATGTTATCCACCTCTTTTTGGGCTAACTGACTCCTTGTGCCTCCTTGATGGTTGATATAAGCCACGGCCGTGGCATTGTCAGATTGCACCCTGACAGGGTGACCCTGAAGTCTGGGCGTCCAGTATTTCAAAGCCCAACTGACTGCTCAGATTTCCAGAATGTTGATGGGGAGACCGCTCTCCACCCAAGACCATTTCCCCTGGACAGTGACTTCCTCCAGAACCGCTCCCAGCTGGAGAGACTGGCATCTGTAGTCACCACCTTCCAGGTTACTGGAAGAAAGAATTTCCCCTTCTCCAGATTTCTGGTCAGACCACCAATTTTATTTGGGTACAGCGTCGCACGACCATGCAATTGTCTGTTAAAGTAACGCAGTGCTGAATCACAAAATAGGGCCTGGTCAGGAAGGGGGCAAATCCTTCCGGTCTTAAAGTGGTTAAAATATCCAAAGTTAAAAAAAAACATGACAGATTCAAATGGCCTTTGTACAGAGGTTTCCGCTCAACATGTTTCAGGAGACCTATAGAGCCTTGTACATGATAACACCAAGGATAAATAAGAGACATTGTCAGTTTATTATATAAATACAGATCCTAATGATCCAGAAAGATCCATATGAGAAACAGTTATATATAGATTACAAAATAGTACAGACACTTATAACATTCTTATATCTACAAGACATCAAATGAATGGTTCTCACCCCTGGTGTCTGCAAGGTTTCAGGCCAAGCACCCGCATGCAAGCCCGGAGGATGACCATCTGCTGGACAACAGAAGCTTTATTGCCCTTCTGCAATTTCTGGAGTTTTTCCACCGGACCCAGATAGTCCAGTCTCGTGGACGGAACCAGAGCAGACTTATCAAGGTTCAGAATCCAACCGAACTCCTGCAGAGTAATTTCCAAGTTATCCATCAGAGCAGTCGGAGACTCTGCTCGCAGAAGATGATTGTCCAGGTATCCCAGTACTGCGATCCCGGAGCGGAGGTAAGACCAAAGGGTAACACCACAAACTTATAATGCTCCTCGCCCACGGCAAAGCGGAGAAAGCACTGGTGACCAGCACATATTGGAATGTTAAGGTAGGCGTCCTTGATGTTGATAGAAGCGAGAAAACTTCCCTGATGTAGGGTCACCACTACTGTGCGAATGGACTCCATTCAGAACTTCTATACCCGCACAAAGCAGTTCAGTGCCTTGAGGTCCAGAATTGAACGTACCTTGCCTTCCTTCCTGGGAACTGTAAACAGGTTTGAGTAAAACCCCTGAAAATGTTCCGAAGTCAGAACCGGGACAATCGACAATCACCCCTTGAAGTAACAAGTCCTTGCTTTTAGAAGTCTGCAGAAGAAAAGTACTCTCCCCCCCCTGTGAGGCCCTTAATGATGTCATCCAAGGAAGCTCCAAACAGATGATCCCCCACTAATGGGAGATCAGCTAAGGCCTTCTTAGAAGTCTGATTTGCAGACCAGCATTTCAGCCAGATAATACGCCAAAGGACCACTGCTGAAACAGACAGTCTGCAAATCAAGGGAGCCATATCAAAAGAGGCACAGATGTAACTACAACCTTCAGGGCCCCGGTGCAAGAAACCATGAAGGGCCCCCCACCCCGACCTCTGGTCCCAGGGCCCCTTACTCCCGTCATGGGGCACTTTATTACGTTACTTCAGTGGCCCCCTTCCTGCCATCTTGGCCCTTCCCCCACGTTGGTAGAATGCCAGGGTCGAGTCGCAAGTGCAACCTTTGTGGCCCTGGTAGTTTCGCCACTGTGTTCCACCTGTATTTAGATACTGCTATAAATGTTATAGATTTTACTGACATATAAGATCTGCACTCCCAGCTTCCGAAAGGCTTTTAAATAGGATGGTACTGATTGGCTCAGTGAGCGGACCCTGAGTGGATCACCCATGACAGGAGATCCAGCATACCCATTGCCAACCTCTGGAATATGAGCTGCAGTGGTGCAGGAGGAGAGCTCTGACAGCAAGTTGCTCATGCTGGGGACACTCATGGATGAACAGACTGGCAGCACTGGGCTAGCAGCAGTGGGGAGCTGCGGGGGGACCAAGTCAGGCGGTGAATATCAGTAACAGCAGGGCTGGTGCAGGGATTTTTGTCTACACAAGTAAAGGTGCATTTTGGTGCCCCTCCACCACCCCTCGCCTCTCCACAACGCAACCCCCCCCCCCCCCCAATGTCTACAGCTGTGCTGGGACCTCAGCAAAAATCCCCTCCCCACTTCTGGCACAGATCTTCTCCCCCAGGTCCTCCCTTCCAGCAAAACCCCCTCCCCATAAGTACTTTCCCCAGTTCTGTCACAAACCCTACTACCCAAATACCCCCTCCCAGTACAAACACCCTCCCCCCCAAAAGAAAACAACACAAATCCTTTCCCCTTCTAATATAAAAAATCCATACTTCCCAACTGTCTTAGTTTGGTGGGACCTTCCTGAGATACAAATTAAATCCTGTGTATCCAGACTAAGCATCTGTTCATACCAGAATGCTGTGAGGGAAACACGCATCTTGTGTGTGTTTTCCACACTGTATTCAGAATGCACTGCTGTAGTGATCTGCAGCTGGTGTGTCAACTTAATGACTCCCCAAATGCAGGTCGCAAATGCAGTGTTTGCCTGCACCAGATTGTATGATCAGAAGCATCATGCGATCCAGTTGCTGTGCATTTTGTAAAGTTGAGCATGCACAGCTCTTAATGAAGATGGGCACAATTTCAGCCCATTCAAATCAAAGGGCTAGAATCGCACAGCACCGGGAAGGTATGTGAATCGCACAGGAACACACAGCACATTCCTTTGTGATTTGTGGTGTGAACCGGCCCTGAGTCCTGGAGCCCAGTGCCGAAAAAAATTCCAGCTGTCGGTTCCACTAACTTGCCTGACAGGAGGGCACTAGTGTGGGCACCTTGGGCGATTGCCCTGAATCTCTAGCGAGGTGCCTGGGATCCCAGACACCAGGAATAATTTAATAGCAGCCAGCATCTCTTTGAAGAAGAGGGACAAGTTTTCAAAAAAGAATGCTTGCAGGGATTTTGGGGGATAAGAGGATGCTGTATGTGCTAGGGGGCACTTTAAAGGGGAGAAAACTTGTGCTGAGGGGGGAGGGGTTGAATTTTATATTTAACCCCCCCTTCTTCCACAAATCCTCTCCCCTCCCAAAGTGACCCCTAGCACATACAGCATCCTCTTATCCCCCCAAATCCCTGTGAGCATTCTTCTTTGACAACTTGTCCCCCTTCCCCTGCTAGTGTCATGTTGTACATTTCAGATTCAAAACAAACCTCAGATCAGAAAATCCCCTTGATGCTGTGTCCATTCTCTTCCCCCCTCCTGTCTGTGTATAGGAAGACATCTGAGCCGAGGAGGGGGAGAGGCTTCAGTCCGTGTGTGCAGTGTGGGGCAGGAGGGATAGAAAGGGAGAGAGGGAGAGAGGGAGAGACGCAGCTGCCCTATAAAGTAATCGCAGTGTGTGGGACCTGAAGCACCCCGCACAAGCTGCGAGCAAGTCACTGGAGACAAGTGAGTAACAGTAGTGTTGGAGCTCACCCTCCTTGCAACCGCTACATCAGACGCTGGACAGGAAGTCTTTCCTGCTGTCTTAGGGCCCCCCTTACAGTGGTGGAACACCAGGGCCCAATCGCAGGTGCGACTGTTGCAACCCTGATAGTTCCGCCACTGCAAAGAGGCATCACAGACAAACTGTAGCCCCTGGATCAATTGATCCGCCAGCTCTGCAAAGGCAGGGGGAAGCTGTTCCCCCTCCAGGTCCCGGCGTAAAAGTTTAGCCCACTTGGTCAGAGTTTGCAACACCAGGGCGATAGTAAATACCGGCCTAAGTGCTGAACCAGCCACGGTGAACATATGGCGACTCATAGTCTCTGACCTCCTATCAGCCGGATCTTTGAAGGCCGGGAACTCCTCAACCGGAATTAAGGTGGCTTTATTTAACCAGGAAACCGGCGAGTCAACTACAGGTGGGACCGTCCACTTTTTAAGCAAGGAACCCTCATAAGGATACGGCATCGCAAAACGCTTAGGAACCACAAAGGTGCGTTTTGGACAACCCCACTGTTTAGTGACAATATTATCAAAGTAGACGGGAAAGGGGAACACCCTCGCTGCCTTGGAGGGCCTGTGGGTGCCAAAAGGGACCGGCCCCTCGATGCAGCACCAGCCGCACCCTCCATCTTTAAAGTCTCATGCACTGACACAATCAGTGCATCCACCAGCACCTTTTCATGCGTGGATAAAGGAGCAGAGGAATCATCCTCACTATCTGAGCACGCAGGATGCGTGGACACAGACCCAGAAGGGTAACTTGCATCCACGGCGTGAGAATCAGATTCAGGATCTGATGCGGATGAAGCAGGTGGAGGCGGGGGAGGCTTTTTGCTAGCCCCTTTTCCCAGGACCAAATCCACTTTGGACACTAAGGACTCCAGGACTGCTGTCAGTGCAGTCAGGGATTTATGGGACCCGAGGGGCCGGCAAACTCTGAGAGGGGATCAGGTGAAGAAATGTGCTCCAGGGACTCCATTTGTAAAGAGGGGGATCTACACAAAAAAAGTGTATAACACTGCTAAGGACACCCCCACTGCGCTAGCGGTACCACAGGGCCCAGCACAGAGCACTACCACTTCTATAGCAGAGAGAGGGAGAGAAAACCCCACAAAAAGACTCACCACCACCGATCGGGCACTTACAGTACCAGGCTAACTGCACACCATGCGGTTATCAGAAAGAGAAAGATCCAGGAGTCAGCACTAGGGGATGAGGAGGGGCTCCCACCAACGAATCACCGCCCAAAAACATGGCCGCCACTATTTTCAATGAGAAAACCCCATTAAAATGGCCACCGAGGCTACACAAACATGGCCGTGATCCACAAAAAGGCCCCAAGAAAATGGCGGCACCGGGCAGCGCCACATGGCTCCCAGGGGGGACTCCAGGAGCATTGAACATGATCCCAACAGGAAGGGAGGCCCTGGCAGGAGCCCCCACTAGGTACAGCCCCCTCCCAAAAGTCAATCGTCCGGCCACAAGCGGCGCGCTCCCCCCCAGCCCCAGCTCGACACCCTAGACAAACCTAAAAGATATGGCCACCCATCGGAGAAGGGGGGAGTGGGCAGATGGGGGATAACAAGTCCACAGGGGACCACTGAGAAGAGGGGGGAATGCTATATGGGAAGGAGGGGAACCTGGGGGGTCCGACTGTCCCAGGGAGATGCCCATTTCCAACTCAAAAATCTCCAGGGTTAGAGGGGGGACAGCTACTTACCATACCAGGAACAAGACCACCGCTCCATCGGAATAGGGGTGACTGTCGGCCAGGAGAATCGCTGCGACTCAGGCTGAGGCCAGGTCGTATGCGTCCTCGGGAGGCATTTAACTCACAGGCCAGCCCCTGTCCAGGTCTGCGGGGCTTGCTGGCCAGACTGGGGGGACCCTCTGGATCTAGATTATCCAGTACCTCACCCAGTCTGGCAGTTGATAGTAGATTCTCACAGGAACAAAATAACAGAAAATTCAATTTTAAAGGAAAAAATTGCCAGGACCAGAGATCCCAGCAAGGAACTAGGTCCTCACTCCTGACTAGGCAGAAAAAACTGAATGCCTATAGCTGAGCGTGGGAGTATACCTCCGGGGACTGCCCACAGGCATAGTCAAGCTTTTTCCTGCCTAGTGTCCTACTCATGTCAAGAAGATAAGGGGCTGTGTCCGTCAATGAACGAAAGAGAAAAGAAGCTGGCTGAATAAGGAGCCAACTTCAACATTCGAATAAGAAGCTGGCTGAATAAGGAGCCATCTTCAGCATAATTTTCCAAAGTGATGTGTGACAATCATACTGTGCATTAGTACTAAAAGTTAGACCAATGTCATAGCTCCCAACTGTCCCTGAATTTAAGGGACTGTCCCTCATTTGGAACAATGTCCCTCTCTCCCTCTGTCCCTCTCTCCTCATTTGTCCCTCATTTTGGTCTGATCTATACCGTTGTATATAAAATGCACTAAAATGCAGAATTTATCTATCAAAAAGTGTTTCCCAGTGCTAAACCTTTCATCCAATTTCTAAATTTCTGCATTTGTAAATTCCAAAAGCCAGTATGAAGGAATAGTAGTGGTAAAAAAAAAGTACTTGTGGTTTTAACCAATCCATTTTTTTGTACAATTCTTCTATAAGGTAGGCAAGGCAGGGGTGCCATATATTTTTGCTAATAGATGCTCCTCATTCCCATCTCGGAAAGTTGGGGGGTATGCAATGTCATTGCATGGCACCCTCCCAGAGGGGTGTGTCCTTGACAGCCTCTGCTTACAGAAGTGTGTTGGATAATGCTGGGGTCATTCAAGTGACCAGGAAGCTGCAAATGGAGACAGTGAAGGGGTAGCACTAGAGAGCTGGACAGTATTACTTCTTCTTCTTCAAAGCCCATTTCCAGGGGGGAAAAAATAACCCCTTTTAAGTAATCACTTTTTTTTTTTTTTTGTGATTCGGCAGTCCCTGAGTCTTCACTCAGCTGTTGGGTGTCTGTCCACATCACCATTTGTGTGATGTAGACACTTCTTATTGGCTGTCCAACTGTGGGGTTCTCTCAGGAGAGTAGTGACATCATCATAGGGGGACTGGAAATAGAGGGAGTATCTACAGCAGTGGTTGTCAACTTATGGGCTAAATGGGGCCTCAAATGCTGCCCCTGACATCACCAAAGGGCCGTGCGTAATGTTGAATATATGTAATGCTTCACTGTTAGAAACTGCAGACCTAATAGAGAAAATGAGGATCAGAAACTATGGAAATGGTACATTTTTGGCTTGGGACATGCTGCTAGTAGAAATCAATTGTATTATCCTAATCAATGTTCCCATTACAAACTGCTGAGATGGGAGGGCTGCACATGAAATAGCAAAGGGCCACACCCAGAGAGCAAGCAATTGAACTGCAAGTTTGAAAATGACTTGCTAAGCTATTGCTTGACTAGCTAGGCTTGACAAGTTTGTTGCAAATTGCAGCAAGTCCGCATTGCATGACTCCAGATCAACTTCCTTTGCAACCATTCTGCAAGTTCGGGTTCAGTTATGTTGTACGATAGTCATCCCACCACAGGGGTCACTGTGGCTGAATTCGGAAAAGTGTCAACTAGAACTTGTGCTTTAAGCGTCTCTGCAAGTAGGGATGGGCAAACGGTTGAGCCTGAGCATGAGTTTGGGCCAAATATTTGCCTGTTTGGCTGTTCGCTGAACATTTGAATTTGCAGGGCATTCGCCCTGACGAACCCCCTGCAATGCACTGAGCGCTGCACAGTGCATTCTACGCCCAAAGCTTTGCCCAATCAGGGCGCTGTTAAAGCTGGTTGTTAAGGAGTGGGGCCCAGGAATACGGCCGCAGTGTTCTTAACAACTGATGAGTCATCACCTGTCAATGCGTTTTCCCCACTAGCATCTGAAAAAAAATAAAAAATAAAAGTGGCAGTAAAAAAATAAAAGAAAAAAAATTGTGTGAACCCCCCCCCCCCCCCATTCCACTCCAAGGGTCTGGTATGGATTTGGAGGGGAACCCAGTGCCCAAATGTAAAAAAGAAAAAAAACTGCGTGCAACCCCCCCAAGCAAGCGCCCCCTCCTAAACAATACCAGGCCACATGCCCTCAACAGGGGGGGCTCTGCCCGACAACCCAACCCGACAGCCTCAGATCCTGCCCCCCTCATGTGAATGAGTATCGGGTACATAGTACCCCTACCTATTCACTACAAAAGTGTAAAAAAAGTCATAAACACAAGAGACAGTTTTTGACAAATCTTTTATTAAAGATAAAAAAAATTGTGTCCCTCAATGTAAATCCATCGTCAATCATGCTGCATGCCGGACCCGAAAAAGACCGCTCTGCCCTTTGAGAATTTCTATATAGGCTAGAGGCGGGGCCATCTGGCTACATCACCCAAGGCACTGCCCCTTTCTGACGTCACTGACTGGAGCATTTTAAATGGAATTTGTCTTTTTTTCTTTAGAAATTTAATTTTTGCTGTAGCATGTTTTATGCATGCTACAGATGCGCCACTTTACGAGCACATTAAGTGGACCCTACAGGCACGATATTTAAAGGAATTTTAAGCATAATTAAAATCACTACTCCTGATTCCTGAACAGTACAATTGTTTTTCTTTTTTTTTTTTTTTATTGATACATGTCCCCCAGGGCAGTACCCAGACCCCCATACCCCTTTTATAGCCAATTATTTGCATTTAAGCCTTAAGCACTTTTGATTTTTCCTGTTCCCATAAACTTCAATGGGGTTCGCCGTTCGGGAGTTCTGCTGTGAACCGAACAGCGGGGTGTTCGGCCTGTCTCTATCTCATACCGCCCAACTTTCTGAGATAGGAATGAGGGACACCTATTAGAAAAAGTATGTAGGCATAGGACACACCCCCTGCCATGCCCCCTTAAAGGAGAATTATACAAAAAAATGAATACTTAAACCCACAACTGCTTTTTTTTACCACTACTATACCTTTATATTGGCTTTTGAAATTTACAGATGCAGCAATTCAGAAATTGGATGAAAGGTTTAACACTGGGGAAACACTTTTTGAAGGATAAATAGTGCATTTTATATACAACTATAAAGATCAGACAAGAATGAGGGACGAATGAGGCAGAAAGAGGGACAGAGGGATTTTGTTCTAAATCAGGGACAGTCCCTCAAAATCAGGGACAGTTGGGAGCTATGCTATCTGCAAGTGTACAACTTGCCAGTGAAAATGTGCAGCAAGGTAATGAGACGACCTACATATCAACACTGCCACAAATTTGTGACAAGTTATCCTTGCTATCTGGGCAGGTGGTGCACCAGGGACCTACAGAGAATGATTAGGGCTCGTTCACAGGGCCTGCGCAGTGCAGTCCAAACAGCAAGACAAGGTAAATTTCCTTGGTTACAATAAAAGCAGGACTAAACATGCATCACAAAGGGTATTTACATAAGAGGTAGAGCTATAATTCTGCCACTTTACAAAACTCTGGTTCAGCCACATCTTGAGTATGCAGTTTAGTTCTGGTCACCAGTCCTTAGAAATGATGAAATGGAGAGAGTCCAGAGAAGACCAACAAAGCTATTAAGGGACTAAAAGACCTCAACTATGAGGAATTACTGCAAAGTCGTTAAACTTCTTCTCCCTGGAGAAGAGATGCTTAACCACTTCAATACCGGGCACTTTTCCCCCTTCCCGCCCTGGCCAATTTTTAGCTTTTGGCGCTGTTGCAATTTAAATAACAATTGCGCGGTCATGCAACACTGTACCTAAACCAAATTTATGTCATTTTTTTCCCACAAATAGAGCTTTCTTTTGGTGGTATTTGATCACCGCAAGGTTTTTTCTTTTTTGCTACACAAATAAAAAAAGACTGAAAAGTCTGAAAAAAAACAAAAAACGTTTTTTTGTGTGTTATAAAATTTTGTAAATAGATACGTTTTTTCTGCACCGATGAGCACTGATGAGGCCGCACTGACAGGCACTGATGAGGAGGCACTGATGGGGTGGCACTAATATGCAGCACTGATGGGCACTGATAGGCGGCACTGATATGCAGCACTGATGGGCTCTGATATGTGGCACTGATAGATAGCACTGATATGCAGCATTGGTGGACACTGATAGACGGCACTGATGGGCACTGATAGCTGGCACTGATGGGCACTGATAGGCGGCACTGGTGGCCAATAATGGGCACTGGTGGGCAGCACTGATAGATGGCAATGATGGGCACTGGTGGGCAGCACTGATGGGGAGGGCACTGGCGGGCAGCACTGATGGGGAGGGCACTGGCAGGCCATAGTGGGCATCCCTGGAGTCATGGGTGGGCATCCCTGGTTGCTCTAGTGGCACCCACCCCAAGGGTCTGCACTGGTAATCAATGCTCTGATTACCAGCACAAACCCCCCCCCCCCCCAGTCAGGAGAGCCGCAGATCGGCTCTCCTCTACTCGTGCCTGTCAGGCACAAACTGAGGAAAGCCGATCAACAGCTCTTCCTATTTACTATGTGACCAACTGTGATTGGACACAGCTGGTCACATGGTAAAGAGCCTACTTCAGTACGTCAGTAGGCTCTTTACTGAGATCAGAGATTTGGTGTGTAGAGTGACACACCGCAGCACCGATCGCCACTCTGCGTGCCCCCCGGGGGCACGCAGAGCGCATTATCCTGCACGCCGTCATATGATGGCGTGTCAGGATAATACAACCACCTTCCTGCGTCAATCGCCTATAGGGCGGGTGGGAAGTGGTTAAAGGGGAAGTCCACTCTAACACTAAAATTACTACATCTACAGGCATCCACGATCTAAGACTAACCTATCTAGCCGTGTAAAGAAGAAATCGGTATACATACCTTTTTTGAAGCCTCTCTGGTCTGGTCTCTAGCGGCGGAAGCTCTGCAGAGGAGACAGCCGACAATGGCTGGGAAATGAATGGGAAGAGTTACCATTGGGCTTCTTTTGTCGGCTGGCTCCTCTGCACCCGCCTCAACAGGAAGCCGCAGCTGACAGCTCAGCATGGGACCAGACTGGATCGTCTTCAGAAAAGGTATAAACAGTGATTTCTTCTTTACAGGGCTAGACAGGTTAGTCTAAGATTGTGACGGCCTGTAGATGTAGAGATTTTAGTGTTAGGTGGATTTACCCTTCAAGAGAAGTATGACAGAGGTATAATCATTTTTGAATTGGGACTGTGTCACTTGAGTGGGTATTTCTGCTGAATCCATTTTTATGGTTCGTTCAATCTGTAACGCTCCTGCGTTTTTGTAACAAGATGGATTTGCAGCTGCAGAAATCTCCACTCAGCAGTCATGTAGAGATGTGTTGAAATACCAATTCCAACTCCCAAGACTCATCACTGTGGCCTGCCTGATTCAGCATACAAATATACACACTCAATAAGATGTTCCTGGAGTGATAGATGTATATAGCAGTATAGTGGTGATGTGCTGAAGGGACAGGTATGAACAGTGACAGTAGATGGCAAGCACTCGAGAGAAATGTTCAGGAGAGTATAGATGGTAACAGGTAGGATGCAGATAGGTTAGCAATCATGTATGGTAGTAGGTGGTAGGATAGCAGATGACATACAGGAGAGACTAACCCAGTGCAAGGATAGATGTTAGTAGGCTCAAGAGCTAGCAATCTAAATAACAGTGCAGATGATAGGTTTAGTATTGCATAGAGAGTGACAGTCTTTAGTGAGCAATAGATATAGTGTAAGTAGGTTTTATGGAGGTTTCCCCTGCGGGGTACTTATCACTAGAGAGTAGGTTAGTAGCGGGGTCCGGTAATGAGGAGTGATCCGGTAGCAAGATACAGGGATCAGGAGCGAGGTTCCGGTCTGTTCAAGGCAAAGGAAAGCAACTGGAGGTTCCGACAGCGAGACACACTAGCAAGCATGTGGACAGCCAAGCAGGTTGAACGAACGATGTGAGTGAGACCGCCGGCGGTTGAAATAGCCGCTCTGCGGCGCTCAGCAGTGACCTCATCGCTCTTAAAGGTATATGCGTACCACCTAAAGGGAAAGGTGGGACGCATTGAAAAGAAAGTAGTAAATAAGGGTACTAGAGGTACCAGAATCTTACAGTAATTAAAACAACAAGTAAATGCATTAATACATGCTCTTACTGAATTAAAAGAAGACAATCAGGCTCTGAAGCAGCAGGTAACCCGTCTATCACAACTTGCCACTGCTCAGCCCCCTGAACCCAAAATAAATCCTCCCTTAGTGTTTACAGGTGATCGCAAAAAATTTTGTGAATTCAAAAACGCATGTCAGTTACTTTTTTTGCTAAAACCTCGTACTTACCTTACTGATCATATTAAAGTCTGTACTATTATTTCATATCTGACAGGTGATCCACGGGCCTGGGCAGACTCTCTCTTTGAGAAAGATGATCAGCTTCTCAACTCCCATGCTTTATTCCTAGCGGAACTCGCTAGTTTATATGATGACCCCAATAGGCAAAGTACTGCTGATATTCAATTGAGGTCCTTGAAACAAGGTAGGAGACCTGTAGAAGACTTTGTAGCAGAGTTCAAAAGATGGACCCTTGATTCAGGGTGGAATGACACATCTCTGCAAACTCAATTCAGACTCGGCCTATCAGAAGCCGTTAAAGACGAGCTCGCCCGAGCAGGTTTACCAGGCACTCTGGATGCCTTGATACAACTCAGTATCAACATAGACAGGCGGCTGCGAGAAAGAAAGGCTGAAAAAATGGGAATGCCATTGTCCAGTCCTTCTCGGATTGCCGCTGTTGACCCTACTCCTATGGAGGTAGGAACCATACGCCCACCTTTATCAACTACTGAACGAGCCAGGAGACGATCCAGTAATCTCTGCATGTACTGCGCATCCCCGGATCATATGATAAGCGTCTGTCCCCTTGCCGCAAAAAAGAGGGTGAGTGTTCACATGTCCTCCTGGGGGGATTAACAACTTCAATTACTAACCCTTATCTTTTTGTTCATCTGACATTGCAGTGGGACCAGACTAGGATTACCACTAAAGCCATGATCGACACAGGATCTTGCGGAAATTATATCGATATACGTTTTGCTACTTTAAATAAAGTACCTATCATTTCAAAACCTAAGCCTGTCTCTATTAGTCTTATTAACGGTATCCCGTTAGCTTCTGGCCCAATCACTAATCAGACACAAGCACTTCTCATCACTACTAACGAGTCTCATACGGAGACCACCACCTTCGATCTATTAACTTCACCCCACTTTCCCATTGTTTTGGGACTTCCCTGGTTACACACACATTAACCAACCATAGATTGGAAGAAACGGACCTTAACCTTCCTTTCTTATTATTGTGAGACTACGTGTAACCTCCCGTCTTATGGAAAGATCCTGTCTGTGGTGTCAGATGAGATTGCACCACTATGCTATCAGGATCTGTCCGAAGTTTTTCTTGAGAAAAACGCTCAAATATTGCCTCCCCATAGGGATTACGATTGCACTATCGATCTACTCCCAAATGGCAAATTGCCTTTTGGTCATGTTTATCCTCTTTCCCAGGATGAACTTTCTCATCTCAAGGAATACTTGGATGAGAATTTGGCAAAAGGGTTTATTAGACCCTCTACTTCTTCCACAGCTGCAGGACTTTTCTTTGTCCGCAATAAGGACTCAAGTCTTAGGCCTATTATCGACTATAGGCAATTGAATGCCATCACAGTAAAGGATCGCTATCCTTTACCGCTCATCCCTGAACTCATTGAACAAGTGCGTGGAGCTACCTACTTCTCAAAATTGGACCTGAAAGGGGCATACAATCTAATCCGAATCCGTGATGGAGATGAGTGGAAGACAGCATTCAGAACCAGATACGGATTATTCGAATATCTTGTAATGCCATTCGGGCTATGTAACGCTCCCGCAGCCTTCCAACGATTCATAAACAACATCTTTAGAGACTTACTTGATGTCTGTGTGGTGGTATATCTGGACTATATACTTATCTATTCATGATCCTTGTCTGAACATATAAAACATGTAAGACTTGTGTTATCCAGACTACTCACACACAATCTATACGTGAAATTAAAAAAATGCCTATTCCATAAAGAAGAAGTATTATTCCTAGGATACATCATATCCAAAACCGGAATCAAGATGGATATGAGTAAGATATCCTGCATTCAGGATTGGCCTATACCAACCACCCGCAAGGCTCTACAGCGATTCCTTGGATTTTCAAACTTCTATAGGAAGTTCATCAAGAACTTCTCTGCCATTGTGAGACCTCTCACGCAGCTCACAAGTATTAAAAAAAACATTTAAATAGTCAGATGAAGCAAGTGGCGCTTTTCGCTTGTTAAAATCAAGCTTTACCTCTGCTCCCATACTACGCCATCCAGACCCATCCCTCCAATATATTCTGGAAGTAGATGCGTCAAATATGGCAGTAGGAGCAGTTCTCTCCCAACGACCAACAAATACTTCACCACTCCATCCAGTTGCCTTCTTCTCCAAATCATTAAGCAGCCCAGAGGTAAATTACCCAGTGGGTGAAAAGGAGTTGCTTGCCATAAAACTGGCTCTGGAAAACTGGCGACATCTACTTGAAGGTACCCGATTACCAATAATCATATATACATAGTTACATAGTTACATAGTAGGCGAGGTTGAATAAAGACAATAGTCCATCCAGTTCAACCTGTGTAGGTGTGTGTGACTGTAATCATCTAACATAGCCCTCAATCTCCTGATCCTTGAGATGTAAGTCTAAGAGTCTTTTGAAAGTCACCATACTACCCGCAGAAACCACCTCTTGTGGTAGACAATTCCACAATCTTGTAGCCCTAACAGTAAAGAACCCCCCACGTTGCCTGAGGTTAAAACGCTTCTCCTCTAATCGCATTGTATGTCCTCGAGTCCTCATGCAATTCCTTCGAATGAACAGCTTTTCTTCTAAGCTGAGATCCCCATTAAGATATTTATAAATTGCTATCATGTCCCCTCTCAGACGTCTTTTCTCCAGGGAAAATAAATCGAGCGATTGCAGCCGCTCTTCATAGGTAAGGTCCTCCAACCCCCTAATCAGTTTAGTTGCCCTTCTCTGGACTTTCTCCAGCTCCAACACATCCCTCCTGAGGACTGGCGACCAGAACTGGACAGAATACTCCAGATGCGGTCGGACCAGAGTTTTATAAAGTGGAAGGATTATAGTCTTATCTCTGGAATACATCCCTTTCTTTATGCATGCTAATATTCTGTTGGCTTTGGAAGCTGCCGCTTGGCATTGCATGCTGTTGCCTAATCTATCATCAACTAAGACTCCCAAATCTTTCTCCATTTTTGATTCCCCCAAGGGTTCCCCTCCTAACGTGTATTGTGTTTTTATGTTTTTGGTCCCCAAGTGCAAAACCTTACACTTCTCCACATTAAACCTCATTTGCCATGTCGTTGCCCACTCCGTAATTTTGTCCAGGTCATTCTGTAGGATATCTGCTTCATGCTGTGCAGTTATTGCCCTGGCCAATTTTGTGTCATCTGCAAAAACTGATAACGAACTACTGATCCCTTCCTCAATGCTGTTTATGAATAAATTGAACAAGGTTGGTCCCAGGACTGAGCCCTGGGGCACCCCGCTTACTACCTCAGACCAGTCTGAGTATGCGCTGTTTATTACTACCCTTTGGACACGGCCTTTTAGCCAATTCCGTATCCAAGAGCAAACCCTGCTGTCGATACCTGCAGACCTTATTTTATAAATTAAGCGCTTGTGGGGAACTGTATCAAACGCCTTAGCGAAATCCAAGTACACCACATCCACTGGTCTCCCCCTATCTAGCTCACAGCTCACTTCCTCGTAGAATGCTAAGAGATTGGTTTGACAAGAACGCCCATTTGTAAACCCGTGCTGGTTACTACTGATGATGTTGTTGTCTTTAGCATACTCTACGATATAGTCCCTTATCATCCCCTCCAAAAGTTTACATATTATTGATGTCAGACTGACAGGCCTATAATTTCCCGGGATATGTCTCTGGCCCTTTTTGAATATCGGAATCACGTTAGCCTTCCTCCAATCCCCTGGTACATCTCCTGTCCTAATACTGTCAGCAAAGATCAGGAACAGTGGTCTAGATATAACCATACTGAGTTCCTTGAGCACTCTCGGATGTACGCCATCCGGGCCTGGTGATTTGTTTGTGTTAAGTTTATCCAGTCTTTCCCTGATTTCCCCCTCTGTTAGCCATAGTGGCAAGTCCTGTGTATTACTACTAACCATACAGTCATGGTCAGTGTACCCTTCCTTTTCCTGCGTAAAAACTGACGAGAAAAAATAATTCAGCACGGTTGCTTTTTCAGTGTCCTCTGTAACCATCCTCCCATCATCGTTAATTATGTGTGCAATATGCACTGCCCTAGTTTTTTTGCTGTTGATATATTTAAAGAATTTCTTTGGGTTTTTTTTACTATCCTCCGCTATTTGTCTCTCAAAGTTGATTTTAGCCATCTTGATTTCGTGTTTACACTTCTTATTTTCCTCCTTGTATTGCTGGAAGGCCGATACTGTGCCCTCTGATTTATATTTCTTGAAGGCCAATTTTTTTCCCCTAATAAGTTTTTTAACGCTACGGTTTAGCCAGCCAGGTTTGGCTTTGTCTCTTCTAAATTTATTCCCCATAGGAATGCACTGCAAGATGCCTTTGCTTAATATTGTTCTAAAGCATTCCCATTTTTCCTCTGTGGTCAGTGATCCCAGGGTTTGGTCCCAGTTTACCCTTTCCATCAATGAGTACAATTTTGGAAAGTCTGCCCTTCTGAAGTTTAGGGTTCTTATGTTCCCCACTTGCCTTTTTATATTGTTATTTATACTAAATGTGATCATCCTGTGATCGCTAGAGCCCAGGTTGTCCTGGACTCCTACCTCCGAGATTATGTCTGGGTCATTAGTGATCAATAGATCCAGGATAGCATTCTCTCTAGTAGGGGAATCCACCAACTGCGACATGTAGTTATCCTGTAAGGTTTCCGTGAATAGCCGGGCCTTATGCGAGTGTGCAGTCCCCTCTTCCCAGTCAATGTCGGGATAATTGAAGTCCCCCAATATGATGACTGATCCTAGTTTTGCCGCTTTACCTATTAGTGCTAAAAATTCCAGCTCTACCTCCTCCCCTTGGTTAGGTGGCCTATAGCAAACCCCCACAACTACTTTTCCCTTATCTTCTTCCCTATCGAGTTCAACCCACACAGATTCTAAATCCATGCTCATCCCATCCGTAATGTCACTCCTTTCTAGCACCTTTATATTGTTCTTGACATAGAGACATACCCCTCCCCCTCTTTTACCAACCCTGTCCTTCCGGTACACCGAATACCCTTGGATATTGGCCAGCCAGTCATGTGAGGGGTCGAACCAAGTCTCCGCTATTCCCACAAGGTCTATGTCTTCCTCATGTACTAACATTTCCAACTCATCCATCTTATTAGCTAGGCTCCTGGCATTAGCATATACCCCTCTTAGTTTTATGGAAGTTAAACGTGATTGGCGGTTTTGTTTATTTCTGTTTGGTCTGCTGTTCTCCCGCACAGACCCGCCAATTGATGTTGTTGACCTACTGTCGCTGTTGACCCTACAACTGCCTTCAGTCCTCTGCTCCCTCCTGACTGATTCTACTTCTGAGCCCTCCCCCCCGTCTCCTAGTTTAAAAGCCCCTCCAACTCGGTGGCCATCTTTCTCCCCAAAAGAGCTGTACCGTCCCCATTAAGGTGCAGCCCATCCTTACTAAAGAGCCGGTAGCCGACTGAGAAGTCAGCCCAGTTCTCCAGGAACCCAAACCCCTCCTTCCTACACCAATTCCTCAGCCACTTGTTAACTTCCCTAAGCTCCTTCTGCCTCTCCTGTGTGGCTCGAGGTACAGGCAGTATTTCAGAGAAAACCACCTTGGAGGTCCTTTTCCTCAATCTATTACCTAAGTCCCTGAAATCGTTCTTAAGGATCCTCCACCTACCTTTAACTTTGTCATTAGTGCCCACATGCACCATGACCGCTGGGTCATCCCCAGCCCCGCCCAACAATCTGTCTGCCAGATCTGCGATGTGCCGAACTCGGGCGCCCGGTAAACAACAAACTGTTCGGTTCACGAGATCTTTTTTACAGATTTCCCTCTCTGTCCTCTTGATAATTGAGTCCCCAACTACCACAACCTGTCTAACCTTTCCTGCGTTACGGCCCCCCTTCTTCCTGGAGCCGTCCCTCCCCTGGCAGCTGGGGGAGGGCGCATGCTCCAGCTCTGCCACCCCTGAGTTGATATCCCCCTCAACCTGCAACTCAGCAAACATGTTAGGGTCTACCAACTCAGGACTGGCCTCCCTGACTCTCCTCCCCCTAACATTCCTAACAGTCACCCAGCTGCGTACCTCTGCTGCTTGCGTCTCCTCTATTCCTCCCTCCTCTATGCTGACCCCTGCCAGCGCCTGTTGGGTAATGTCCAAGCTCCTTTTCAGGTTGTAGGAGTATACAGATCATAAAAATCTTCAATATCTTCAGACTAACAAAACTCTCTCCCACCGGCAGGTATGATGGTCACTATTCTTCCTAAGATTCAATTTCCTAGTGACCTACACGCCTGCAGACAAGAATAAAAAAGCGGATGCGCTATCACGATTAACTGAAAATAATTACGCCGAAATCCCTTCTGTTCCTATAATACCCTACAAGCGTATTATTGGGGTTGTCCGTTCCTTGAAGGAAGAGATTTTGCACAGTATAGGATTGGATTCACCTCCACCACACCTAAGTACTGATGCAGAAGGCTTCCTCTACTACAACGACAAACTCTACATACCCCCTACTATGCGTACCAAGATCCTGGAATTGTCACATGATGTGCCTATGGCAGGACATATGGGTATGACGAAAAACTTTTAATTTGCTTACCAGACAGTTTTGGTGGCCTGAGATGAAGACATCTGTACAGAAATTTGTTTCTTCATGCAACATCTGTGCCAGGTCCAAAATTGACACTACAAAACCATCCGGTCTACTATGCAGTCTACCAATACCCCAGGCTCCATGGGAAGTTGTGTCCTTGGACTTTATAGTAGAACTACCACCTTCCAAAGGATTTAATACCATTCTAGTGTCAGTGGACCATCTAACAAAGATGGCACATTTCGTTGCTATTCGCAGATTACCTTCAAACAAACAGCGGAACTACTAGTGAAACATGTCTTTAAGTTACATGGAATTCCAAAGACTCTCTTATCTGACCGTGGTTCACAGTTCATCTCCAAGTTTTGGCAAGAACTATGTCACAAACTACGGATTGAGCGAAAGCTCACTTCTCCCTACCATCCTCAGACCAACGGACAGACTGAAAGAGTCAACCAGTGCATTGAGCAATATCTACGTTGCTACACATCATACCTAAAGGATGATTGGGTGGATCTCCTTCCCCTAGCAGAATTTGCTTACAACAACGCAACCCACAGTACTACCAAACAAAGTTCCTTCTACTTGAACTATGGGTTTCATCCCGCTCTTCTTCCACCATGCATCCTTCCCTCAAGTAACCCAGTAGCCTCAGACTATCTTACCCAAATAAAAGACTCTCTGGGTTTACTTAATACTACCATCTCACACGCTCATAGTCAACAAAAAAAGTACTACGACCTTCGTAGAAGACCTTCTCCTCAGTATGCTATTGGGGACCTCGTTTGGCTATCAACAAAAAATTTAAGATTAAAGATCCCTAGCAAAAAGCTTGGACCTTTATTCTTGGGACCCTTCCCAATCAGGAAACTTATTGGAAAAGCTGCAGTACAGCTCACCTTACCGGCAGATCTCAAGATCCATCCCATCTTCCATGTGTCGCTATTGAAGCCACACGTTCCTAACCAAGGAATAAGGCCTACCATCTTGCCTCCACCTCCTATACAAGTTGAAGGCGGAGAAGAATATGAGATCAAAGAGATTTTGGATTCTCGCATCCATAGAGGAAGACTCCAGTATCTCATAAGATGGAAGAACTATGGACCCCAAGACGACACCTGGTTAGATACCTCTGATGTACATGCACCTAGGCTTATACGAAGATTTCACTCTAAATACCCAGAGAAACCAGTACTATAGGCCTTCCGGAGCCGGCCTTAAGGGGGGGGGGTACTGTAAGATTCTGGTACCTCTAGTACCCTTATTTACTACTTTCTTTTCAATGCGTCCCACCTTTCCCTTTAGGTGGTACGCATATACCTTTAAGAGCGATGAGGTCACTGCTGAGCGCTGCAGAGCGGCTATTTCAACCGCCGGCGGTCTCACTCACATCGTTCGTTCAACCTGCTTGGCTGTCCACATGCTTGCTAGTGTGTCTCGCTGTCGGAACCTCCAGTTGCTTTCCTTTGCCTTGAACAGACCGGAACCTCGCTCCTGATCCCTGTATCTCGCTACCGGATCACTCCTCATTACCGGACCCCGCTACTAACCTACTCTCTAGTGATAAGTACCCCGCAGGGGAAACCTCCATAAAACCTACTTACACTATATCTATTGCTCACTAAAGACTGTCACTCTCTATGCAATACTAAACCTATCATCTGCACTGTTATTTAGATTGCTAGCTCTTGAGCCTACTAACATCTATCCTTGCACTGGGTTAGTCTCTCCTGTATGTCATCTGCTATCCTACCACCTACTACCATACATGATTGCTAACCTATCTGCATCCTACCTGTTACCATCTATACTCTCCTGAACATTTCTCTCGAGTGCTTGCCATCTACTGTCACTGTTCATACCTGTCCCTTCAGCACATCACCACTATACTGCTATATACATCTATCACTCCAGGAACATCTTATTGAGTGTGTATATTTGTATGCTGAATCAGGCAGGCCACAGTGATGAGTCTTGGGAGTTGGAATTGGTATTTTTAACACATCTCTACATGACTGCTGAGTGGAGATTTCTGCAGCTGCAAATCCATCTTGTTACAAAAACGCAGGAGCGTTACAGACTGTACCATTCAGGGAAAGTGTAACCTTAGGTCTCTAAAGAAGACACGCAGTCAGACAATGAAGTTGGACAGCAAGTGGTTCAATCTTAAACTGTGTAAGGGGTTCTTTACTGTTAGAGCAGTAAGGATGTGGAACTCCCCTCCACAGTTGGTGGTGTCAGCAGGGAGTGTAGATAAACTCAAAAAATGTTTTGATGTGTTTTTTTTTAGCAAACACAATGTACAGGGATATGGAAAATAGTAGTTATAAACACACACTGAACTGGATTGACCGGTGCCTTTATTCAACCTTACTAACCAAGCAAACCCTCCTCTCCTTTAGAGAGGAAGTTGCCATTTTACAAGCCTCTGTTTGATCTGCAGCTGCGATGGTGCCATGTGATCAGCTATGACACCAGCCATTTGAAGGCTTGACAGTTCAGTTGAAAGCTAACAAGAGCACACTGTAAATTTGTAACAGGTAATATTCAAGGCATGGCTTGAATGTAACTGTTTTGGGAGACAGTTAAAGTGGAACTAAACTTGCAAGCAGGTAGCTCTGTATTGCAGAAGAGACATAGATGTCACTTACCTGCCTGTCGCAGTCTTCTATTGAATCCACAGCTCAGCAAACCTTACTGGCAGAGATGGGTGGAATGACCCCCTGTCAGCAGATCTTTCAAACATCGCAATAATTGGGAACCAAATAACGAACCCCATTAAAGTCTATGGGACCCAAAGTGCCCATTTTGAAGGCTAATATGCAATTAATTGGGCATACAATGGTTATGGGGGTCTGGGTACTGCCCTGGGGGACAAAAAAAGTTTGTAAAAAACAATTTTTAAATAAGCAGCGACAAATGGTTGAACGCCCCATTATTTGGGTGTTCATCGAATGGGCGAACGCCTGCTGGTTGGCGAAACGTGTTAGGGTGGGACAATCCAGTGACATCATATTTGGCTAGTGGAATGCATGCCACGGCGGCACTTCCGGGTCCCAAACCGATTTCATTTTCATGTAAAAGTGAATTCATGCTTGTTGATTTTAATAATACATTTTAAATAAATGGCATTATGCTATGTGGATTCCTCTTTTGTTCCATTTGCACAATTTGTGAAGAGTATAATCCCTGTGGTTTAAGCTGGTGGAGAGGAGGAGTTTCCTGAGCTTTGTAAAGACCTGTGAGGATAATATTCACTGGTGACTTTGTAGTTGAGGCACAAAGTTAAAATAATCCAGTGAGTGTTATTTAAGACAGAGTGGTGAAGGAGACATATAGAGTTTACAGTTCCAAAAATTGTGCTGCTACCCCGAAAATAGCCCTTAAAAATAAAGATAGATACCCATGCGCTTGGATAGTCCCAGTACTCAGGCATTCAAATGTCCTACCAAAGAGAAAAAAAAAATCCTGCACCTTGATATCTCAAAAATAAATCATATAGGATTTTATTAGATCCATCCATTAAAAGGAATCAATACCTGTAATTATTGATGCGTTTCAGCCCCTTACATAAGCCTTATGACCTTATAAGAGTTTACAGCACTGAAGCATTTTTCCTGTATATGCACATAATTTGCACTGGAGCACTATGAATGAGGAGCACTATAGGAAGAACAACTTGTCACAGCAATTTAACATATTTCTTTGGATGGACTTGTCTGATGTATAATGATTATTGTATAATTTTTCTGATTTCATTTATTTTTTGGGGTTTTATTTATTTTTTTTGACTACTAAAGCATGATTGGCTTTGGTGTCCTATACCTATACCATGCACTATAGGTCACATTGAGTACTTCTTGTACACAATGTGACAAGGTCCCAAACCAGGGCACCTGGAAGTAGCTGGGGAGAAGACTAGCAAGAGATGTAACCACCGCATGGATGAAAGGCGGAGGTTCGGTTCCACTGCAGTGGTGTGTGCTTAGAGGAAGCACAGCATGGTGCGGTGAATAGAACTGAATAAAACTTTGTGACATTTCAAGAAAGTTAAAAAAAAAAAAAACAGGTTTTGGTACAAATTCAGTACATCAGCACCTCTTCAGGACACAGCACATGCTAACTGCTTTCTAACACAGCTGCTGTTGTGATTTAGCCCTTAGCAGTCTACCACACCCAGAAACAAATGCAAGTCTTAAGGGCCGTAGACACTTGACGAAAATCGGACGAAATATCCTCCGATTTTTCTCTGTCTTCTCAGCGTTCATTACCGTTTTCGTGCATAAATGTTCACAAAATTTCTCGTCCGATTTTTCTTTTTTTGGCACATTTGTTCCTAGACTTCCAGGTTGTCAGCAACTTCAGATCATGCGCGGTCTTTCGTATTCGATTTTTCACGGACGTACATTAAACGAAAATGGGTCGTCTGAGGATGGACAAAAAAAAAATTTGGTGTTTGTCCCTCCGTTTTTTTTTCTATGAAATTGTCAGCATCTGCTGCTGAAAGTTGTGTACCCACTAGGCGAAAATCGGACGATTTAACATTGGGCGGGAATTTTCGGCAGATTTTCTACTAGTGTGTACCCCACTTTAGGTTTAGTAAATAAATATGACAAGTCTGAGGTTTAGTAAATTAATGCAAAGAAAAACATGGACTCTGTGCCTTAGTAAACCCCTGGATGTGGCCTATGGTTTGGACATGTGAGTATGGACCTGGTGCGGGTAGTAAGAGTCTGTGTGGTACTAAGGGACTAATTCAATGCACAGCATGGTTCAGAGAACAGTGAACGCATTTCTGTCTATGGGAGTGGGGGTCAACACTGCCATGGGAAACGGCCAAGGCCTGCTACCTGGAGTACAGTACCTTAGCTAAGCTCTTCTCGCAAATATGTCTTTTTTTTACTTTTATTTTTTTATACACCAGTTTAGTTTAAACTGTGAAGGCTGAAAGTTGAATTTTGAAGTATTTTTAGCATTACTGGGGCAGTTGACCAAAAAAGATACATTAATTGATGATAGGAGGGATTCAGAAGTGGATACTATACATTTTTATCCCTAGTGGCTTGTGGAGTCCAGTATGCATATAAGGGTCATAATGACTTTGAATAACTTTATTTTCAGTGGCCAATATGAAAAGTAATTTTAGATAGTCTGAGAGGAGGGGTTTCAACTTGGGGTCTTTCTCTATTAGATTCCAATACTTGACATGATCCTCTGTATATGTCCATGTTGTCAGCCTGTTTAAGTGATCAAATGGTTGAATTTTTGTATAATAGATCCTCTCTTTTGGTTCATTTAGCATTTTAATATGCTCTTTTGATTACTTCCCCTGTATTGCATCTTGAAAGGAATCTATTGTACAAATCATTGGCCTCCTTCTTGAAGTCTTTCTGATTTTGACATTTTCCTTAACCTCACTGGCGGTCTGATTGTGTCAGAATTTTTGTGCTAAAAGCAGTACATTGTTTTGCATGGAAATCTGTTGTTTATATTTTAGGCCTGTAATTCTTAGGAATAACTCACTTAAATCTGTCTAAACAAGAGTCTAGGAGACATCCTGGGTATGAAAAGTTTGAAACACGAAATCATAAATTATAATATAATTATAATAAAGTTAATCAAATTCTTCATTGTTTTCGAAGTGGAGTTATTTCATTATGAGGGAGAATCTGTACTATGACATGACCGTGCCAAAGAATGGGCTGGCAAGTAATGTATTAGTTGTCCAATACCACTTCTGCAGGGGTTTCCTCACCACTCCCTGAAGAATTATTAGGCCCAGAAATTTCCAAATGTCATCTTTGGTCACTGGTTCCCACTTTCTGCATCTTGCAAACCTCCGATGTATAGCCAGTTGTTGCTCTTTGTACTATTTGGTCTCGGTAACTATTTTTTCAATAACCTCATCGGTCAGAAATAATTGTAGGTATGCCAAGGGGTTGTCATGGTCAATGTCAACTTTCATACCAGGTGCTCCAGTAAATGGGAATCTTGGGGGCGCTGCCTGATCCGTACCACAGTCAATAGAGCACCAAGTCTGCACATCGCTGAGCTCATCATCAGAATCGTCGCTGCCGTCACTTTTAGTACCTGATGACAAATTCTCCCACTAATTGCTATCGCTCAGTTCTTCAAATATTTCAGATTCACCGTCGCTGTTTTCCAGTTTGTCCAAAAGCGTTTTTGAGCTAAAAGAACACTTTTTGGACGCCATGGATGTTATTAATTTTCCAGGCACAAAGTACCGCAAAAAGTACAGGCAAGGCACTGGAAAAGCCTTTGATGAAATGGCATGATACAAAGTTGTAATTCTAACAGATTACACTGTATCCTGTCATTTTTTTTTTTTTTTAATCTCCCGCCGGTTCCACCCCCCTGCGACAAGGCGCTCGCAGGGAAGGGAACTGGAAGAAGGTGCCGGCATCGGTCGAACACACAGCGAGAGGACAGCGGGAGGACGGCTGGAGGAAGGCTGGGGAGGACGGCTTGGGATCGCAGGGGAAGGTGAGTATCATTCTGGGGTAATCCCAAGTGTGGCTCAGGGTTACCGCTTTTGGCACTGAATACTAACACCGAGCCACCACTTGGGGATAGTGCTAGGAAAGTTAAAGATGCAGAACATGTAGCACTGGTATAGCCTTTAAATAAAGGATGAGGATAGAAACTCTCAGCTTGCAACAAAGTATTTGTAGCTGTGGGCTTACTGCATCAATTTGTCTTGGTGTTCCGTCTTCTTATCATGAGAAAAACCTATTGCACAAACCATTTGCCTCCTTCTTAAAGTGTTTAAAATTGTAACAATTCCTTCACATGCATTGTCCTACTGGTATCCCTTCAATCAAAAGATGAGGATGGAAGCTCTCAGCATGCAACCACATATTTAGAGCTGTGAGCTTACTGCACTCATTTGTCTTGAAGTTCCCTGATTATTCTATTCTTATTATAATATCCAAAAATATTGGCTGCTTGTGGTGTTTACATATGAATCTGAGATTTCAATAGTTTTTGTTCAAGTGCTGCACGTAGTTTGTGTTAGTGTACCTCTGCCAGTACATGGCAAAAGTACAAGCCCTTAAAGTGTTCCTAAAGCCACAACAGTAAAATCAGTCTGTATATGCAGTAATACATGCTTGTTATACCTACTGTGGAACCTAAGGGGTTAATACTCTGCCATGTGTAAAAGGCTGTGTGATCCTGTATGCACAGATCTTCCCTTTTTTGCATTGCCCCCAAAACATGTCTGAATAAAACAGTAAATGGAGTCAGGCTGCACATGCTCAGTTTGGTGTGTATTGCTAGATTTCATTTTTTCTTGGGAGAGTGCATGTGATCAGGGCCAATCAGTACTATCCAGACATAGGGCAAGCAGTCCTGCATCCTGATAGGGCAGCTAGTGCAATATGAAAACTCCTCCTACAAGCTTTACCAGGCACTCATAGAAGTCACAGGACTGGTATTTAGTGACAATGAGAAAAGGTAATTAGCAGTTTACATTTACTAAAATAATTGCATTTCCATGTTCTGTGGGAGACCAGATATAGTGAATGCAGAGTCCTGGGTTTGGTAACACTTTAATGGGAAACAGTCAGCGTTCCTACTTCCACAGGTGTTCGCATATGCTGTTGCACATATGGTTTCCATAGAAGTACCTGGAAATGAAAAAAATATTGCGTGTAAGAATGAAGTTCAGCATCTGTTGAACAAATTGCTTGGTATATACTTACAACCAGGGACATACGGTGAGGTCAGTGGCTGGTGAGGCACTGGCTAGTATCAGAGCCAGATGCAACCCCCAAATTATTTAGTGAATAAACCCCCACATCACCATTTAGTGAATAACCCCCCACAGCGTAGCCGAGCGCTGTGAGATGAAAAATGTCATCTTCATTTTCAGCCAATTGGCTTACGATTAAAAACCTGCGCGTCAGGACGCAGGCAGTCAATCAGATTCCCCCAGACAAAGAAGCGCCTATTGGACAGCAGATTTTTATTTTTTATTTCTGCATTCTGTAAAAGCCCTGTAAATGCTGATATTTAATTGGTCAAGTACAGGGCTGTTACAGAATGCAGAAATAAAAAATAAAAATTACACTGTGCTCTCTATATAGCTACCAACAGTCCTGATTTTATTTAAACAAGTCCTTATGTTGGTTAAATAAGTAAACTGTGAGAAGTATAATAATATATAATCTATATGATAAAATAATAGACCCTGAACCAGTCTCTGATTATATGTGAGGTATCGCCGCGAATATTAGAGTGGGAGCAATAATTCTAGTGCTAGACCTCCTCTGTAACTCTAAACATGTAACCTATAACATTTTTAAAGCGTCGCCTATGGAGATTTTTAGGTACCGAAGTTTGGCGCCACTCCACAAGTGTGTGCAATTTTAAACCGTGACATGTTAGGTATCAATTTACTCAGCGTAACATCATCTTTCACATTATACAAAAAAATCCGGCTAACCTGAGTGTTTTTTTTTTATTCATGAAACAGTTTCTTTTTAAAAAACGCATTTGAAAAATTGTGCGCGAATACCGTGTGACATAAAAAGTTGCAAAGACCAGCATTTTATTCCCTAGGGTGTCTGCTAAAAATATATACAGAATGTTTGGGGGTTTTGAGTAATGTAAAAAATGATAATTTTTAAATGTAGGAGAGAAGTGTCAGAATTGACCTAGGTAGCAAGTAAGTAATATGCAAATAATTACTATATATTGTTTTTAGGGTCATTTACTATATTTTAAAAAACTGTACTCAAGCAGGTGGCTTAACGGATAAATTACTGACGTTTGAAGTTATAACTTCAAACCAGTAATTTCACAGTAAATAGATACATAATAAATTATAACATATAGCATAATAATATATTATTTTGCTTGATAAAAAAGTACCTTTTCAACAGCAGCAGATTCTCCCTCTTAAATGTGTGAGAAAAACATGGGATTATGGGTAAACCTTATACCCATAAACCCATGTTTTTTCCTTGTAGTTAAGAGGGTTGGGCTGGAAGGGAGACAAAATCCTCAATACCCCTTATTATACCTCCCAGCAAGTCTGAACCCCTATAGACTCAAAAAATGTGTATTTTGCTTTGGGTATGCACAATGCCAAAATCAGATGCAGATGGCATCACAATCAGCTCTGGAAGAACCATACTCTGTCCACCGGATCCTTTTCTCTCTACCAATGACCCTTTACTATTCAACCTCATTTTTTTTTTTTACTTTTCAGGACCAACACTTGCCTCCACCTTCTCAAGCCTCATTGCAACACCCACAGGAGTTGGAACTGCAGAACCCTAGCATACACTGCAAAAATCCCAAGTTAAGGATACCAGACAAGAGGCTTCAGCAACAGGTGCCACAGCAGATCCCTACATTCACAGAGGACACTAACAAGCCAAATTCCTATCCTCTTACCTCTTTGTCAGAGCCTCCATGAAATAAAATGATGATAATTTTGAACTATGAAACAGAGTTGTCAGATAGGCCAGGATCCACATGAAATGTTTCCCAGTTGATGATAAGTACCTTGATGAATTGTTTGTCGAAACAAGGAGAAATGGCTGAACCAAATATACCAAAACAATGAAATGAGTTTATCAAGTAAATAAACCTGAAAGTTGAAAAATCCTGAAATGGTTTCAGATAGCTGGACATTAGTTTTTCTTTCCTGTGAACAAGACAAAAGTTATAAAAAAAAAAAACTCCTGGTCAATGTTTACAAGTAATGGAATAGTTTGACCAGCACTGCCTTCTCTAAGCCTTTTCTATAATAAACAATATCTCCACTGTATACAATAAAGTGCAATACAAGAAGTACAATACATATACTGTATAAACAATTCATCAATCTAAAATGTTAAATAAAGTGCAGTGCTTAACCAAAAAAAAAAAAAAAAAAAAGTCCTTAGTGCTTTCAAAGTGCTTGTGCTTGATGCATATAATAGGTGAATATGGTGCCACTCTGTGTTCCCCTCCTGGTTCCCTACTCACCGACTGTATGATGAAAAACAGCTTTTAGTGCTCCTATCAGCACAACAAATGGCTACGGATTCCTCCTTCGTCTCTCTTTCCTAGATTCATCAATGTAATTGGAGACTGTGTAATAGTGCAGCATACAGTGAGATAATCCTTCCTGCTGTAATTCGTTACTAGGCTGCCAACAAAGTGTGAAATGGAAATGAGAGAAGAGCGCTTATAGCGTAAAACCATTTACATTTATTTAAAATACAAAAGTGAATACAATTACAAGATTAAAAGGTTAGTTAGGCAGTATCATTCGTGGTGGACGCTGTGGCAGCGTGCGTTCCAACCACCGGATATAACATCTCTCATCTGTCCCCTGCTTTACGCGTTTCGCCCCTCCCACTGGGCATCTTCAGAAGCTGGGGCTGCCTATCGTTGCATTCCCTTTATGTTACAGACTCCTCCCTCTACACCCAATTACGCCTACTACTGCCACTGATAAATTTCCTATATGGCGCCACTTCCTGTGCAAAACTGAAGTTTTTTTAAAATGCCATATTGGTACACCATACAGTATATATCTAACAAAAATTGTAATCTGACAAAAAAAGAAGCTCATGTACTTTTTTGAGCTTCAGGCGTTTTACTTCAGGCGAAAAAAAAAGTTTAGATGTGAACAGGGGCCATTGAAATTAATGGGATTTTGCTTGTTGGACATTTTGAGACTTCAGCGTTTTACGAGTTGAAATAAGCTCAGGTGTGAACAGGGCCTAAAGGAAAAATAGATTTATTATATATTGGTGGAGGACTTCTGTCTTTAGAACTTTGCTGGAGAATTTGGAACAGCCAGGCTGTTAATCCACACTGCCACAAGTGTAGATGGGGTTAAGTCTCTTGCTCTCTTTGCTCCCTGACAAGATGACTTGATGGACGATAACTTATCTTCAGGACACTCTCATTAGCATCCTCTTCCCACTGACACATGTCCACTGACTATCCTAGGAGCAGGGGTGGCCCCTCTTAGGTCAGACCCCTTGAAACAAGTTTCTGTACTCACTGTACTGCATAGACAGATCCTCCAGTGTCTCCCCTCTCATTCAGCTTCTCTGGACCTCTGGGCTCAGCTCCTCACTGCTACTGTTCAGGCCCTCAGGAAGAACCCCTGAGGCCACATGGCACCTCTACAGAGGAGGAGGCAGCCGCCCCCTCCCTCCGGGACTCTGCTCCCCAATGAAAGACTTCGAGCACATGTGCTCCTGGCTTTTATACAGTATCCCAACATGCACCGAGGCGACTTTCCCTCTCTCAATCATCAGGACTGTATCAAAAGCCCATGCACCCATTCGTCAGGTTTCCTACCACTGTCCAAAATGCACCTACCTAGGAGGGTACTACACTCACCCCTGCCAAAATGAGCCATGTCCTCACTGGCTCTGGGCAGCTGCACCTACAAAAATACCTGTACAAAATTTTCATGGAGTATCCCACAAACTTGGAAAAGGGAAATAACATATGTACAGGGCCATGGGGCATACCCCATATGTGGCCAGTGAATACAATAAGTTACGTAGAAAAATATATGACTCTGCTGTAGATATATTCACACATGTATGTACATAAACATATACCAGGTGCATTTAGACCAATGCACCCCCGCCAAACAAAATCTGTTTGACAGGTTAAGGCATTACCCTATCTAACTAACTAAACACAATATCAACATTGTATAGATATATACAGAGAACAGTGGAGGGCCTCTCCCAGACGTGGAAGTCCAATGCAATCCTGCAAAGGAAACAAAAAGTTAGGCATAACATAGAAATTTACATTGCTCACCTACTCACGGTGAAACTGCCCTCTCCTCAGAGACGACCTTCTCACTAGCATCATCTCTGGCTATGACATTCCTGTAGAGATCTTCATCACTTCCGGCCCCCTAGGGGGATGCTTGACTCGACGTCCTGTTGTGTACCTGTAATAGACAACAAACAGATCCTGCCAAGCTAACTATCTAACGTTTCACCATTGATTCCTACCAAGAATCATGGTATGACTAATAATGGGTACAGCCCCTCTCAGACACAAGGGGATTGACTCTATCCCTTCTATTATAGTCAGACCCACAAATTCAGAATGAAGAAGTGCGGAGTCCACCTGACTGGTGTTCACAGTGTCCTTTCCTTCTGTAATACCGAGGCAAACACATCTTCTACTGGTAGCAAGCTATTTTGTTGGAGCCTGAGCAAACTTGCTTAACTTGCGAGTATCTGCAAAGCTCTTTTAGGGACTCTTCACTCTGGCATCCCCCCCTCTCTGAAGAGACAACAAGCCACTACCCCTTTTCACAAGGTAGCAACTCGCACGAACTTCCTTCAATTGGCCCATTGGCCCAACAGGATCTTCACAAAGTGTCCTTTGAGTAAAGTATCTTTGCAAAGTAACCTCCTCTATACTTCAGCTGTCCTGGCCCACTGGTCCAAAGCTCTTCACAAAGTGTCTCTAACAACATGTAGTGATCCAGACCCATTGGCCCAAGGGATCTTGGCAAGGTGTCCTGTTGTAAGATTCTGGTACCTCTAGTACCCTTATTTACTACTTTCTTTTCAATGCGTCCCACCTTTCCCTTGAGGTGGTACGCATATACCTTTAAGAGCGATGAGGTCACTGCTGAGTGCCGCAGAGCGGCTATTTCAACCGCCAGCGGTCTCACTCACATCGTTCCTTCAACCTGCTTGGCTGTCCACATGCTTGCTAGTGTGTCTCGCTGTCGGAACCTCCAGTTGCTTTCCTTTGCCTTGAACAGACCGGAACCTCGCTCCTGATCCCTGTATCTCGCTACCGGATCACTCCTCATTACCGGACCCCGCTACTACCCTACTCTCTAGTGATAAGTACCCCGCAGGGGAAACCTCCATAAAACCTACTTACACTATATCTATTGCTCACTAAAGACTGTCACTCTCTATGCAATACTAAACCTATCATCTGCACTGTTATTTAGATTGCTAGCTCTTGAGCCTACTAACATCTATCCTTGCACTGGGTTAGTCTCTCCTGTATGTCATCTGCTATTCTACCACCTACTACCATACATGATTGCTAACCTATCTGCATCCTACCTGTTACCATCTATACTCTCCTGAAAATTTCTCTCGAGTGCTTGCCATCTACTGTCACTGTTCATACCTGTCCCTTCAGCACATCACCACTATACTGCTATATACATCTATCACTCCAGGAACATCTTATTGAGTGTGTATATTTGTATGCTGAATCAGGCAGGCCACAGTGATGAGTCTTGGGAGTTGGAATTGGTATTTCAACACATCTCTACATGACTGCTGAGTGTAGACTAGAGGATTGGCCCTCTTCCAAATTAAATAACTTTACAGTAGTAGTTTCGCTGAATCCCAACTCCTTGTGCAAGAATAGAAGGGAAAGGGAATTTAGAAATAAGGCTCCAGCCTTAACAACAACATCTTGAAACAGTAGAAGCTCTTCAGGCACTCTAGGCTGTTTTTTTTTTCTTTTACTGCATATCACCAGTAAATATTCAGGCTAACTAGCCTCTTGACAATGCAACTCTCCTGCCAGGGATAGGAACTGTGCATCCCCAGCAATAGTAGTCAGGATGAGGTATCCGGATAGTCTTTCCTGCAGAGTCCTGAACTCTAACAGCCCGAGCTTGGCCTGTTCCATTTGGGCGATGAACTTCCACCCAATCAATGTGGATGGACCGCCCCAAGTTCCAGTTGGCCTTAACAGAGGGAAAGGTGTCCAATAGCTCAGGCATCTTCTGGTTGCGATATGGCTTGGATGTAAAAAAAAGTCTCAAATGGCTGCATCACACCAAGCCCTCTGTTAGCCTCAATCTCCTACATGATCTCTCGAGGAGCGTATGGATAGTCACACCCATATTCCAGGGCCATCTTCTTTTCTATCAGAAGCCAGAACTGAGAGAACCTGGGAAGTCTCTGTCTGTCTCCTCTCCCAGGGGGGTGTATAGGGTCTCCTCCCTCTTGAAGAGACTGGCATAGGTGTCGTTCTGATCTCGAACCCGGGTGTAGGTGCGAGGTGGGGATAGATCTGGGACCCTTGTGGCATAGGCCTCACAGAACCCCAGGTTCCTGGCACACTGCATACAAATGACAGCCCCCTCGGTCTCATCACTGAGTGAACTGGGATTTGCAGAGATACTTCTCTTATCTTTTCCCCAGTCCCATTCTGTCTCTTCTTCCGACTTCCACACATTAATGCCCTCTTCCAGGGACCCAAACTGACACTGGAAACGGGGCGACCCTACATCAATGGCTCCAGCCTCTTCCTCACTGGACATACTAGAGGCCTTCCTCTTCAGACCCCATTGACTCCCCTCTGCCACTTTAAGAGCAGAACTTTCTGCCGTTGCAGTGGTTGCTGGAGCATCTTGTGGCCGCTGCTCAGCCCTCACAATCTGTATACATCTCACCTCTGAGATACGGGTCTCCCTGTCTTGACATACTGTAGTGCAGGTCTCCGTCACTGGTCCCGGCCCCAGCAGCGCTCTCAACACTCCTCTTCCTCTGCCCACAGGGATCCCCATTGTAGATGCCAGCAACTCTCGAGTGACTCCTGTCTCCCAACTCACACTCAGTCTTCTGGGCTGACAGTTGCTCTGCACTGCTTGTAACAGCAATGTCGCCGCAGTGCCCACACTGACTCCACTCCCGCAGCCGCTTTGACACATTCAAGTACCAGCTACATACCAGCCAGAGATGCTCCTTGTCTCCTCCACTGCACAGGGCCAGCCTTCTGGTAGGCACCGCAGGGTCGAACTCTGCGATTCAGTCCGCTCAACAGCTACTCCCCCAACATATGCGATAGCCCCTGCGCTCTGGCTCACTCTGGCATCCGCCATCTTGCGCCTCCACACACGTGTCTGCTCCTCAGCTACACCCGATAGTGGAAGTGATGTCTCAGCTCTCTTCCTCCACTTGGATTGGCAGCTCGCGGGTGGCGACTCCGCCCATGACTCCAGACTAGCTGACTCTCTGGCGGTGGCTCCTCCTGCGAGGCAGATCTCTTTAGTGTGCACTTTCCCGCGCGATGCAGTAACCCCTTCGCCGCTGATAAAACTCTGCCCAGCCAACAAGATTGGTACTGCGCGTCAGACTGTGTTCACTGACATTGACACACACACATCTGCCTCTTCTATCTGTACTTGAACCCCAGTTGCATTTCTTTCTTCACAAGCCAACCGATCTCCTGTACTGCCACTGAAAACTGTCCCGCTGTCATTTAACTGCACGGCCGACATTTTTCTTCACAGTACATGTACAGACATGACCCCTGATGTGCTAATCCCTGCGTCCCAGGTCACTGCTTTCTCCATTAACACTTGAAAACACACTTGCACCGATTACTGTAAAGCAGACACAGTTCTTCTGTACAATACAGCACATTCTTTCTCCATCAACACTCCAGCACTTTACTTGGGAAAACACACTCTTTCTTTGGTAAATCTCCAGTAATTGCCAATAGCAACCGTTGCTGTATTCATGACTTAACAGCACACTTTCACTGATCACTGTAGAGCAGACATTACTTTCTTCACTGGCACTTTACTTGGGAAGACATAGCATTACTTGGTGCAACTATTCTGCTGTTGCAGATAGCAACCATTGCTGTAACCCAGGGTAACATCCTGGATGACGCCCCCAAATGTAGCACCTTCCCTGCAGAAACTGCTTAGTTTTGTCTTGATGGGCTCCCCTGGTTACAAGCATACAATTACCTTTGGCAATAGTCCCTGGATCCCACCTTGCTCCTGCTGGCTTGTCACAAATGAACAGTCTAGGGGTGTTGTTTTATTAGTTGTTTATTTGTAATTGGGATTGGAGAAGGGAATAGTGGGATACTCCAAATGAACTATTCATATTGGTGGAGGACTTTGCTTGAGAATTTGGAACAGCCAGGCTGTTAATCCACACTGCCACAAGTGTAGAAGTGGTTATGTCTCTTGCTTTTTTTGCTCCCTGAAAAGATGACTTGATGGACGGTAACTTATCTTCAGGACACTCTCACTAGCATCCTCTTTCCACTGACACCCCCCCCCCCACTAACTATCCTAGGAGCAAGGGAGAGACCTCATGACACGAATTTCTGTACTCACTGTACTGCAGAGACAGATCCTCCAGTGTCTCCCCTCACATGCAGCATCTCCTGGACCTCTGGGTTCAGCTCCTCACTGCTACTGTTCAGGCCCTCAGGGTGACCCCCTAAGGCTGCATGGCGCCTCTACAGAGGAGGAGGCAGCTGCCCCCTCCCCCTGGGACTCCACTATCCAGCCCAAAGACCTAGAGTAAATGTGCTTTTATACAATATCCCAACATGCACCACTGTCCAAAATGCCTCCCTATTGGACCAGTGTGAAACATTTTTTAGACAGAATGAGTTGCATTCTGAGCACAATGAGCAGACCTCACTAACAGATTCTTCTCTCTGGTAGGCAGAGAACAATATAGGTTTACCTGCAGCTCCTCTGGTAAGCAGACAGAGCACAAACTATACTTTCTCACTAGCACCTACCTAGGAATGTGCTACGCTTAATTGAAAAAGCTGAAGTTGTAAACGGATTCATTACTTTGCACAGCTGAACCAGATTCTGTGTGTTCCAGTTTTATTACCCCCCCCCCCCCAATAGAAAGCAATTGTCTCTATGTGCCCTGTTCACACCATATTGTGTGGTGGTGTGCATTGCAAAAAACTGTATGTCTGCATGTTTATGCAGTGCAATGCACGTAAACACACAGCAGCACATTTCAGTGTACAAAAAAAAAAAGTTCATTTTACAGAGCATAACATGCATGGTATGGTGTTATGATCTTAAAATTATACAAATATGTTTTATTTATATTTACAGTATCTCAAAAAAGTGAGTACACCCCTCACATTTTTGTTAATATTTTATTATACCTTTTCATGTGACAACACTGAAGAAATTACACTTTGCTACAATGTAAAGTAGTGAGTGTGCAGCTTGTATAACAGTGTAAATTTGCTGTCCCCTCAAAATACAGTATCTCACAAAAGTGAGTACACCCCTCACATTTTTGTAAATATTTTATTATATCTTTTCATTTGACAACACTGAAGAAATGACACTTTGCTACAATGTAAAGTAGTGAGTATACAGCTTAATAACAGTGTAAAATTTCTGTCCCCTCAAAATAACTCAGCACACAGCCATTAATGTCTAAAGCGCTGGCAACAAAAGTGAGTACACCCCTAAGTGAAAATGTCCAAATTGGGCTCAATTAGCCATTTTTCCTTCCTGGTGTCATGTGACTCGTTAGTGTTACAAGGTCTCAGGTGTGAATGGGGAGCAGGTGCGTTAAATGTGGTGTTATCGCTCTCACTCTCTCATAATGGTCACTGGAAGTTCAATATGGCACCTCATGGCAAAGAACTCTCTGAGGATCTGAAAAAAAGAGATGTTGCTCTACATAAAGATGGCCTAGGCCAGTGGTTCTTAACCTGGGTTCGATCGAACCCCAGGGGTTCGGTGAGTCAGTCTCAGGGGTTCGGCGGGGGGGGGGGGGCAACAGGGCAATTGCTCCCCCCGAGAAAATATTACTGATTGTGAGGCCAACCCCCCCCCCTGGGAAATCAGAGCTGCGGTCGGGACGACTCAGCCATTACACATAGATACTTGACTCTCTGCCCCCTGTACCTCCCCCAGCAGGTTTCCAGCCTATCTCCTGCAGGCTGCTTGAGTGGGCGGGATGGGGATGTACCTGACCAAGGAGATCGCGCCCGCCTGGAAGAGGGAAGTGTGAGCAGCTGAGCAGAGAGAGCCGAGTGAATGTTCCTGGAGGTAGGCTCAGCTAGCTGTACATGGTGGATTAGTTTGCAAGCACCTCTATGCTAAGTCTGCTGAGTTACTGCAGCTTAGCATAGAGGTGCTGTTAGCTGACAAATGGAAATGCATGTCCTTTTCATTTAGCTCAATAAGCATTGTGAATGCCCCCTGGTGTGTGCCCTCCTGATACCCCATGGTATGCCCTCCCAACACCTCCCCCCCAGTGTGTGTCCTCCTGACACCCCATGGTATGCCCTCCCAACACCTCCCCCCAGTGTGTTCCCTCTTGACACCCCATGGTATGTCCTCCCAACCCCCCCCCAGTGTGTGCCCTCCTGATACCCCATGGTATGCCCTCCCAACACCTCCCCCCAGTGTGTTCCCTCTTGACACCCCATGGTATGTCCTCCCAACCCCCCCCCCCCAGTGTGTGCCCTCCTGATACCCCATGGTATGCCCTCCCAACACCTCCCCCCAGTGTGTGCCCTCCTTACACCCCATGGTATGCCCTCCCAACCCCCCCAAGTGTGTGCCCCCCTGACACCCCATGGTATGCCCTCCCAACCCCACCCCAGTGTGCCCTCCTGACACCCCATGGTATGCCCTCCTGATACCCCATGGTATGCCTTCCCAACTCCCCCCCCCCCAGTGTGTGCCCTCCTGGCTCCCCCAGTGTGTGCCCTCCCAACCACTGATGTGTGCCCTCCTGACACCCAGTGTGTGGCCTCCTGACTCTCCACTGGTGTGTGCCCTCACTACCCTCCCCACAGTGTGTGTGCTCCTGACCCTCCCCCCAGTGTATGCCCTTCCAACCCCCTGGTGTGTGCCCTCATAACCCCCCGGTGTGTGCCCTCCTGACCCCCCCCCCCCAGTGTGTGCCCTCCTGACCCTCCCCTGGTGTGTGCCCTCCAAGCCCCCTGGTGTGTGGCTTTACTGATCCCTGTACACTGTTCTATCCTCTGTCCTGTCAACTCCTGTCCTCTTCCCTATTCTCTGTACACCGTCCTACAGCCTACTGACCACTCTATCCTTCCCTACAATCAACTGACCCGTATACACTGCCCTACATGCTACTGACCTCTGTACATTGCCCTACATCCTACTGACCTTTCTACACCGCCCTAAAAACTACTGACCCCTATACACTGCCCTACATGCTACTGACCTCGTTACACTGCCCTACAAACTACTGAGCACTGTACACTACCCTACAAACTACTGAGCACTGTACACTACCCTACAAACTACTGACCACTGCCCTACAAACTACTCACTACTTCACACTGCCCTACAGCCTACTGACCTCTGTACTCTGCCCCATAGCCTACTGACCTCTGTACACTGCCCTAAAGCCTACTGACCTCTGTACGCTGCCCTACATACTACTGACCTCTGTACATTTTACTTTGTATGATACGTTTAATTCAGTTCTGTAAACAACACTTTTCTGGCAGTGCCCCTCCCGAGACTAGACTCATAAAATCATATTTTATTTTTCCAATTAAGAAGGGTTCGGTGAATGCGCATATGAAGCTGGTGGGGTTCAGTACCTACAACAAGGTTAAGAACCACTGGCCTAGGCTATAAGAAGATTGTCAAGACCCTGAAACTGAGCTGCGGCATGGTGGCCAAGACCATACAGCGGTTTAACAGGACAGGTTCCACTCACAAAAGGCCTCGCCATGGTCGACCCAAAGAAGTTGAGTGCACGTGCTCAGCGTCATATGCAGAGGTTGTCTTTGGGAAGTAGACGTATGAGTGCTGCCAGCATTGCTAGAGAGGTTGAAAGGGTGGGGGGGTCAGCCTGTCAGTGCTCAGACCTTACGCCGCACACTGCATCAAATTGGTCTGTATGGCTGTCGTCCCAGAAGGAAGCCTTTTCTAAAGATGATGCACAAGAAAGTCCACAAACAGTTTGCTGAAGACAAGCAGACTAAGGACATGGATTACTGGAGCCATGTCCTGTGGTCTGATGAGACCAAGATAAACATATTTGGTTCAGATGGTGTCAAGTGTGTGTGGCGGCAACTAGGTAAGGAGTACAAAGACAAATGTTTCTTGCTTACAGTTAAGCATGGTGGTGGGAGTGTCATGGTCTGGGGCTGCATGAGTGCTGCCGGCACTGGCGAGCAACAGTTCATTGAGGGAACCATGAATGCCAACAAGTACTGTGACATACTGAAGCAGAGAATGATCTCCTCCCTTCAGAGACTGGGCTGCAGGGCACTTTTTCAACATAACAACCCCTAACACACCTCTAAGACGACTACTGCCTTGCTAAATAAGCTAAGGGTAAAGGTGATGGACTGACCAAGCATGTCTCCAGACCTAAATCCTATTGAGCATCTATGGGGCATCCTCAAACGGAAGGTGGAGGAGCGCAAAGTCTCTAACATCCACCAGCTCAGTGATGTCATCATGGAGGAGTGGAAGAGGACTCCAGTGTCAACCTGTGAAGCTCTGGTGAACTCCATGCCCAAGAGTCTTAAGGCAGTGCTGGAAAATAATGGTGGCCACACAAAATATTGACACTTTCGGCCCAATTTGGACACTTTGACTTAGGGGTGTACTCACTTTTGTTGCCAGCGCTTTAGACATTAATGGCTGTGTGTTAAGTTATTTTGAGGGGACAGCAAATTTACACTTTACCTGTGAAGCTCTGGTGAACTCCATGCCTACGTGGGTTAAGGCAGTGGTGGAAAATAATGGTGGCCACAAAAAATATTGACACTTTGGGCCCAATTTGGACATTTTTACTTAGGGATGTACTCACTTTTGTTACCAGCGGTTTAGACATTAATGGCTGTGTGTTGAGTTATTTTGAGGGGACAACAAATTTACACTGTTATACAAGCTGTACACACTCACTACTTTACTATGTATCAAAGTGTAATTTCTTCAGTGTTGTCACATGAAAAGATATAATAAAATATGTACAAAAATGTGAGGGGTGTACTCACTTTTGTGAGATACTGTATATACATATGTTTTACTACAATAATATTAGATGTTTTTAAAGTGGTTCTAAAGTTTTTTTTTTTTTTTTTACCTTAATGCATTCTTTGCAATAAAAAAAAAAACTTTCAGTGTCTGTTTCTCCCCCTCCCCCTAAATACTTATCTGAATCCTGTATCTAGCCAGAGATCTAAGACCCTTTAACACCAGTGGACCGATCAGGTCCACCTTAAAAACGGACCAACCATTGTTCTCACATGTTCGCTGACACCTGCTGGCATCCGATCCAATCCAGTCTGCTAAAAACAGACGGATAGGATTGGAATACGTTTGCTATCCGTCTGGTGGATATGGTGACAGTTGGATCCTACTGCCCCATAGAGAACAGCGGGCTGTATCCATGTCCGCTCTGCATAGTGGAGCAGACACAGACCTGTCATCCGCCTGCTGAGCGGGGATCAGCAGAGAGATCCCCACTGAGCAGGCGGATTCGCTTGATGGATTCCACTCCTTCTAAAAGGAGCCTTACTTATTTGCAGGCCTTCTCTTTTTCTTCCCTCTTACAGGCTAATGCCTCGTACATACGCAACGATTATCGGCCGACCGATCGTCCGACTTTTGTCCAGAGTGGTGTTTTGTTGGTTGGAATGTGCCTAGACTGCACACAAATTTTCTCGGCCAACAAAAATCTACTTCAGAAGTGATGTCATGTGCTGGTTTACTTTCTGTGTGTTTTTTCTTCTGAGCATGCCCAGTCTTGCTCATCAGATTTTTGTCTGCCGAAATCTGTACTGACTGAGGAACAATCGGCCGTTGTGTTGACGGCCAACAAAAATTTTATAGCCTGCACACCAGATTTTTTTCGGCCGAAAAGTTGGAGTCGGTTGTCGGAAGCATGGTACTAACAAGCCGAAAATCGGGCGATCGGACGTTGGCCGAAAATTCACGGCCAACTATCGACGCGTGTGTACGGGGCTTTAGCTGAGAGCAGAGGGAGCCATTGGCTCCTGCTGCTGTCAGTCAAATCCAGTAAGAAGGGAGCAGGGGCAGGGCCGAGCCATGCTTTATGCTTTAATGGATACACACAGCCCATCTCAGGAGTGAACCCGCACATATGCCTCCATAGGAAGCAGCTTCCTATGGTGGTACATGTAGAAGGGGAGGAGATTAAAGTGTCAGTAGGGGAACCCCAGTAGAGGAGGTTCAGGGCTACTTTGTGCAATACCATTGCACAGAGCAGTTAAGTATAACATGTTTTTTATTTTAGGGGAAAAAAAAGTAACTGACCACTTCCAAACCTTCCTTTATTTCATCTTCATCTCTACACATATTTATCCATTTTGTTTGAGATCTGTCTTGTTTGAAATTTCAGGGTAGGGGAAGCTTGTACTGCTAAGGAATTTATTGCGTTCCTTTCTCTTGTGGTTTTTTGTTGTGCACAGTTAGTGTTCTTCTTCCACAAATTTTGTGATTTATTGTCCATAAGTGACGGTTCACACTAGCGTGATGCCAGTCATTGCATGTGATTCGCACTGCATTGCTGTGCAGATCACATGATGTCTGTATGATGTGAATTCAGCCATACAGATTGTAAGGCTGAATTTGCATCGTATTCGGACCAAAAGGGTGCAGGACCCTTTTTTTGGTAGGATTCCTGCACCATTTGACAATTCACACTGAAATATGAGAACAGATCTAGGGGTGTCATTAATTTTCTATTGACACCCGCAGCAGTTCGCATAGGGCAGTGCGAACTGCCGGCGAGTCCTATCTGATGAGGGAACCGACATCGGAATTGCTCTGGTTCCCGCACTGCGCTAGTGTGAACTGTCACTAAATCTTTTCTGTGTTAGAATTCTTTTCAGCAAGACTAATGTAAAAAGATTCATCAGTGTCTTTTTTAACTACTTCAATAATGGGCATTTTCACCCCCTTCCTGCCCAGGCCAATTTTCAGCTTTCAGTGTTGTCGCCCTTAGAATGATATTTACTCATGCAACACTACAAAGGAGCATGGGGGAGCTCATGACCATAATGAGGATGGTATTGGCACAGCCCCAAATGATCCACAATGGCTCAAAAGTGATATGGTCCAGAAATATTTAGACAAATTAAGGGTGGATAAAGTGCCTGGACCAGATGGCATCCACCCACGCATCCTAAAAGAATTGAGCTCTGTAATTTCAATGCCTTTGTTTTAAATTTTTAGGGACTCTTTAAGGACTGGAATAGTACCACTGGATTGGCGTAGGGCCAATGTGGTGCCTATATTTAAAAAGGATCAAAGTCTTTGCCAAGTAACTTTAGACCTGTTAGTTTAACTTCCATAGTCGGGAAGATACTGGAGAGTTTAATAAAAGACCACATAGATGAGTTCTTGCTGGAAAAAAAATATTTTAAGCAACAGCATGGATTCATGAAAGACAGAAGTTGTTAAACAAACCTGATTTCTTTTTATGATGAGCTTAGTAAAACCTTGGACAGAGGGCTGTGGATGTAGCATACTTGGATTTTGAAAAAGCGTTTGACACAGTTCCCCACACACGGCTAATGTGTAAGGTAAAGTCTACAGGCTTGGAAAGATCAGTTTGTAAATGGATAGAAAATTGGCTAAAAGATAGAATTCAGAAAGTAGTGGTTGATGATTCTTACTCTAAATGGTCGCGGTTATCAGTGGTGTACCCCAAGGTTCAGTTTTGGGACCCTTACTTTTTAATATCTTTATAAATGATATAGGGTCTGTGATTAAAAGTACCATTTTAGTCTTTGCAGATTACACCAAGCTTTGCAGTGGAATAACTTCTTTACAGGATGTCTCCAACTTACAAGCCGACCTCAATGCACTCTTTCATTGGGCAGCTATGTGGCAAATTAGTTTTAATGTTAATAAATGTAAAGTTATGCACTTGGGGGCTAAGAATATGCATGCATCATACATACTAGGGGAGTAGAACTGGGGGAATCCATAGCGGAGAAGGATCTGGGTGTTCTGGTAGATCCTAACCTTAATAATAGCATGCAATGCCAAACTGGGGTTTATAAAGCAAGCAAAGTCCTTTCTTGTATTAATAGAGGCATGGACTCCAGAGAGAGAGATGTCATTTTGACCCTGTATAAATCATTAGTAAGACCTCATCTGGAATATGCAGTTAATTTTTGGGCACCAGTTCTTAAAAAGAATATCGGGGAACTGGAGAAAGTGCAGAGAAGGGCAACCAAACTGATAAGAGGCATGGAGGACCTCAGCTATGAGAAAAGATTAGAGGAACTGAATTTATTCTCTCTTGAGAAGAGGAGATTAAGGGGGGGATATGATCAACATGTATAAATACATAAGGGGTCCATATAGTGAACTTGGTGTTGAGTTATTCACATTAAGGTCAACACAGAGGACAAGGGGGCATTCTGTATGAGGAAAACAGATTTAGTCTCCAAATACCGAAAGGTTGCTTCACCATAAGAGCTGTGAAAATGTGTTTTAGACTCCCTCCAGAGGTGGTTCTGGCTAGCTCACTAGATTGCTCTTAAAAGGGCCTGTATTCTTTCCTGGGTGTACAATATATAAATGGGTACTAAAATTTATAGGTAAAGTTGATCTAGGGAAGGAATTTTTTTCCCCAGCTGTAGCAAATTGGATCATGCTTTGCTGGGGTTTTTTCGCCTTCCTCTGGATCAACTGCAGGTATAGGATTGTGTATATGGAATTGTACAGTTGGGTTTTCTTTACTGTTTTTATTTTTTTTTGTTTATTGGTTGAGCCAGAAGGACTTGTGTCTTTTTTCAACCTGTCTAACTATGTACCCCTGTACCCATATGAAATTATCGTTTTTTTACACAAATAGAGCTTGCTTTTGGTGGTATGTAATCACCACTGTTTTTTTTTTTTTTTTTTTAATTATTTTGCGCTACAAATGAAAAATTGTGAAAAAAAACAAGTAATTTTTCTTTGAACATTTCAACCAAAATGTATACTGCTACATTTCTTTGTTAAAAATAACCCAAATCAGTGTATATTATTTGGTCTGTGTGAAGGTTATAGAGTCTACAAGCTATGGTGACAATCATTGAAAATTGATCCCACCTGATGTACTGACAGCCTTTCTTGTTTCTTGAGGCCCAAAGGCCCCTTTCACACAGGCGGACCGTTCAGATCCGCCTGTTCGTTTTTCAGGTCCCCATTCTTCTCTATGGGGCATCGGATGTGAGCGGAGACATGTCCGCTGACATCTGATCCAATCCGTCAAATCCGGACAGATGGAAACCCTATTTTCCATCCATCTGGCGGATTGGATCGGATGAGAACAAACAGGCGATCTGTTCTCATCCGATTCCCCCATAGAGAAGAATGGGGACCTGACAGCTCTGTCTCCACACACAGCGTGGAGACAGAGCTGCCATCCGCCTGCTCAGCAGGGGATCGACAGATTAATCCCCCGCTGAGAAAAACGGAGTCCGCCTGACGGATTCCCGGTGTGAAAGGGGCCTAACAAGCCAAAACAGTACAAATATCTAAAAAATTAACCCTTTGTGGAAAGTAGACAGTCCAAGGTAGACAGTAAGAGGCATGGCAAGTTTTTTGAAGTTGTTATTTTTTCCCACAATTCTTTGGAAAATTAAGAAATTCATTTTTTTTAACAAAAATGTCATATTAACAGGTTATATATCACACACAGCATGGGCATACTTGCAACGACACCCCAAAACACATTCTGCTACTCCTGAGTATGGTGATATCATATGTGTGAGACTTTATCACAGCCTAGCCACATAAAGAGGTGCGACATCCAAGGAGTACTTTCAGGTATTACCCACTTTAAGACCAGGCCTTCTTCTGACACTTTTTGTTTACAAGTAAAAATCTGTGTTTTTGCAAGAAAATTACTTAGAACCCCCAAACATTATATATTTTTGTAGCAGAGGCCCTAGAGAATAAAATGGTGGGTGTTGCAAATTTTTATGTCGCACAGTATTTACACAGCAGTTTTTTAAATGCAAATTTACACACTAACGCAAAAATACATTTTAATGACCTTCAATGCACACAGAGACAATAGAATACCCACATTTTGCTAAAAATATAAAAAATGGGGTTTCAACAGGTAAATAGATACTAAACATGTCACGCTTTAAAATTGCGCACGTTAGTGAAAAGGCGCCATCATTTGGTATTTAAAAATCTCCATAGGCGAAGCTTTATAAGCTTTAATTGTTTACCAGTTTAGAGTTACATTAGAATAATTGCTCTTGCTCTGACATTCGCGGCGATACCTCACATGTGTAGTGTGATCACCGTTTACATATGCGTACAATACCAACGTTTGCATTTGCCTTTTCACATGAGCACGGGAGGATGGGCGCGCTCTAAATTTTTTGTTGATTTATTGGTGAGACACTGGTACACTAACACATGTTTTTGTGCACTTGTAAATTTGGACAAATGTTGATCGTCCACCAGCAGACACCGACAGATGTTGATTTTGCAATGGAACTATTGCACTATATCAGATGTTTTGTGCAGGGGTACAGATGTTCATGGGACACTGTAACAGATGTTTTGTGCACTGGTACAGATGTTCATGGGACAGGGACAGTGGCCCTTGCTGTACTGTGCGGGGATGACTGCAGTCTGTGTGACCTGTGACAGCTCTGTGTAAAGATATCACTTACACAAGGAGGTGTCAGCACAGGCTGCAGCCTCCCCCGCACTGAGCTCAGTAGGAATAACTGACACAGACACCTGTCTCTATATACACTGTGAAGGCTGTGATTGGACACAGCCATCACGTGATTGGGAGGGCCAATCACAGTGCCCATATCCTGATCTGTGACGGGCTGTACCTGAAGATCACAGCCAACACAGGATCGTGCTGCGTGGGCACCTGTTCTGTGCCACGTACTGGTAGGTCGACTAAAAAAAGACGAAGCTCCTATGCCACCGTTTAAGTAGAGTGGTCAAGTGGGAAGCGGTTAATGTTTTGTGTAAGACTGCTATCCATATATGCTATGCAGGGCTTTTTTTCTCAGCGAATAGGTGCAGGTACTCCCCTCTTCCGAGTCACTCCTTGTCTCCACCCCCTACCCACCTCCAAGCGCCGTCCTTGGTTTCACCCAGTACCCACCCTTTTAGAGAATACAGAACCAAGTATCATGTTGTGGTTCTAGGTAATTTGTATAGAATTTGTTAATGATAACTAGAAAAGCAGTAAAATGGATCCCCTGGATCCCTCCCCAACAATAGATCCCCCAGCAGCAATAAATCCTCCCCTGCAACAATAGATTCACCCCAGCAACAATAGAGCCCCCAGCAGCCAGCATCAATAAGCTCACCCCACTGACCCCAGCACCCCTTTGCCATTGCATTCATTCAGACTGGAGGTGCCGGAACTGCGTTCCACCGCGTTCCCGCTGAAAAAAAGCCCTGATGCTATGCATCCATAATATGTGAAAACATTTAAAAAAAATTCAATTATTGTGACATAAAAGTGACAGAATTCCCGTGACATGTCATTCTATTACAATTAAATTGATAAAAACTTTGAGATTATATTTAGTTTTAAGTGTCTGAAAAGCTACTCTCTTCATACTTTCCTTCCTGATATTTTGTGTAACTACCATACGGAATGCTCTCTTCTCTCATTTCTGCATATTTATTCTTCTCCAGTTTCTTATATTTTTTCTCTTGTTGCTCTGATAAGTATTTAGTTGAAACATTTCCTTCCATTACTAATATAAATAGGATTTTTTATAGGTTTTAAGCCCATGAATAACATAAATTTGTGAGTTAATAGGGGTCAGTTGTTCTTGATAAGAGTACTTCATCAAGATCATCATTTTTTAACCACTTGCCTACCGGGCACTTTCACCCCCTTCCTGCCCAGGCCAATTTTCAGCTTTCAGCGCTCTCACGCTTTGAATGACAATTGGGCGGTCATGCTACACTATACCCATATGATTTTTATCATTTTATTTCACACAAATAGAGCTTTCTTTTGGTGGTATTTAATCATCTCTGGGTTTTTTATTTCTTACAAAAAAAAAAAAAGAGAAAATTTTGAAAAAAAAAAAGTTTTTCTTATTTTCTGCGAGTAAATTTTGAAAATAAATAAATTTTTCTCCTTCACTGATGTGCACTGATAGGCTGCACTGTTGGGCACTGATGAGGTGGCACTTATGGACACTGATGAGGTGGCACTTTTGGGCACTGATGAGGAGGTACTAATATGCCGCACTGAGTGGCACTGATAGGCGGCACTGCTGGGCACTGAGAGGTGGTACCGCTGGGCACTGGGAGGCGGCACTGCTGGACACCGACAGGCGGCACCATCAGTGCCCACACTCAGTACCCATAGTGCTTCTAGTCAGTGCCTAGATGAGCAGGCACTGACTGGCAGCACTATGGTCACTGATTGTGGGCACTGGTGTTATTTTATTTACCTCTTTTGTAATCAGGGCACTGGTGATCAGTGCCCTGATTACATTTTTCTTTGTCCCCCTTACCGGTGATCGGCTCTGCTCCTTCCTCACACGCAATCTCTGTGTGAGGAAGGAGAGCTGGCGATGAGAGATGATCTCATGTTTACATATGAGATCATCTCTCATTGCATGGTCCGATCACGTGGTGATTGGCTGTGTCCAAGGGACACGGCCGACACAGATTTTCCCCGATGCGCGCTTGCGTTAGCGCGCGGGGAGCCTGTTACTGGGAGGCCGTATAAAGACGGCCTCCCGGAAATTAGAGCCCGCGCTGTAGCCGTCTTTCGGCTATAGCGCGGGCGGCAAGAAATTAAATGAACTATTGACTAGATTCTTGGATATACATACGTTGCTCTTGTTATTTCTCGTTTGTTTTGAAAAACCTGCTTCGGTGCCATTCTCATTTCTGGGTTGGATGAATAATGCCTTCCCAAAACCCTGAATTTAGACCACCCATGATGTAGGCTTCTCTCAAACCAATGCTCCAGTGTGAAAAAATAAGAAATTGCATAGAGAGAATTCACACCAAAGTGGAAACCTAATAAAAATCAAGGTATTTTCCAACAGATTTACCAAATCTAAATGTCAAATTCCACCCCCAATACTCCTTATGGTTACAGGGTATCTCAATGAATGACTGGTTACTGTACATACTTTCAAGCCAAAAATACCATTCTATACAGATGACCAAGTATATGAATAAAAGTAAAGTTCTTATTTAGACATTCAAAAAAAAAAAAAAATAAGGCAAGTTAAAGAAACAACAAGCAGTGCCCTGCATTCTCCATAATGCTAGCTGTATCATTGTACATTTGAGATTTTGGAGGCCAAATACAAAGATACACTATATTACCAAAAGTATTAGGACGCCTTTACACACACATGAACTTTAACCACTTTACCTCCGCTCACTTTGCTGCTACTGCAGCAAAGTGGCTCGTTCCCGTCCAGCGGCGTAGACCTACGTCGCTGGACTCCGCCCCTTGTGGGCGGCGTGCGCGCGCCGCCGGAGGCTTGCTCCCGCTGTTTTCAGTCACAGCGGGAGTCGGGCCAGGGGAGGAGCGGCGGTGATCGCCGCTGCTCTTACCCGATCGTCGGTGATCGAGTCTGGAGATCCGCCCGCTGTGTGTAAACACAGCAGGCGGATCTCTGAAGTGACAGGCAGGGTCAGATTGCAGGGTTCAGCATAGCTGAACCCTGGATCTGTCCTTGTTTCACTCAGTCACCTCCCCCCACACGTTAGTAAGCACCAGGCATACATTAACCCCTCCCTCTCCAATAAAATTAACCCCTTCCCTGCCAGTGTCATTTTTACAGTAACAGTGCATATATATAGCACTGATTACTGCAGTAATGTCACTGGTACCCCCAAAAGTGTCAAAAATGTCAGTCAAGGGTCCGATCTGTCCGCCGCAATGTCGCAGTCCCGCAAAAAAAAAAAAAAAAAAAAAAAATCGCAGATCGCCGCTATTACGCTTTAAAAAAAAAACACCAAAAATGACAAAAATCTTTTCCTTAGTTAGTAAACGCAATAACTTTTGCGCAAACCAATCAAAATACGCTTATTGTGATTTTTTTTACCAAACATAGGTAGCAGAAAACAAATTGGCCAAAAATTAAAAAAAATTTTGATTTTTACATTTTTTTGGGGGGGAATTTCATATAAAAAAAAGTGAAAAATATTGTTATTTTTTCAAAATAAACGCTCTTCTTTTGTTTATAGCGCAAAAAGTAAAAATCGCACAGGTGATCAAATACCACCAAAAGAAAGCTCTGTTTGTGGGAAAAAAAGGACATAAATTTTGTTTGGGTACAGCGTTGCACGACCGCGCAATTGTCAGTTAAAGTCGCACAGCGCCGAATCGCAAAAAGTGGCCTGGACGTAAGACAGCAAAATCCTCCGGTGGTAAAGTGGTTAATAGCATCCCAGTCTTAGTCCGTAGGCTTCAATATTGGGTTGTCCCACCCTTTGCAGCTATAATAGCTTCCATTCTTCTGGGAAGGCTGTCCACAAGGTTTAGGAGTGTGTCTAGGGTAGTTTGACTATTCTTCCAGAAGTGCATTTGTGAGCTCAGGCACTAATGTGGACAAGAAAGCCTGGCTTTCAATCTCAGCTCTAATTCATGCCAAAAGTGTTCTATTGAGTTGAGGTCAGTCAACTTCCTCTACCCCACACTCTCTCATCCAAGTCTTTATGAACCTTGCTTTGTGCACTGGTGCGCAGTCAAGTTGGAACAGGAAGGGGCCATGCCCAAATTGTTCCCACAAAGTTGGGAGCATGAAATTGTCCAAAATGTCTTGGTATGCTGATACCTTAAGATCGCCCTCCACTGGAACTAAGGAGCCAAGCCCAACCCCACACCATGATCCCCCCTCTACCAATCGATTTGGACCAGTGCACAAAGCAAGGTCTATAAAGACATGGATCAGCGAGTTTGGAGTGGAGGAACTTGGCTGGCCTGCACAGAGTCCTGACCTCAACCTGATAGAACACCTTTGAGATGAATTAGAGCGGAGACTGCGAGCCAGGCCTTCTCATCCACATCAGTGCCTGACCTCACAAATGCGCTTTTGGAAGAATGGTCAAACATTCCCATAGACACACTCCTAAACTTTGTGGACAGCCTTCCCAGAAGAGATGAAGCTGTTATAGCTGGAAAGGGTGGGCCAACTCAATATTGAACCCTATGGACTAAGACTGGGCTGCCATTAACGTGTGTGTGTAAAGGCAGGCATCCCAATACTTTTGGTAATATAGTGTATATGGTAGAGAATTTGTTTTATTTAATGAAATGCCATTCTAGATGCTAGATACTTATGGATGCATAACACAAGAGCTGCAATTGGCCATGTTATCTTGGATACCAAACATACTGTATGTGACCTAAAACATTCTATTCCTCATATGGATATTTACCCAGACTGGTAGCTGTGCTTCAGCTGAAGATACAAAGATGAAAAATAACAACTGGATCCAGAATATTAAGATCTTAAAGAATAACTAAAGGAAACCATTTTTTTTAGTTTGCATAGAGTGTAGAGGGATTAGAACATCTGACAGCTTTTTTTTGCTGTCTGTGCCCCCATTTAGGATATTCACTCTTTTTGTCCTGTTTACCATCATCATTGAAAGTAAAAGTAAAGAAAATTCTAAATTTTGGGCTGTCCTCAGAAAAGTAGAGGGGAAATCTTCCAATGAAAACACTAGTTCTGATGAGCAGGGGGTCCCTAAGGAATTCCCTTAATTTACTAGAATTTCCTCTCTTCCTGTTTGGACATGGGACAGGAAGTGAAGAGAAATCTCCAAAATGGGACAACAGATGGCAGAAACAAATTTGAAGGGGTTATAACCCTCCCACACTCTATCCAAAATGAAAAAAATGCTTTTAGTTCTGAAACCTTGGCTCACTTCTCTGTGGTGTTTACATATCTTCAATGTAACTTTTGAACACACAGATAATTACCATGGAGATGTTACCATACAAATTTAACTATAGCTGTGAGTTACTGTATTTCTTTGCCGTCTGGACTAAACACTGCAGTAATTACCTTTTGCATGATATAGTTACATAGTTACATAGTTACATAGTAGGTGAGGTTGAATAAAGACAATAGTCCATCCAGTTCAACCTGTGTAGGCATGTGTGGCTGTAATCATCTCCCATACCCCTGAATGTTCTGATCCTTGAGATGTAAGTCTAAGAGTCTTTTGAAAGCCACCATACTACCCGCAGAAACCACCTCTTGTGGTAGAGAATTCCACAATCTTGTTGCCCTAACAGTAAAGAACCCCCCGCGTTGCCTGAGGTTAAAACGCTTCTCCTCTAATCGCATTGTATGCCCTCGAGTCCTCATGCAATCCCTTCGAATGAACAGCTTTTTTTCTAAGCTGGGATCCCCATTAAGATATTTATAAATTGCTATCATGTCCCCCCTCAGACGTCTCTTCTCCAGGGAGAATAAATCGAGCGATTGTAGACGCTCTTCATAGTCAAGGTCCTCCAATCCCCTAATTAGTTTAGTTGCCCTTCTCTGGACTCTCTCCAGCTCCAACACATCCCTCCTGAGGACTGGCGACCAGAACTGGACGGAATACTCCAGATGCGGTCGGACCAGAGTTTTATAAAGTGGAAGGATTATAGTCTTATCTCTGGAATGCATCCCTTTCTTTATGCATGCTAATATTCTGTTGGCTTTGGAAGCTGCCGCTTGACATTGCATGCTGTTTCCTAATCTATCATCAACCAATACTCCCAGATCCTTCTCCATTTTTGATTCCCCCAAGGGCTCCCCTCCTAACGTGTATTGTGATTTTATGTTTTTAGTCCCCAAGTGCAAAACCTTACACTTCTCCACGTTAAACCTCATTTGCCATGTCGTTGCCCACTCTGTTATTTTGTCCAGGTCATTCTGCAGGATATCTGCTTCATGTTGTGAAGTTATTGCCCTGCCCAATTTTGTGTCATCTGCAAAAACTGATATCGAACTACTGATCCCGACCTCAATGTTGTTTATGAATAAATTGAACAAGGTTGGTCCCAGGACTGAGCCTTGGGGGACCCCGCTTACCACCTCAGACCAGTCTGAGTATGCGCTGTTTATTACTACCCTTTGGACCCGCCTTTTTAGCCAGTTCCGTATCCAAGAGCAAACCCTGCTATCGATACCTGCAGACCTTATTTTATAAATTAAGCGCTTGTGGGGAACTGTATCAAACGCCTTAGCGAAATCCAAGTACACCACATCCACTGGTCTCCCCCTATCTAGCTCACAGCTCACCTCCTCGTAAAATGTAAGGAGATTGGTTTGACAAGAACGCCCATTTGTAAACCCGTGCTGATTACTGCTGATGATGTTGTTGTCCTTAGCAAACTCTACAATATAGTCCCTTATCATCCCCTCCAGAAGTTTACATACTACTGATGTCAAACTGACAGGCCTATAATTTCCCGGGATATGCCTCTGGCCCTTTTTGAATATTGGAATCACGTTAGCTTTCTTCCAATCCCCTGGTACATCTCCTGTCCTAATACTGTCAGCAAAGATCAGGAACAGTGGTCTCGATATAACTTTACTGAGTTCCTTGAGTACTCTCGGATGTATGCCATCCGGTCCTGGTGATTTGTTTGTGTTAAGTTTATCCAGCCTTTCCCTGATTTCCCCCTCTGTTAGCCATGGTGGCAAGTCCTGTTTATTACTACTAACCATACAGTCATGGTCAGTGTACCCCTCCTTTTCCTGTGTAAAGACTGACGAGAAAAAAGCATTTAGCACGGTTGCTTTTTCAGTGTCCTCTGTAACCATCCTCCCATCATTGTTAATTATGTGTGCAATATGCTCTGCCTTAGTTTTTTTGCTGTTGATATATTTAAAGAATTTCTTTGGGTTTTTTTTACTATCCTCCGCTATTTGTCTCTCAAAGTTGATTTTAGCCATCTTGATTTCTTGTTTACTTTTCTTATTTGCCTCCTTGTATTGCTCGAAAGCCGATACTGTGCCCTCTGATTTATACTTCTTGAAGGCCAATTTTTTCCCCCTAATAAGTTTTATGACGCTACAGTTTAGCCAGCCAGGTTTGGCTTTGTCTCTTCTAAATTTATTTCCCATAGGAATGCACTGCAAGATGCCTTTGCTTAATATATTCCTAAAGCATTCCCATTTTTCCTCTGTGGTCAGGGATCCCAGGGTTTGGTCCCAGTTTACCTTTTCCATCATTGAGTACAATTTTGGAAAGTTTGCCCTTCTGAAGTTTAGGGTTCTTATGTTCCCCACTTGTCTTGTTATGTTGTTATTTACACTAAATGTGATCATCCTGTGATCGCTAGAGCCCAGGTTGTCCTGGACTCCTACCTCCGAGATTATGTCTGGGTCATTAGTGAGCAATAGATCCAGGACTGCGTTTTCTCTGGTGGGGGAATCCACCAACTGTGACATGTAATTATCCAGTAAGGTTTCCGTGAATAGGCGGGCCTTCTGTGAGTGTGCAGTCCCCTCTTCCCAGTCAATGTCGGGGTAATTGAAGTCCCCCAATACGATGACTGATCCCAATTTTGCCACTTTACCCATTAGTGCTAAAAATTCCAGCTCTACCTCCTCCCCTTGGTTAGGTGGCCTATAGCAAACCCCCACAATTACTTTCCCCTTTTCTCCTTCCCTATGGAGTTCAACCCACACAGATTCTAAATCCATGCTCATCCCATCCGTAATGTCACTCCTTTCTGTCACCTTTATATTGTTCTTGACATAGAGACATACCCCTCCCCCTCTTTTTCCTACCCTGTCCTTCCGGTACACCGAATACCCTTGGATATTGGCCAGCCAGTCATGTGAGGGGTCGAACCAAGTCTCTGTTATTCCCACAAGGTCTATGTCCTCCTCATGTACTAACATTTCCAACTCATCCATTTTATTAGCTAGGCTCCTGGCATTAGCATATACACCTCTTAGTTTTAAGGAAGTTAAGCGCAATTGGCGGTTATGTTTATTCCTGTTTGGTCTGAGGTTCTCCCACACAGACCTGCCAATTGACCTTGTGGACCTACTGTCGCTGCTGACACTACAGCTGCCTTCAGTCCTCTGCTTCCTCCTGACTGACTCTACTTCTGAGCCCTCCCCCCCGTCTCCTAGTTTAAAAGCCCCTCCAACTTGGTGGCCATCTTTCTCCCCAAAAGAGCTGTACCGTCCCCATTAAGGTGCAGCCCATCCTTACTAAAGAGCCGGTAGCCGACTGAGAAGTCAGCCTAGTTCTCCAGGAACCCAAACCCCTCCTTCCTACACCAATTCCTCAGCCACTTGTTAAGTTCCCTAATCTCCTTCTGCCTCTCTTGTGTGGCTCGAGGTACAGGCAGTATTTCAGAGAAAACCACCTTGGAGGTCCTTTTCCTCAATCTATTACCTAAGTCCCTGAAATCGTTCTTAAGGATCCTCCACCTACCTTTAACTTTGTCATTAGTGCCCACGTGCACCATGACCGCTGGGTCATCCCCAGCCCCGCACAACAATCTGTCTGCCAGATCTGCGATGTGCCGAACTCGGGCGCCCGGTAAACAGCAAACTGTTCGGTTCACGAGATCTTTTTTACAGATTTCCCTCTCTGTCCTCTTGATAATTGAGTCCCCCACTACCACAACCTTTCTAACCTTTCCTGAGTTACGGCCCCCCTTCTTCCTGGAGCCGTCCCTCCCCTGGCAGCTGGGGGAGGGTGCATGCTCCAGCTCTGCCACCCCTGAGCTGATATCCCCCTCAACCTGCAACTCGACAGATTTGTTAGGGTGTACCAACTCAGGATTGGCCTCCCTGGCTCTCCTCCCTCTACCCTTCCTAACAGTCACCCAGCTGCGTACCTCTGCTGCTTGCGTCTCCTCTGTTCCTCCCTCCTCTATGCTGGCCCCTGCCAGCGCCTGATAGGTAATGTCCAAGCTCCTTTCCAGGTTGTTGATGCCACGCAGTGTTGCCACTGTGTTCTGTAGGTCCAGGATCTGGTCTACCAGAGCAACAAGTTGCTCACATCTTGCACAGCAGTATTCGCCCTCGAATGGTTCATCAAGGAACGCATACATGCAGCAAGAAGTGCACTGAGTGGCATCCGCAATCCTGTCGGACATTATTACCCACTACTCTATGGGGATATATTAACGAACTGCTCTTCCTAACCTACACTACCTCTAACTTCCCTGGTACTGAACCTGGGGTACTCACCAGTCGCTAATATACTAACCAGTCGCTAAGATACTCACCAGTCGCAAAGATCCAACAGACGCAAAGATACTCACCAGTCGCAAAGATCCAACAGACGCAAAGATACTCACCAGTCGCAACGATACTCACCAGTCGCAACGATACTCACTAACCGCAACGATACTCACCAGTCGCAAAGATCCAACAGACACAAGATACTCACCAGTCGCAAAGATACTCACCAGTCGCAAAGATACTCACCAGTCGCAAAGATACTCACCAGTCGCAAGATACTCACCAGTCGCAAGGATACTCACCAGTCGCAAGGATACTCACCAGTCGCAAAGAATCTCACCAGTCTCAAGATACTCACCCGATACACACCAGTTGCAAATATACTCACCAGTCGCAAGATGCTAACCCTCGCAAGATGCTAACCAGTCGCAAAATGCTCACTAGTCGCTAAGATACTCACCAGTCTCTAAAATACTCACGGTCGATCAGTCAAGAGCGCCGTCGGTCGGTCGCAGAACAGTCTTGTCGGTCGCAGAACGGTCTTGTCGGTCGCAGGACGGTCTTGTCGGTCGCAGGACGGTCTTGTCGGTCGCAGGACGGTCTTGTCGGTCGCAGGACGGTCTTGTCGGTCGCAGGACGGTCTTGTCGGTCGCAGAACGGTCTTGTCGGTCGCAGAGCGGTCTTGTCGGTCGCAGAACGGTCTTGTCGGTCGCAGAACAGTCTTGTCGGTCGCAGAACAGTCTTGTCAGTCGCAGAACAGTCTTGTCAGTCGCAGAACAGTCTTGTCAGTCGCAGAACAGTCTTGTCAGTCGCAGAACAGTCTATCGGTCGCAGAACAGTCTTGTCAGTCGCAGAACAGTCTTGTCAGTCGCAGAACAGTCTTGTCAGTCGCAGAACAGTCTTGTCAGTCGCAGAACAGTCTTGTCAGTCGCAGAACAGTCTTGTCAGTTGCAGAACAGTCTTGTCAGTCGCAGAACAGTCTATCGGTCGCAGAACAGTCTTGTCAGTCGCAGAACAGTCTATCGGTCGCAGAACAGTCTTGTCAGTCGCAGAACAGTCTATCGGTCGCAGAACAGTCTATCGGTCGCAGAACAGTCTTGTCAGTCGCAGAACAGTCTTGTCAGTCGCAGAACAGTCTTGTCAGTCGCAGAACAGTCTTGTCAGTCGTTGACGGTCGCAAGCAAGGTCAGTCAGTCACAGATCCCTATGGTCAGTCAGTCACAGATCCCTATGGTCAGTCAGTCACAGGATGGTCTGTCAGTCCGTCAGTCACAGGTCCCCAAAGCACGTCACACAGCTGCAGGGAGATACTCACCAGTCGCCGCTGCTCCTCCTCCCCTGCTTCCGTGAACCTCCCTCCTCAATACTGTGTGGTGTCCGTTCACCGCCGCAGCCGCCGCTCCGCCGTCTACGGCCGCGGCTTCCAGTCCCGGTCCTTCACGTCCCGGTCCCGCTCTCTGTTCCGGTCTCTCTGTCCCCTGTCCCCTGCACTCGCGCCGGCCTCTGGTGACCTAGTGCGGCTCCCCCGCACGTGTCACCCGGCTCTCCTCCACGCTCTCCTCTACACACACTCCTCCGGCTGCTCGCTGCTGCTTGCTCCTCCCACTTCCTGACTTGTGATTTCATGCAGACGATATACAGGATCATTATTATGTTGCCACTTGCCACATGCAATTTTGCATTTATAACTGGAAAGATGACTGTATTTTTTGCATCTAGCGCATCCTGTATCATACTGCTCTTGTGCAACTTGCTGGTAAATATCCACAGGGCAGTTTGCCCTAGATATACACCAATTAGCCATAACTTTGTGACCAGCCAGCCATAACCTGCTGAGACATGGGCTCCACTAGACCTCTAAAAGTATGCTGTGGTATCCAGCACCAAGCCATCAGTAGCCGATCTTTTAAGTCCTGTAAACTGTAAGATTGGGCCAATCCTGTTTAATTTATTCATAAATGATCTAGAGGAGGGGATATCTAGTACAATCTCAGTATTTGCAGATGATACTAAACTAGGCATGCCAATATCTTCTATGCAGGATGTGGAAACCTTACAAGCGGACCTGAACAAAATTATGGGGTGGGCAACTACATGGCAGATGAGGTTTAATGTTGAAAAATGTAAAGTAATGCACCTGGGTGCCAGAAAGCAAGCTACTCACTAGGGGGGGAACCTCTGGGTGAGTCTAGGATGGAAAAGGACCTGGGGGTACTGGTAGACCACAGGCTTGGCAGTGGCATGCAATGCCAAGCCACTGCAAGCAAAGCCAACAGAATACTGGGATGTATAAAAAAGGGATTCACTCCAGAAATAAAGAGATTATTCTCCCACTCTACAAGACTCTGGTCCGGCCACATCTGGAGTATGCTGTCCAGTTCTGGGCACCGGTCCTCAGGAAGGATGTGCTGGAACTGGAGAAAGTCCAGAGAAGGGCAACAAAAATAATTAGGGGAATGGAGGATATCAGCTATGAGGAAAGACTACAGGCATTGAACTTATTCTCTCTGGAGAAGAGATGATTGAGGGGGGATATGATATCAATGTACAAATACTGTACTGGCAACCCTAGCATATGGAAAAACCTATTCAGAGAAAGGAAATACAATAAGACACGTGGCCACTCACTAAATCTAGAGGAAAGGCAGTTTAACCTTAAAATGCATAAGGGATTCTTCATTGTAAGGGCGGTAAGGATGTGGAATTCTCTTCCACAAGCAGTCGTATCAGCAGGGAGCATTGATAGTTTCAAAAAACTATTAGATGGGCACCTTAAAGACCACAACATACAGGGGTATGCAATGTGCGGTTAACAGTAGACACACACACACACATCATAGGTTGAACTGGATGGACTGATGTCTTTTTTCCACCTCAATTATGTAGATGAGACCTCCATGGGTGGGAGAAGTTTTTCCAGTGCATACCACAGTTGATCGATTGCGTTGAAATCTGGAAAATTTGAAGACAATACCTCAAGCTCATTGTGTTCCTTAAATCATTATTGAATTTATCAGACTAGACTACCTTCTTCTATTGAACTGTCCAGTTTGGATGTACTCACATGCCCTTTGTAGGTGCTTTTCGCTGTGGACAAGGGTCAGCATGAGCACCCTGACTGATCTGTGGCTAAGCAGCCCCATTCCCAACAAACTGCGATGCGCTGTGTGTTCTGGCACTTTGCTATTAGAAAAAGCATCAACTATTTCAGCAATTTGAGCTACAGTAGCTCTTCTATTAGATGGGACTACATGGGGGCCTTCAATACCCATGTGCATAAATAAGACTTGGCCACACATGACTCGATCCCTGGTTTTCCCTTCTTGGATCATTTTTGGCGGGTCCTGACCACTGCAGACTGGGAACATCCCACAAGAGCTGCAGGTTTGCAGATGCTCTGACCTAGTCTAGCCACAATAAACTCAAAGTCTCTCAAATTCTTACCCTTCCCCATTTTTATGCTTTTAGCACACCGACTCTAGGGACAACATGTTCACTTACTACCGAATATATCCCACCCACAATCAGATGCCATTGTAAGAAAGAATCAATGTTATTTACTTTACCTGTCAGTGATCATAATTTTATGGCTGATCACTGTATATGCTTATGTGTGTGTAAATATACATACTGTATATAAATAAAAAACACAGCCCCCATATGATACAAATATAAATAGGAATGCATATGCAAGACCATGGTAGTTTTTTTTGTTGTTGCCATGCTTATATATATATATATATATATAGATAGACTGCCTTTATTTGTATATGTGATGTTCTGTATTAATTTTGGCTTGAAAATACACAGTAACTAATCCATAACCCCAAGGGATACTAGAGGTGGAGCACATATCTAAGTCTGCACAGTTACAGTATAAGAAGCCTAAATATTCAGATTCTTGCATAAGAATTCAAAATATTCAGATTCTTGCATAAGCCTAACTGTGACAGGATCTCTTTTATTCTGACTTGAAGAAGAGTCCAGGCCCTGTTCAAAGGGACAGCAACTTGAACACTACAGCTGTGGCCAAAAGTATAGAATGACACAAATACATTTTTGCAAAGTCTGCTGCTTCAGTGTTTTTAGATCTTGTCAGAGGTTATTATGGTATACTGAAGTATAATTACAAGCATTTCATATGTGTCAAAAGGATTTTGACAATTACAATAAGTTTATGCAGAGTCAATATTTGCAGTGTTGAAGACCTCTGCAATTCCCCCTGGCATGCTGTCAATCAACTTTTGTACCACATCCAACTGATGGCAGCCCATTCTTGCATAATCAATGCTTGGAGTTTGTCAGAATTTGTGGGGTTTTTTTTTCCATCAGCGTCTTGCGGATTGCCCACAGGTTGTCAATGGGATTAAGGTCTGGGGAGTTTCCTGGCCATGGACCCAAAATTTCGATGTTGTGTTCCAAAAGCCACTTAGTTATCAATTTTGTCTTATGGCAAGGTGCTCCATCATGCTGGAAAAGACATTGTGCGTTACTAAACTGTTCTTGGATGGTTGGGAGATGTTGCTCTCGGAGGATGTTTTTGTACCATTCTTTATTCATGGCTGTGTTCTTAGGCAAAATTGTGAGTGAGCCAACTGCCTTGGCTAAGAAGCAACCCCACACATTATTAGTCTCAGGATGCTTAACTGTTGGCATGACACAGGACTGATGGTAGCGCTCACCTTTTCTTCTCCGGACAAGGTTTTTCCTGGATGCCCCAAACAATCAGGTAGGAGATTCATCAGAGAAAATGACTTTACCCCAGTCCTCAGCAGTCCAATCTCTGTACCTTTTGCAGAATATCAGTTCTTTTTTTTTCTCCCCAGAGAGACTTCTTTGCTGCCCTTCTGGACACCAGGCCATCCTCTAAAAGACTTTGCCTCACTGTGCCTGCAGATGCACACACACCTGCCTGCTGCCTTTCCTGAGCAAGCTCCACACTGGTGGTGCCCCGATCCTGTAACTGAATCAATTGTAGGAGATGGTCCTGGTGCTTGCTTGACTTTCTTGGGCACCCTGAAGCCTTCTTCACAATCCCATAAAAACATTTCCACTGCATTTAAGTTCATTTTCATAGCAAAGAAGGAATTTGCAATTCATCTAAACACTTTTCATAACATTCTGGACTATATGAAAATTTCCATCATAAAAACTGAGGCAGTAGACTTGGTGAATATTAATATTTGTGTCATTCTCAAAACTTTTGGCCACAGCTGTAATATAGATAGTTGAAGGCACCACAAATTGCCTGTGGTTCACAAATTAGAGAAAATAAAAGTGCACATGCAGTGACAGAACGACTACTAAATGATCAACAAGGCAATATTTAAATTAACTTTATTAAGTTGCCAAATCTGATAAATTAGCACAGACAAAATCAGCATGTGCATGTGTTACAAATGGTTTTCTTTACAGAATTATAACAGAAAGTTACAGTACAAACTGTAAAAAGAAAGACAAGTCCGCTTGTCTCAAACATATTCTTATAAGAGGAAGGGCAAATTTGTATATTTCAGTTAAAGTTAAGATTTTTCTACCTCCTCCAACATGATTTCAATGTTACAAATATTACACTACTTTACAAAATTCATCCTAGAAATGAGAAGAACATATGTTTTATACAGAAATGTGAACTTGCATTCAGTGTCCACTGATTATGCTTGTTTTCAGTTGGTGATATGACATGGCTAAGTAATGCATCTTCCTTGTCAGAAAGGGACAGCACCATACCATTCAGCAGCAGAAAACATTTTCAATATCCTTACAGAAGCTTAATATTTATATATCTTTATTATCATATCACATATTTTGCACACCATTTCATGTTTCTACCCAGTAAAAACTCAACTGTATCCAAAGTTTGACATCCAAGTTCAGTCAAACTTTGGACTTTTAAGAAATATGAAACTCACATTTTATTGTAATAAATCTCATCCCAACTTTGCTTAATGGGTATCAGAGCTGGTTTTTCTTAAAGCACTGAATTAGGCCTAGGAATTCTGCACCATATTAACGGTCTGGTAATATTGCTATTTTCAGAGTATCCTGAAAGCCAGACAGAGAATTTATCAATGTGTGTCCAATAGAACTGTGTGCATTTTCTTACAGCAACCCGATCCACATTTTCTTTTAGCATTTTATACTGCAGTTTTACGGATTGGTGAGGCCAAACTAGTGTCATCTGTTGAAATGTTTGACAGTTAACATAAAGCGTGTGTAAAATATTTAGTGGGCTTCTTGATCCAACAGTACTCTTGCAGGGTTTCATTAATCCCCTATGTCAGGGATATGCAAACTGTGGCCCCCAGCTGTTGCAAAACTACAAGTCCCATTATGCCTCTGGGTGTCATGCTTGTGGCTGTCACGAGTCTTGCTATGCCTCACGGGACTTGTAGTTCTGCAACATCTGGAGGGTCACAGTTTACCTATCCCTGCCCTATGTGGTATGTGACTGCATTGTACACTTGACGTTAACAGTGAACACCAAATGGAATGTTAGAAGACATGGCCTACAGTCCGACATTAATCCTTTATTATCTATGCACTTACATTATAGGGTTAAATTAACATGAGCTTGAATAGATTAAAAGATAAAATCCTGAGTAGAAGCATAGGACAGATATGGATTTTATACCATACCATGTATACACAAAATTTTTATGGAGTCACTCCTTGCTACCCACAGTTTTCGCTCCAGTGACTGCTATGGGAATATTTCACATTTTCAGGTCAAAGCTCAGGTTTATTAAAGCAGAAATTGCAGCGCTTACATTCTGTCCAGTTCTGGTCGCCAATCCTCAGAAAGGATGTGCTGGAACTGGAAAGAGTCCAAAGAAGGGCAACTAAACTAATAAGGGGATTGGAGGTCCTTAATTATGAAGAGCGATTAAATGATTGTGCTGTCCCTTAAACCGCAAGCGAAAGCTAGACTGCGGTCACAACAGGCATTACACTTTACCCCATGTATGGGCTGCTTTTTCCCATACCAAATAATAGGCGACCCCATCTCCTTGCATTGAAATTGGCTCTTTAAACCCTATGGAGGATAGAGAAAATATTATATATCATATTATATTATTTCTCCTCATTTTACACATGATCTTTCTAGGTAAAGTCGCCACAATTATAATAGAGTAAGTGAATACCTTTATAGTGTCAACCCTGAACAGGTCAAAACAGGAAAACTTTTACAGGATAACTTTATATTCATGAAGAGTTAAAAGCCAATTCCATCTTTCTGATTGGGTTTCATGTTACACCCATGTTCAGGTACAGACTTGTAGTTGGATACATCATCTGTAAAAACCAAATCACTGCATTCGTGATCCACTGATAGCGGTTTCAATGCTTCGCAGGCTCAAATAGATAAATAATAATAAAAAAAATGAATAAACACTTTTTTTTTTTTTTTATTTAGTGTAGGTGTACTTATAATTTTTTTGCACAAACGATAGAATATGATCTTTTAAAAAACACTTAAGCAAGAAATGTATTTTTGTAGTAGTAGGTTTATATAAATTTGTAATGATGTCAATCTTCTGCTGCATCTCTCACACCAAGAAAGTGAAAGGAAACAATCTGAGTCGGGGGGGGAGGGGGGGTTGGGGATGGGGGCACATGTATATGGATGAGGTGTCCTATTATTGGGCAGAGAGGCATAAAACCAGCTATTTCTTTCTATGGTTATCCATCAGATAAAGTACTATCACCTGATTCCAGGGGCAGAGTGTTGAATTGCACAGAGATGATATGTTTGCTACTTTAGAAGTTGGAGTAATACATCCATCTATTTCACAAAAAGAGATCCTTGATAGCATGCCCCCCCCCCCCCCAGAGTTCCACTTTAAAATGGACCACAATATGCAGTTTTGGTGCATATGGATATTGCAGTCCACAGTCACACGTATCCCCTCCTCACTATGGATTGTCCCAATCTCAAATGCAACTTTATTGCACCTAGAATTATGATCTTTTGACTATTCAAAGGTAACGGAATCAAGTACTGCTGCAAACAGTATGTGAATGCTTAATATATGATTCTTCTCATATTATAATTATTATTTGATTATGTTCATCTCTATTAAGTGATTCATATAGAATATATTCTTGACGTTAGGCTGTGTCCAGACTATGGATATTCAAGTATTTGCAGATTTCTAAAAAAAAAAAAGTCAACAAGCCTTTGAGGCCCTTTGGCAAGCACTGGAGAACCAGTTATCTGAAGTTAACAGCAGAAGCACCTTTCGCATAACTCTAATGTAAGTATAGAGAAGGGGGCTCCGTTAGAGAACTTCCATACATCTACTTTTAACTTTTAGAATAGGTTGTACCACACTGCTTAAGTTACCTTAGGGCTGGCTCACACCGGGCTGTGTTACCTTAGGGCTGGCTCACATCAGATACTTTCCAGTGCATTATTAAAAAGGTATCCAAAAACGCATACAGTAAGTACCAAGAAGTCTAATGGCCCCAGTTCACTCCATTGCGATTAGGTCCAGTGCTGTTAACAAAAGTAGAACGTGCTGCAGTTTGTTTAACTGAAATGCATCCAAATGCATGTAAACACACTGGAATGCACATAAGAAACCATTGTCCCAAGATTGGTCTAAAAAAAGTGTCAAATTAAAAAAAGAAAAAAAGGGGGGGGGGGGGATAATAAAATATGCACTGAAAAGTACTAAAAAATGTTTAAAAAACACATTTGCACAAATATGCAAAAAGGCACCTGGAATTCTGAAATTGTGTGAACCTGCTCTTATGGTTTTGTTAAGAATAAGTAAATACTTTTATGTCCACAGCCTGTTCATAGCTTTTTATGTCCTTAGCCCATCCACATGTTTACATTAAAATATGCAACTTTGGTAAGGTTTCATTTTCTGGAATGGGACATATATAAAAAATAAAAAACAAATTCCAGTCATTTATTCAAATCTATTCTTTATGAAACGAATCAAAGTTCACATACTAGTCCGTCATTAGAGACAAGACTAACATTTTTCAAGACTGCATGTATCAAAGGATGCAGTCCCTCGAAGAGGGTTTTTTTTTTTTGCAAAAAGCACTAAAAAACCAGGCCAAAAGGTAGCCACAAATCTTCCACTGCCTGTTACATTCTCCCCCCCCCTCCAGCATTCCTAAACATTTACAAGGGTCCTGTCCCATCTTAGGCTCAAATCACACCTATGCATGTTGCTTTTGAGCATTTCTGTATTGCTTTTTGCTGTGCTTTGCAAGTTTTTTTTTTTTTTTTAAACGCGATTTTCGGTTGTTTTTTTGGAAAATTTGTTGTTGGGTAGATTTAAAAAATGCAAAACACTGGACACACTGGATGCAAAACACAAATCGTGGGAAAATCGCGGTAAAAAGGCATTACTTGCATTTTGGATGCAGGTCCATTGAAGTCTATTACATGTAAAAACTCTGTATTTTGCAGGGGAAAAAAGTCCCCGGCCCTTTCCAAAAACACAGAGGCACAAAACTGCATTGATTTGAACGTGTTCTATAGGAAACCATGTTAAAAAAAAAACAATGCATTCCTGCAAAAAGCATGAAAAAATGCATTAGTGTGAATCCAGCCTAAAGCAGTGCTGGTCTCTCTTTATGCTCTCACAAAACACACACAGAGCAGCAGGAACCATTGGCTCCTGATGCTGCCAGTCAAATTTCATGAGGAGGGAGCAGGTCTGCTCTGTGTGCATCTATAGATGCACACAGCCCGGCTTGGAAGTACACCAGAACGGGTGCACCCTCAGCACACAGCTTGGGGAGAGGGCACTCGTAAGAAAAAGGAGAGGACAGTGCCAGCAGGGGACTCCAAACGAGGTGGTAAGGGGCCGCTCTGGCCAATATTATTGTAATACCCAAGAGCAAAAAAGTATAACATATTTTTATTTAATTAAAAAAAAAAAAATTAGGCTTTTGGCTTTACAATCACTTTCAGTTGTTGCTCTGCGTTAGGCGTTCGAACTGGGGTAAAAGTAACACAAGCAGATGAGTGTTTACCTTAACTTTAAAATAAACAGTTTTCTGTGAAATCAAATATAGTATGAAAAAAAGTTTTATTGAAGAAAAATACCATCTCTACAGGTTTTTAAACCACACACAAAAAGGACCCCTTCAGTATAGGTCAGAAAGAGGCGCTGGATGTTTATGAAATCTGGTCATTTACACTTACGTACACATGGCAATTTTTAATGTCAGTTAGTAAACGCTAGCCAGATCATATTTTGCAGAAGGCATTTAGCCAGCTAAAGCATGCATTTACTAAAAATTTAGTGTCTGCAAAAATCCCCTCAGTAGTCTTCTAGGTACAACCATCTAAAGTCTGCTAAATACTTGGTATAAATCATGATTCTCATCAAATACATTAAGCCAAAGCCAAAAGCAACTCTATAGCATCTGTAGTTTAAAAGTTTTAGTAAAACTTTAATTTTAATAGTCTTAGCAGATAAACTTTATATGTGGTTATAAATACTTTCTGCTTAGTATTTGATAAATGGATTTTAATTAAAACATTGCAATAACGCTGTAGAATTTCAATGTACTCCATTTCTGATGGTCAAATACAGATAAGTAAAAATGTTAAAGAATCCTTAAAAACTTTATTAACAAGAAATCTGAGAATAAAAGGTGCTTTTTATTAAAACAATGAAAACTGAAATTACTCAGTTACACACATTTTGTTCTATCCTTCCACTTCACAATAAATTAGTCAATAATAACGTTATGCCAAATTAGAAAAAAAAAAAAAGAAAGAAAGAAAAAACGAAAACCAAGGACGGCAGAACCTATTTGATGCGCAATGTGTCGATGTCTAAACCTTTCCAGTCACCCTCCTTGCTCGTTAAGGTGCAATCCCACGCAGAACCAAAGTGTTAGCAACATTTTGTGGTAATATCTCAGGAGGCATGCAAGAAAGGAGCTTACTTTATTTTAAGTGGTACCTTTTTCTCCATTTGGTACCCCATTCCATGTTTAAAACATTAGTCAAATAATTTGGATAGCCTTCTGACAGTGGCGACTTTAACCAGATAGATTTTCTACAGATGCAGCCACAAATGTATATGAGAAAAAAAAAAAAATAGATATATCCAAACAACTGGTTCTCAAGCATCTAAACAACTTGGTTGAATGGTTACCAGAATATGGTTAGTAGGTACTTGTCCCATACACAATAAAGTTACCTTTGGAATAGCACTTAAATCACTTAGTATGTAGGTGCAAATGCTTACGATATTTAGGTAGCTTTAATTCTGAAAGACTTTTTACACCACTGTAGGACTACTGAAAGATTGGCTCATATGGTTTCATATACTACAGTAATGATTTATGATTGCACTACCGTACAACCAAAAACTACTGCACATCTCCTGTAACTAATCAAGGGCTTTTGTACCCCATTATGCTAGAATTGCTTGCAGTTCTTTGGAGGTCAAATAACTTCTATTTGGCTACGAAACTTGTGATCAGAGGACAAAAAAGGTTTTTATTTGCATAACTGAGAATTACCCAAGTAGCTGAGCTTGGACCATTGGCATATGATACCAAGGGTTAAACAGGCAACAGCCTGGGGCTCAGACTCTAGAGGTCTTTACTACATGCAATTATTAAATGTGGTCACCTTAAGCAACTGGAAGGGTCTGTGACTACATCTCTGCTACAGACCCTAGAGGCAGCCCATCAGGATGCTAAAAAGTTTCTATATATCAGTATTTTTTATAGTAAGCCTATTTCAGCTCTGGGAGTCTCAGGTTTTCTACAGGGCCTGTGTCTATGGGCTTTTGTTCCTGAAAGGTAAAATCCACTTGAAGCAGGCCACCTACACTCGTCAATGACTTAAAAGATTTCACAAGTTTTCCAAGCGGATGCCATGAACAAAAGCCCAAAGGCCATTGACACAGACCCTTAAGATAATTGAATCATCATGCACAATGCATGCATTGTCCTCCTACCTGAAAGCATCTTTTCCATATGATCTGCAATTTTGTCAGATGGAAAAGTAATAACTGTGTACACATGGAATTTATGCATAATCCAGTTAAAATGGTGGAAATGCCTATAAATTGGAAGCAGCCCAGAGCCGTACTATAATTCCCCCATTGGTTTGGACCCAACCTCTTCTGATTCCCAAGCCTTCTTACTGGTCTAGAAGGCCAATACCTTCCTTAATGGACAAATCGTGAGATCATGGCCAAGCCTGTGTGTCTGGTGTAACATTCAACTCACAGTTTTCACTGCAGTTAAAAAATGTCTATTCAAGAATTATGCACAGTAATATGTAAAAAAATACGCTGATTCCAGGGGAGGCACACTTTGATCCATTATTTTAATGGCTACCTTTATATTGTTATTTTTATAGTTCTTAAAAACAAATTATTCTGTTTGTTTCCTAGTTTACTGCCAACTAAAGCACTATATGAAAACTATTGCTAAAATACAAATGGCTTTAATGTCAAAGAACGTCTTGTAATAATCACAGACTTAAATAATATTCCCATTTCTTGGCAGAAGTTAAAGAGCATCTATGATAAAGGAAAATTGCTTTGTTACAAGCCTCAGATGAAAAGGATTTTCTGAATCCCTGGTCTTGAGCATGTTATCCTGGAAGTTAGAGAAGGACTAATTCCATCAAAGGCCTATCAAACAGTTAATTTGCTTAATAACAGATTCCTTTTAAAAACTCTACCCAAAACCAGTGGATTGTAGTACACAATAAATCTGCATGGACATTTAAAAGATTATCCACTGAAATCAATGCATTAATCATTCAAAAGATTTCAAGTACATAATGAATATAATTTTTGTGGGAATTTCATTGTATCAGATCGACAGAGTTAAAAGGCAAGTTCAACTACTATTGGAGGTGCTTTCTACAATCCAAGAAAATAAAGTGGTTCTGGGTGGAGTTCTTCTTTTACAAAAAGCTATTGTCTATATATCACTTCCAGTACATTTAAAATCAAGATAATATTGAATACATCCTGGGAATCCATTACAGAGGGCGGAAATTAAAAAAAAAAAAAAAAAAAAAAAAAAAAAAAAAAATCGCTCTATGGCCCATTGTAAACACATTACTCAAGTTCTGTCAAATTATGAAAACATACATATGTGAATACAAAGCAGTTCCTCTTATAGCAGCAACTTGTATTTCATTTGAATTTCAAAAACTAGCAGCAAAAGAAGAAAAGAAAGCAAAACAAAACAAAAAATCTGTATTCCAAAGTAATATCTGGCTATATATTTTTAAAGGTCTTTTTGCCTCCTTTGTATTGTGGAAACTATATGATGCCAACGAGGGCTGCTGCGTAGTGCGTTGACTTGCTCACTTGACAGTAGTGACAGTTCTTACAGACACCTGGCACAAAGGCATCCATTTTTTTGTATTCTTTACATCCCATTTAAAATGACAGCATATCAGCTTGCACATCTCAGTTCCAAAATATGTTCATTAGATTACTTTTTGTTGAAATCACAGTGTATGCACATCCTAAATCATGAGGCCTAGGGACCTAACATTGCAGACGTGGCATTAATTGGGCCATTGTATGGGTTACTGCTGAGAGGAAATTCTCCTCATGCACACATGATCTATACAGTGGTCTACTTGTTCACTTGCTGCTGGAGGTGGAGAAGAAATTCGTAATATGATAAGGCGGATTCTGTTCTGTCTTCAATCATGTTCTGCAGGAAAATTGACTTTAAAGCACTCTCATCCCTGAGAAATTAAAGAAATTGGTTAGTTAGAGGAATAACCAATTTTAAAAACACAATTATAAATAAATTATTAGACAAAGCAATATGACCCAATGTGTTAATAGTGGGTGAGCAAGACTTTAAAGCCTCATGCACACAGGGCCTCTGTTTAGGCCCATCTGAATGGCTGAACTCCTGGTAGGAAAAAGCTGCTTAAAAAAAAAAAAAAAGTAAAAGCAGCAAATTGCACATGCGTCTAGCATTCTTGCTATCGGAATGTATTATCATTCAAACGCTACACACGTGTTTAGGCATGTTGCACATATTTTCTGCTCTTTGGCTTCTCTCCTGAGAGCGCCTTTGGTGCTTTTTTTTTCTTGCCTGTAAATGCCTAGGTTTACTGGACACATAGGCTTACACAGAGGTGCTTTTACAGGCTGAAAACAAAACGCTCAATGCCTGTAAGCTCTGTCTGCATGAGGCCTTAGGACACATCTCACATTTTCCAGGAAATAAGCCATGGGCCAATGCTATCTTCAGTGTCAGAAATTCACACAGGATACAGACACACATGGTTATGTGCCTACCAGACTTGCATCCCCAGTACTCAAGTCTAGTATGACCCTGTCATCTGATGTCTACGGGTGGCCTAAAGTGTTTGTTACCTCAACATTTCCTATTTCTGATATGTGCCTGCTGTACCATGTACTTGTATGAAAAGTTTTCGGTTCTCTTTGTATTGCTTCCTTTGTGTGAAGTCCCTGGCATTCCTGCTAGGCCCTTTGCTTTCCTATTAAAAACTGACCACACTAAGCAGGAGAACACACCCTGATCAGTTCTCCAACTATGTTGGGAACTCCAATGATCAGACTTGTCCTGGCACACCTCCACACACAACCTGTCACTGTTAAGCTCAGTGTACTGTTGCTTTACCTCCCGTCAGCTCTTATGCAGTTGAGAACAGGTGGAATGTGATCACTTACAAAAAAAAAAAAAAAAAGGAAAAAAGGTATTTATAAATGTTTTTTTTTTTATATCTATACAAAAATGTTTTGCCTTTTATTTCTATTTTAAACTGAACAAGTTATTTTACAAGGTGATCGTTTACAACCACTTTAAAGCCGACAATGCTCAAGAAGATTTAGTAGCCTGGAATCATATTAAGATTAGGCCAAATTGCACTTGAGCACAATACCCAGATTTTACATACAATATATAGCGGCTAAAAAAAAGAGGTCATAAGATAACTGAATAAAAGGACAGATAGAGATAGCGGCTAAAAAAAAGAGGTCATAAGATAACTGAATAAAGGGAAAGATAGAGAATGGGACTAAAATAATTAAACCTACTCCCAAAAAAACTATGCCATGTTTCCACCAACCAAACGCAGCATACTTACATATATTGAAAAATCACATTTATTGCAATCAGTGCCTACATACAGTATATGAGAAGTGGAAAAAGCTCCAGAAACAAATTATTTTTTTTAAAGGTTTAAAAACTCAATTTTAAACAGACTTGTTCTGTTCAAAAATTTGCAATCTTTGTTGCCCTATCATAGTGTGATAAAAATACTTGGTAAATAAAATCTAAATGTAACACTTTTTTTTTTTCTAGAAAAGCAAAGACAACATATGGTGTTCAATTCCTGACAGCATTATGGGGCATATTTATAAGGTAGTGATTGGGACTTTCACCAAACATTTACTGGCAGTAAATTAATAACTGACACATGCAACAGGAAGGCTCACCTGCAGTTAAAAGTTTGGCGAAGGCTGCCAAACTATTTATTCAGTGCGAGTTGAAAGCACAGGCCAAAAAACCATTGTAGGTCCAGTTTTCACTACTGGTTTGTTCACTTGGTTGCCAGTCAAGCCCAGATGAAGGGGGCACATAGACTCCCAAAACGTATGGTCTAGTTCAGTTTTGGGCACTAATTCTCAAAAAGGATATTGGGGAACTGGAGAAAGTGCAGAGAAGGGCAACCAAACTGATAAGAGGCTTGAAGGAGCTCTGTTATGAAGACAGATTAGAGGAACTGAATTTAATCTCTCGAGAAGAGATGAAGAGGGGATATTGATCAACATGTACAAATACATAAGGGGTCCATATAGTGAACACAAAAAAAATACACCCTCAAGAGGTAGGAACCTCTGCAACCGCAGCCTGAAAAACTTTGCAGCCAAAAGCAGCATTTGAAGATGCAAGTACATCCACCTTATAAAACTTTGAATGTGTGTAAAGAGAACCACGTAGCCATCTTGCACACCTGAAACACCGATGCCTGATGACGGAAGGCTCAGAAGGCACTTAGCTCCCTCATAGAATGCACCTTGAAAGGGAAAGGAGGAACCTAACCCTTAATAGAATATACCTGCACCTCCATCTGCCTGATCGATCTGGAAATGGTCATAGCAGATGCAGCCTGCTCCTCACGAGACCATCTGTAAGAACAAACAATGGGATTTCCGAATCGACTCAGTCGCCACCAGGTACACCAAAATAGCCCTGACCACATCCAAAGAATGTAGAACAATTTCTTTAGGATGATTCAGCTTAGGACACAAGGACGGCAACACAATGTCTTCATTCAAATGGAACCCTGAGACAACCCTAGGAAAGAACGCCTGACAGGGTCGTAACACCACTTACCTGTCCCTGTGAACCACCAGGTAAGGTGACAGACAGGATAACGAAGCCAACTCCGACATCCTACGCGCAGAAGTCATAGCAACCAAAAAGGCCACCTTGTGAGACAGAGTGAGCAAAGAAAGTTTATGAAGGTTTTCAAAAGGAGGCTTTTAAAGTACCGACAGTACCAAATTGAGATCCCACGGGGGTACCAGGGGTCGCACTGGAGGAGCCAGATGGCGAACTCCCTGCACAAAGGACTTTGGTGCACAAACGGTCTATGGAAAAAAATATCCAAGGCAGCAGCTGAGTCCGCCAACTTTAAAGTTTCCCGCACTGACACAATCAATGCCTCCACCAGCGCTTTTTCATGCGCGGCTGCAGAGGAGGATTCATCCTCACTGTTGGAGCACTCAGGGTGTGTGGACGCAGACCCAGTGGGCTGACTCGTGTCCACGGTGGCCAAATCCCCCTCAGAAACGGAGGAAGCAGAGGATACAGGTCAAGGTGGGAGGTGCTTCTAGCCAGGTCTCCTTTGTAGGGCCATATCTACTTTGGCTACTAGTGACTGCAGGGCTGCTGTCATGGCTGCCAGGCAGACCGCGACCCTGAGGGCCCCGCAGCTTCCAGGAGTTGATCAGGTGGTGAAATGAGCTCCCCAGGCTCCATGACCATAAAGGGTTAAGTAGAACCGCTGCTTAGCAAAGAAAATATTTTTTTAATTTTATTTATGAAAAAATAAAAAAGAGGGAGGCCCCTCCCCCTCATGCACTGCTGTGGCACAAGAAGCAGTGCACCCACGGCGCTGTATACAGCAAGGAAGGATAGTGTACCTCCAGAGACTCACCATATGAGCTGGAAAGCCAAAAAACCATCAGCCACACTGCTGGAAAGAGGAAACGCTGACCTGACACTAAAGGACCCCACAGCCTCAGCACTGTCTCAGACTAAAGAAAAATGTCAGCTAATGCAAGTCTATGGGGAAACAAAGAACATGGCCGCTGGACCAGGAATCACAGAAACCACGGAAAAGTGGCGGTACCATGCGGCGCTGCATGGGAACCTGGACCCAACTGGATCCCAGGAAAAAAAAATCTACAGACCGCAGGAAAGGACACCCTAGGGACCCCCCTGCAGCACCCAGGTACGGGCACCCCAAACCGGGACCGACAGTGGTATCACTCACTGCTCCTCCAGCCGAGCACCATGTAGCCCCCTACCCAATTTCACCCATGCCCCCACTAGGCCCGGGGGGGGGGGGGGGGAGACAGGGGAGGGCATCCAAATTTAAGGGGGAAGGAGGAGGAGGAAGGAGGAGGCCATTGACCAAACCAACAATTCCGCAGGAAAGGAGGGGGGAACACTACTCAACATACCAAGGTCACCAGGCGGGCGCTACTCCCAGCAGTCCACCGCACCATCTTGGAATGGGGGTGCTGCGGCCTGAGGTACGCTGCGACTATGGTCATGACCAGTGCTATGTGACCTTGCGAGGTGTTTCACTCGCCGGTCAGCCCCCGCCCAGTGGGACTATGTCACGGCCAACGTAGCGCGGAGCTAGTAATTGGGTTGCGCTCCCTGGCCAGACTGGGAAGACCGTAAGGATCTAGAATATCCAGTGCATCACCCAGTCCAGCTGTTGATTGTAGTTCTCACAAGAACAGTTGATTGTAGTTTACACAGGTCCTTACTCCTGAATTAGGCAAAAAGAAAACTCTATTTGTGGGAAAAAAGGACATCAATTTTATTTGGGTACAGCGTTGCACGACCGCGCAATTGTCAGTAAAGTAACACAGTGCTGTATCGCAAAAAATGGTCTGGTCATTAATGGGGTAAAACCTTCTGGCCCAGAAGTGGTTAAAGAAACACTCCTGCAATTACCTTCTAGCTTGCATCCCTTGCATTTGTAATGCTTGAATTCATACTCTCTATAACATATCACATTTTTAATAAATCCTCTAAAATAAAACACTTAAGATTATCTCTCCCAATAAACAGCCTAATAACACAACAAGCTTTCTTTGGGCATTGGGTAGATACAGCCATTTGAACCAAGGAAAGACTTTTTAGCAGAGAGAACAAAAACTCCAAGTATGGTGCTTATAATAATATGTGTAACTTAAAATGCCTTAACATGTCCAAGAATTATTTTTACTGGTATTGGCAATAATTACACAGAATGCAATTAATAGTTCAAGAAGAATAAATTACAAAAGAAAAAAAGACTGCAGGAGAATGTTGGCAGAACTTACCGGATTACGTGTAATGTTGGGAAGAAAGGTCTTTGCTCTCTTAGGTTAGAGATAAAAGCTATTAGTCTGCTGGATTCAGGTGTATTAAGTTCTGGGAGCTGAGTCTATTGCAAAGAAAGCGACAAAAAAAATGTAATAATTTGTGAACTTTAAAGCACTTCAAACACAATCCATAAAAACCATAATAGTCTTATAGACTTAAAGCAGAGTTCCACTAGCTTTTGTGTTTATTAAAAAGTCAGCAGCTTCAAAAAGTGTAGCTGCTGACTTTTAATAAACACATACTCACCTGTCCCATGGTCGAGCGATGCGGTGCTGACATCACTACTGTGGGCATCCAGCTGTGACAGCTTCTGGCTTCCCAGCCGGGTGCACACTGCGCATGCGCAAGTCGCGCTCCGCGTTGTGACTGACCAGGCAATCTTCTGGGACCTGTGACGTGTCCAAGAAGATTGCAGGGTGGGAGGGGGAGAGGAGAACTTCAACTCGAGCCGCCTAGGTTACACCCATGGGCCGTCTTCAGCTGGTATATAACCCCTCTCTCTGCTCTAGGTAAAAGTTTAGTAGCAAACCATATTAGAAGTATCAGGACTCCATAGAGTGGTGGGTGCTGTGTCCGTCGAACTCAGAGAAATGGATTTCACGGTAAGTATAAAAATCCCATTTTCTCCTTCGTTCATCGACGGACACAGCGCTCCATAAAACATAACTAGTGGGACGTCCAAAAGCAGTGCCAAAAGGAAAATGAGGGGTGTGGAAAATAACCCAAGGCTAAACATAAGAGCCCTTTACCAGGACACAGGAGCCTTAACCAGGTCACAGGAGCCCCGTCTGAAAAATAAAGGATTAAAGAAAAACACACCCCCTCAAGAGGGAACACAGCCTCTCTTAAAACAGCAGCCTGCAAAACCTTGTGGCCAAAAGAAGCATCCGCAGATGCCAAAGTATCTACCTTATAGAATTTTGTAAAGGTATGCACGGACGACCAAGTGGCCACCTAGCAAACTTGCGAAATTGAAGCCTGATGACGGAAGGCCCAAGAAGCACTCTGCGCCTGAGTAGAATGTGTCGTGACAGAGAAAGGGGGAACCTGACCTTTAATGGAATAGGCATGAGTCACCTTCTGTCTGATCCATCTGGAGATGGTATCCAAAGAAGCAGCTAGCCCTTTTTTTGGACCGTCCATAACCACGCAAAAGCGAATCTGACCTCCGAAAAGACTCAGTAGTTGCCAAATACAACCGAATCGCACGAACCACATCCAAGGTATGCAAGGCAAATTCCCTGGGATGAGCCGGCTTGGGACGCAAGGAAGGCAACACAATGTCCTCATTCAAATGGAAGTCAGAGACAACTTTGGACAGGAATGATGGACAGGGACGAAGAACCACTTTATCCCTATGGACCACTAAATGGGGACTGAAACATGATGTTGCCTCCAATTCCGATACTCTGCGAGCAGAGGTAATAGCCACTAAGAATATCACCTTCTGGGATAACGTAGGCTAGGGAATCTCCCAAATATTCTCAAATGGAGGTTTTTGGAGAACCAAAAGTACTAAATTTAAATCCCACCGTACAGGTGGAGCCACATGTCGAACCCCCTGAATGAATGTACGAATTAAAGAGTGTGTGGCTAGGGGTCATTGAAAGAAAATTGCCAGGGCAGACACCTGGCCCTTGATGGTACTCAAGGCCAACTTCTGATCAATGCCTTGTTGAAGAAAGGTTAAGATCCGAGCCACAGAAAAGGATCGAGGATGAGTGCCAATCTACTCACAGAAAGTATTAAGTAGAAAGTGTAAGCTTTCCACGTATGATCGTATATTTTGCTGGAAGACTACATCCTCGTCTTCACCACGAGTAGGGATCACTGATCCAGACAGACCTCTATCCTTCAGTACCTGACTTTCAATAGCTAAGCCATAAAAACCAGCGACTATAAAGCAGGATGGTAGATCAGCCCTTGGGACAACTGGTCTTCTCTTAGAGGAAGCCCTCAAGGGACGTTTACAGCCGCCAAGATGATTGGAAGATTCTCGCTCTTGATTCCTCGCAGGAACTGTAGAAATATCCTCCTGTGGAGCCGAACCTGCTAAAGGAACTGCATGTAGGACTGTGCAAACAACTGTCTTGAAAGGTGGATACCACCAGACTCCGAATCTGTATGCAAAAATCGGAAACGAGAACTGTCTGTGTGACAGCAGCTGGTGAACCACAGGCTGTTGTCCCTGAAGTTTGTGCAGAGGAAGGACCCCGCTGATCAGGAATAGAATCAGACCTAGGTAAATCAATTCCTTGGACAGGGATAGGGGGGACCTTCGGTAGTTCAGACATAACCTGAACCTTTTCAGGTTTTTTTAGGTCCTGAGTCTCTTTGTGTGGATTTAATTCCTGCAAAGGACAAGCTTTGCCCCCCTTTCTGGGTACCCCCGAAAGAAACATTTTGCGGATCTCCTTGAAGCTCACCAAAGAAGTCCACGGGGCCAGAAAACAGCGAAGATGGGGGGATATTAATAGGCAATAATGGGTGAGAGCAGACCTTCATGCTGAAGGAGTCTTGTCTGCTGGTCTGGGGAAGCTAGCTCTAGGCTTACCAGACCAAGGTTCCTCCCGGGAAGATTAAAAAGATCCATTTCCCTTATTCTTCATTCCAGTAGCACAAAATAATTTTATATGGGCTGAGGAGGGCCCCTGTCTGAGGCGAGGCTCTATCCCTTTCCTTGACTGTGGCAGGAAGATACTCTCTCCACTGGCTGTTGATTGTAGATCTCCCAAGAGAAAACAAAAAGATGTAAGGAAGGAGAAAATTGCTAGGACCAGAGATCCCAGCCGGGAGCCTAGATCCTTACTCGTGACTAGACGGATTAAAACGGAGCAGAGAGGGGGGGGTTATATACCAGCTGAAGATGGCCCATGGGCGTAGCCAGGTGCGTTTGTTCTGCCTAGTCCTACTCCTGGAAGAGGCAATATACCCCACTAGTTATGATTTATGGAGCGCTATGTCCGTCAATGAATGAAAGAAGGTATTTAGAGGCTTTTTTTTCTTTTACAAACACTTCTACAGTGCATCTAAAAAGTCAGCTGTTAACGCTTAAGTGGTCTGGAAAAAGCAACATGCAATGTGTAAACGTGTGTACAAAAAGCACATAAAAGAAAAAAGCAGTGCTGTATAAATAATAGTGATACTCTTCAACAAGTATACAGATGTTCATAAACAAAACTGAATTTTAAATCAAATAAAATAGATCACAATAATGTGAATCGAAGTGTAAATGAAATAGTTCCTGTGTTAGTACTCCGCAGTCTCAGTGAATCGCTATATGTGTGCTGCCTTCACCAAATATAAGAAGTGCACACTCACCAGAACCAGTTGCTGTCTAAGTTATAGGACAGCAAAAGCGCATTCAGTATTCAATGGTCTTCCTTATGAAGGTACATCTGTTACTCTATGGATGTTGTAGATCTTCCAACCTCACAGGTGAAGTCACCAGGGAAAGTCATCCATATAAAGTGCATAAAAAAACATGAGGCACATAAACTTACATAATATGCCACCGAACCGCTCAGAATGGTGACCTCTGGCATACAAGTCCATATGCACTTTATATGGGCTGCTTGCACCATTAGTTGTAGAGTCTAAACACCATCCCCTGCGGTTTGTGGTTTGGTGGTGTTTGTAATTAGTTTTTTTACATGTTTTAATAAATACTACACTAAGCGTTTTTCTGGTGTTTGTGATCCTTCTGTCTGGCTTGATGAGATTGAGCAGTTTCCCTGATGACTTCGCCTGTGAATTTGGAAGATCTACAACATCCATAGAGTTGCAGATGTATCTTCATAAGGAAGACCAGTAAATACTTAATGCTCTTTTGCTGTCCTAAAACTTAGATAACAACTGGTTCTGGTGAGTGTGCACTTCTTATATTTAGTGGAGGAAGCACACAGATGGTGATTCACTGAGGCTGCGGAGTAATAACACAGGAACTATTTAATTTACACTTATAGTCACATGATTGTGATCTATTTTATTTGATTTATAACTCAGTTTTATTAAAGCACATTTGTATATTTGGTAAAGAGTATCACTATTATTCATACAGCGCTGCTGGGAACTGGGGAAATTGCAGGATCAGCCAGGTTTTTTTTTTTTTACAGTTTCCAGAGGGGCAGGTTAGACGGCACAAGCACTGTGCTGTTTAACCTGCTATAAGGAAACCGGATCTCTTTTTTTTTTTTTTTTTTAAGGGTAACAAACACTTTAAAGGATTCATTACACAGAAGGCAAAGATAATATTTATCAATAACTCACAAAAAAACAATTACTAAATTAGATTTCTTTAGTTCCTTTTAAGTACCGAATGTAGAGTTTTAATTATCTGTTGTCAGTTACAGCATACTATTCATTTGTTAGGAAAATAGCCTAAATAAAAACTCCAGTTCACTGGAACGGGAGCAAGGCAAATGCTAGACTGGGTCAGTAACATGCAGGGGGTATGGGAAAATATACAAAGGACAATTGTAACAAAGGCACAGCTGTTCTTAAAGATCTTGCATATAAGTCCATTCATCAGAGAAGGAGCTTCATTAATAAATTATGGTTGGAGATAGGAGATATGAGGCCAACTACTTCCTTTTTAACGCAAGCCAGTATTTGCATATTAAACTGCTTCCAATTTTTAGGGCTCCTGATGGCTCTTAACCTCCCTGGCGGTATGATTCTTTTGGATTTTAGGTGCTGAAAGCGGTACCAT